>NC_058411.1:14825330-15125330 GCF_002201575.2 Neomonachus schauinslandi
TCCCGGCCGGGCGCCCGGAGCCCCGCGCGCCTCCGTGGCCCCGCGCCTCCACCCGTCGCGCGCTCTCCCGCCGTGGCGCGGCGTCTGCCGCGCGCTGCGGGGAGGGTCGCCCTCGCCGCGCGCTCCCCGGGTGCCGCGCCACTCCCACGTCCAATGGCTTTCGGGGGGTGGGGAGTGGGGGGCGTCGCCCGGGGGCGAGGAGCCGCGGCCGGGGTGGGGCGTGTGCGCTGTGCGCGGCCGAGCGAGGCTGACGTGCCCGCCGGCGCGCGCGCCCGGGCGAGTGTGTGTGTGCGGGAGTGTGTGCGCACACGCCTCCGGGGGCTGGAGTGACACTGCAGTGGGTTTCTCCCTCGCGCCGGCCCTCCGGCTGCTCAGCCCCCCACCTGCCGCCACCGCGTTTGGGAAGCAGCGTGGCTCTTTTATCTTCCTGAGCCTCCCTCTCCATCCACCCCTCCCCAGTCTTACTTTTCCTTTCACCCAGGGGGCTGCAGCTGGCCACCCCTCAACCGGTGCCAACACCTAAGCCGTTTCCAGTCTCTCCTTAGCCAGTCTTTTCCACTTATCCTGCTCTGGGGTTCCTCCACGAGCCAGTCCAAGGCTCCCCCATCCTTGGAAATTGTTTTGTTGGACTGCTGTACCGAGGCGTGTAAAGCTTGAGGACTTTATTATTATTTTGATTGTTTTCATTTCCTCCCCTCTGGGCAACGGAGCAATGAAATTTCCAATCGAGACTCCAAGAAAACAGGTGAACTGGGATCCTAAAGGTTGGTATTTTCTACTTTTGGCGGCCCTCGCCCTGCCTCCATCTCCGGCGTGCGCGCGCTTCCGTGAGTGGAAGCACTCTTGCTCCCGGCAGCGTGTGTCCTGAGGCTGGAAAATGCGCCTGGGAGCCGCAGCGCGGGTGGGAGGAGGGCGGAGGCAGCGGGGGTTCCAAACCCAGATAGTGCCTGTCATTACCACATAATCATTGTCCCTCCTGGATTGTTTCAAAAACCTAAAGATACACCAAGCCGGCTGTTTGGCTTGAAATCACACCAAGTGTCGGTATTTGCTTTTGACTTTATGTGTGCGAGTGTGTGTGTGTGTGTGTGTGTGTGTGTGGTGTATGTGTGTGTGTCCTTTGTTTCTGGTGATCTTTGTCTCTCTGGCAGATGGGTGGGGTGCCTCCCCCTGGACCTGGAGCTGCGCCGCCTGCCCAGGGTGTCCTCAGTGGGAAAGGTTTCCTGGCAGCAAGTGGGGCTTGGATCTGCAGCAACCGTCCCTGGAGGTGGCCCTTCTCGGAGGGCATATGGAATAATGGAGCCCAGGGGGCCTTTGGAGTCTTCCCTCAATCTTATTACCAAACCAGGCAGCTAATTTGGCTCGGATCGATCGGAGTAGAAGTGGGAGGGGGGAAGGGTTTGCGAGAAGGGTGGGGCTGCCAAGGGCTGGGGAGGGGGCACGGAGTGTGTCCTCCTGAGCAGTAGTGTGGTTTACATGCTCTGATGCATGTTGGACAGTGTTCCCTCGGCGCAAAAGAGAGCGACTAAGACAGATTTGTGTGTGCCTAGCGTTGACCACCGTGTCTGTAATTAGCATACAGATGTTAAGGCCCCTCCTGAGTGATTGGTGTAGGAGCAGAACAAGTTGAAACCAAGTGTCCAGTTTTGACAAGAATGCGCTTTATCATTTCTCTCAGCTCCTCTGAAGCTGGGTCGGGCTAGGCAACACCTCTGTGTGTATTGGGTTGAAATTGGTTTATTTGATGTGTGCAGGTATGTTTAATGCTTTTTTACGAGTGCATTTATTCTTTTCTCCAGACCAGAAAAGAGGAAACCCACTTATTTGTTGAGTGAATGTCTTATAAATTGACTGGCTGTTATAGAATGAGGGAAGATCTGTTGCCTGTTTCAACACTGAAGCTGTTCCACCTTAATACAACCCAAACCCAGTCCAGTTTTGTCTGTTGATCTCTGGAAAGTGTGCCTTGGTTTATTTTATTTTATTTTGTTTTGTTTTATTTTTTGATCCCTGTAAAATGTATTTATTGAATACCTTCTACTTACCAAATGCTGTCCCTGGAGATATAGTCAGAATAGTACAGACAAAGACTTCTTGGAGTTTATAGTGAGGGAGGCAGACCTAAATCAATCAATGCACAGAAGAGTGCATAATTACATGTTTATGTATGCTCCATGAAGGAGAGCATCAGGATTTTAAGAAAGTGATAGATTGACAAGGATCAGGGAGGGTGGGTAGTCAGGGAAGGTAGTCAGACACTTGTACTGAGACCTGGAAGATATGTAGCGATTAATTGGCTACTGAGGAGGTGAACTGACCTAGAAGAGGAAACAGCAAGTGCAAAGGCCCTGAGGTAGAGGGGACATGTGTATTTGAGGGACTGAAAGGCAGTTTTCATGGCTAGAGCGAACAGCAAGGGAGAGTGTGTTTTGAGGTGTGGCCGGTGGATCCATAGGGTCAGACCCCAGAGCCTTGTGTTGTTGCAGGTAGGGTGGGGCTTTGGGGTGGGGGCAGGAGTGTTGCCTTTATCTTAAGCCACTGAAAGGTTTCAAGCTGAGGAGAGACATGATCTGAACTGAGTTTCAAAACAAGTGCTGTGTGGCTCTTGTGGATGTGAGGGACCAGATGCCATGGTGACTGGCCCAGGGTGGTGGGTATGGGATGGAGAAGTGGGTGGGGTAGGGAGCTATGGAGAGCAGAAAATCAACAGGTTTTGTGTAAATAGAGTGTGGACATAGAGTCACTGGAATGACTGGGAAGGCAGCTGGGGCAGGACCAGTCTTGTGGGAAAGCTCGTGAGTTCAGTCCAGGGCTTGTTGAGGGGGGGATGTCCTGAGCCATCCGAGAGGTGTGTCAAGTGGGGAGTTGTCTAAAAAGTCATACTGGGATCTTCAAGGAACTCTGGTCAGGATGGAGGGCGGTGAAGCTTGCCTTGGCTTTGAGAATACGTTTCTATATGATCATCATTGTATATATATATATATATTTTTAAAGATTTATTTATTTATTTTGAGAGAGCGAGAATGAGAGAGAGAGAGAGAGAGAGTACATGAGTGGGGGAGGGTCAGAGGGAGAAGCAGACTCCCTGCCGAGCAGGGAGCCCGATGCGGGACTCGATCCCGGGACTCCGGGATCGTGACCTGAGCCGAAGGCAGTCGCTTAACCAACTGAGCCACCCAGGCGCCCCATCATTGTATATATTTATATCACAGTGCTAAACACAGATGAATCCAACATTTTACAGCTTGACACAGAAAGCAGTACGCAAGTAGCGTCTCCAGTCACAACTGATGGTGCTAAAAATGAAAAGACTCTGATAAAAATACCAACATTTAATGAGAAATCTTTGCATGCCAGGTGTTTTATGCACATTATTTCATATAGTTATTCTCATAATACTTATCCAGTGATATCAGTGCTTTGTCCCCACTTGATTGGCATCAGGGTACCACTGAGCTACCTTCCAGTAAGATGCTCTGACTTCATGTACAATTGTTCTTGTGGGTGGGGGTGACAGTAGTCTTTTCTAGCCAGGGGGTGGAGGCAGGAGAGGGGTCAGGAGTGAGGGTGGCATGTCTCACACCTTATAGAACTATGTGTCAGGTGCTGTGAAGTGCTTTACATACATTAAAAAGTAAACAATTTATTATTAACTAATTACAATTTAACTAGAAGAATAAATTATTTAGTCTTCTTTATTTAATCTTAGGAGGAAGATGCTGTCCTAATTTTACAGGTGAGGGAACTAAAGAACAGAGAGGTTGAGTAACTTACCCAGGGTCACACAGCTAGTAGATGGTGGGGTTAGACTAGAACAGGGGTCCTTATACATTCTTTGAGTCTATCTCTGAAGTCTCTCTTAAATTATTGGGACCTCTGGCTCTTGCCTGGTGAGGCTTGCAGAGCTCAAGGACTGGGGAAGCTCATTGCAAGGAGAAAGAAAACAATAAAAAGGAGTTGGGAGGGGCAAGGGAGGGAAGATTGAAAGAGGAGAAGGAGGAAGAGGAAGAAGAATGCCTTTTCTACTCATTCCTTTCTCCATTAACCCATCTGGCCAAACAGCATCTCTGCCTCTACCTCTGGTGGGCCCATCACTGGCCACTGGACAGACTTTGGGTCTGTTCTTTGGAGGTTTGGGTTTACACAGACAGACCAAGTATGTTTAGCAGGGCAGAGATGACGGGGAACCTAACATTAGAATAGAAAAGGGGAGAGACAGTTCTATGGACTGTAGGATTTGAGTATTAACAGACTTGAACCTTCAGGTGGAGATGCTCACAGATTGTGGAAGGAAGTTGTAATTATGATGTTTTGCTCACAGTCCCATTACCTGACAATTTAATAGCACAGAATGAAGGTGGATTGAGAGCAGATTGGTTTTGATTGCACTTGCATGAATTAAGCAAAGCACTGTCAAGAGGTTTAGGTGCAAAAATAAGACCTAAATATAAAATGATTATTCTCTGGTGAGCTATGGCCTTCCTCCATATTTGTAAAGCTGAGCCTACAACAAATAGAGTAACTGCTTTTGTAGGACCAACAGAAAAGTAGGCTGGCACTGAGTCTTGGCTTTCATGTGCATTTTACATCGCTGGGGTCACTTGTGGATGATTTTTTGCTGAAAACTGGGATTGGTTTGCTGCTTTTGGGTATCTTAAGGGCTTTTAAAGATTTTATTTATTTATTTGAAAGAGAGAGAGAAGGATGAGGAGGAGGAGGAGAGGGAGAGGGACAAGTGGACTCTGCGCTGAGCGTGGAGCCCAACTCGGCGTTAGAGCCCATGATCCTGAGATCATGACCTGAGCCAAAATCAAGAGTTGGATGCTCAACCAACTGAGCCACCCAGACGCCCCTCTTAAGGGCTTTTAAAAATCAGTAAGATCAGCAAACGATATTGCCACACCTCAAGTCAAGCAGATCAATATGGTATAGAAAACTCTGGATTTGGGGGCAAAAGAATTAGTTTCTAGAATGAGCCATAGCTATCATTAGCCGTGTGACTTTGGGCAGCCCATTTAACCTCTGGGTTTCACCCTCCTCCTGTGTGCAAAGGGGCCATTGACATGGCCTCTCTGACCCTATCTCTCCAATCTCTTTCTTGATTTGACCTCTGGGCTTCTTGTCTTCCTTTTGTTCCTCAGGTAGATCAAACTTGTTCCTGTCTCAGAGACTTACACTTGTGCTTTCCACTACTTATAATGTGTGTTCACATGGCTGGCTCCTTTCCATCTTTGAATCTCACTCAGATGTCACCTTTTTAGCAAGGGCTTCCCTGTCCCATCTGAAGACCTCTCTTCTTGTTCCCCAGCCCTGTCACTTTCTATTATGTCACCTGCTCAGTTGTCTTCCTGGTACTTGTCATCATCTGAAAGCATCTTACTCATGTGTCTCAGATGATGCCAGCCTCCCTTGCTAGCATGTGAGCTTTATGAATGGAATTTCCTGTCTCATTGACTGTTATGTCCTCAGTGCCCCCAGGAAGAGCCTGGAACGTAGTAAGCATTCAGTAACTTTTGCTGAATGGATGGTTGGGTGGGGGATTGGGATAGAGAGGATCTCTAAGTCTTCACGTATGAAGGAAATTCCAGGACTCCTCCATGCTACAAAGGGCAAAGTACAACTAAGGAAAAAGGAAGGATATCCCTAAATAATGGGGTATCGGAAGGGATGCGGGTATTCCCTCTGCTTGCAAGCTCCCATTTCTCTGAAGTCTCCAACAGACTTTTCCTTCTGTTCTCCCTTTCACCAGGAGTGAAAAGGCTGGGGGGGGGGTGTGTGGGCGCGGGGAGATAGGGGCTGGGGCAGGGAGGCCATGTAGCCTGACAAAGATATGGTTGGTGTCCAATTAGTAATTTGGCTCATGTTGGCCATTGACACGTAGCTCTTTTTAGGTATTTAAATCTACTTAACAAAGAAGCAAAGCTTCAGAGCTGGAGCTGTTTTTTTTTTTTTTTTTTAAAGCTGCCTTTTCAGTGCATACTTAAATGCAAAATTCCAGAGAGGCTTATACTGTATGTGTATAGCACCTTTCAGTTTACAGAACACTTTTTACAAATCATTTGTTCTTTAAACAACCCTATTTTGGTTGATACTGGAGCCTCAGACTTACTGATGGCAATAGAAAGAAGAAATGAGTTATTTGGGGGCCCAAGGCTGCAAACAGGCAGAGGTCGGGCCAACCCAGTCCTTTTGATGCTTATGTCCAGGATCATTTCCCTCAAGCTTTCCACCCTTCCAGGGTCTTTGTTGATCTCACACGCTCTCATTGCCTCTTGTCCAAGGTGTATTCAGAAGTTTCTCTGAGAGATTTAGAGGATTGATCAGTGGGTCCCAAGTCCATGGCTGTTTTTGTTAGGTCATGCACTGGCTGGCACTTTATCTCATGAGTTCAGTTGAAGACCCTTGGATTTCACTTCTGCTCTCCTGGCTGAAAAGAGATTTCAGCATCTTGTGAATGTGAGCCACGCTCAACTTGCAAGGTTGCTTGAGCGCTATCTTTATTAATGTGTTTCCAAACACCAATTTGTATAGCATAGATTTTCTGGAAAGAAAATCGTCTATTTTTTATTTAATATCCAACTTTCAGGAGATCGGCATTCCAAATGGGATTAATAATGCCCAAATCACCACAATTATCCTAGAAAGTAAAAAGGAAAGATGGTTCCAAAGATTGTCTGGGCCAAGGTTTGGTTCAGGGTTGTTTTCCGGCAGGGTCGGAGGGAGGTTCATCATCCTCTTGCCAATGCCCACAATTGCTGGGTAGAATTAAGATGGGGCAGGTTGATTTTGCTATTTCACCCCGTTTCCAAAACGTATGTTTTGGCTCTGTAATAGTCTTCTCAGGCTATCATAACAAAATACCATAGACTGGGCGGCTTATACAATGGAAATTTATTTTCTCACAATTGTGGAGACTGGAAGTCCAAGATCAAGGTGCCAGCAGGGTCGATATCTGAGGAGAGCCCTTCCCTTGGGTTGCAGATGGCCACCTTCTTGCTGTACCCTCACAGTGGAGAGAGAACACTCTGGTGGCTTCCCCTTCTTACGAGGGTTACCAGTGCTATTGAATTAGAGCCCCACCCTCATAACCTCATTTAACCTTAATTACCCTCTTAGGGCTCTATCTTCAATACAGTCATGTCGGCAGTTAAGGTTTCGACATATGAATTTTGCAGGGGACACAATTCAGTCCACAACAGGCTCTATATTAGCATCATAAATCAGGTGCATTCAAAAAAGACAATGTGCACTTTGCAGGAAATTGGAACACTTCTACCACAACTGAGATAACGGCCCGAAGGGTATCTACTATAGGCACAGAACTAGGGGCCCTTTGTTGGCAAGAGAAAGGCTATTGAGATAGTGGATTCTTTTTACTTTTAGTCCATAGAGAATTAGAAGAGTTTAATGAAACAGAATAAAGCCATTTTACTGATAGCCAATTAGAAGGTTTCAGTTTGGATAGCTTCCTTGGCTGATGCATAAAGGTGAATTAAAGGGAGGATCTTCTGCTGTACTCGGATTCTGTTCTAAAGGGCACTTACAAGATGAAGCAGATGGAGATGGAGTCCATTAGGGGCTCAGCTCTGTATGACTTGGTTATGGAATCTACCTAAACGGGGCACCAGCACCGTGTCAGTTACACCCACCTGGCAGATGTTTTTATGGTGGTCAGCAGGGCTATCCACTTTTGGGCTCTGGTCTTGGTGGTTTTCTCAGTGGAGACTTTACTGGTGATCTAGGTCAGGCTCATGCCTATTACCCAGGATGGAGAAACAAAAACCTCCTATTTAATTTCCAGAACACTTATTTGTGGTTTGCAGACGGAGTTTGAGGTTTTTTTTTCCTCCCTTCATAAGTGTCTGGGACTGAGTACTGTGAGTAAAAAATGAAACCTGACTTTCGAATCCTCCGTTTAGGGTTGGGGTAGTGGTGGTGGTGAGCGCCAGAGCCCTTGGTAGGGGGGGCAATGGTCATGGGTCGGGGGAATTGTGTTCTCTTTGTCCTCCATTCCCAGAGCCAGGGAGGTGGGAGAGGTGGCTGTAAGAGGTGGTGTGGAGGGATAGGTAGGTAGGTATGTAGGATTTCAGGGGATTCCATTTCCCATACTGCCACTAATTTTGGTTCCATGACTTCCTGCTGCCATGGAGGGGACTTTGAAGCAGAGTAGAATGGTGGCACAACGTAGGATTTGGAGAGTTAACTGCTGCAGTACATAACCCACATCATCACAGGGAACTTTACCTCTCTCATTCCTATTTCCCTTCCTTATTCCTTCATTCTTCTCTCCCCCTGTCTTCCTACAGAGTTCTCATCTCAATCACTATCTCTTATGTGAAGGATCCTAATTTTTTTTTTTTAATTCAGCTACCCAATGTAGGGGTGGTAGTAGTGTTTTCAGTTTAAAAAGAGATGCTCGAAGAGAGTGCAGATTTGCTCCAGTGTTAGAAATTTGGAAGTCACGGTGGCCTTTGCAGAGTGGCCCCAAGTGTTTTTTGTATTTTTTTTTTTTTTTTTTTAAGATTTCTTTATTTATTTTAGAGAGAGGAGAGAGGAAGTGAGCAGAGGGAGGGGCAGAGGGAGAGGGAGAGAGAGAATCTTTTTTTTTTTTTTAAGGTTTTATTTTTTTAGTATTTTTTTTATGTTATGTTAATCACCATACATTACATCATTAGTTTTTGATGTAGTGTTCCATGATTCATTGTTTGCGTATAACGCCCAGTGCTCCATGCAGTATGTGCCCTCCTTAATACCCATCACCAGGCTAACCCATCCTCCCACCCCCCTCCCCTCTAGAACCCTCAGTTTGTTTTTCAGAGTCCATTGTCTCTCATGGTTCATCTGAGAGAGAGAATCTTAAGCAGGCTCCACACCCAGCATGGAGTCTGAGGCAGGGCTCAATTCCAGGACCTTAAGTTCATGACCTGAGCTGAAATCAAGAATCAGGCTCAACTGACTGAGCCATCCAGGTGTCCCTTTATTTGTATTTCTAAAACAATTTTAATACCAGGAAAATGAGTTTCTCATGTGTAAGCATGTCTGTAAGCCCCCAAAATATCAAATATTTTAGCAGGATAAAGACAAATAGCATAACTTATCGAATTTGATGAGCCTGACAGTCTGTATAGAGATGCTTGGTATCAGGTGTGATATTTGACAATTGAACATTTACTCACTTTTATCATATGAGACGAGAAAGCAGTATCCAAATGTTTAAGAAAAACTGACGGGAGAAAAAGCTTAGAGATGAAAGGGTTCTATCCATTGACTTATTTTTTTCTGTCTGCAAATTTGGGGTAATCTATTGTTACCCATTTTAACCATGAACCAACCTGGGTCAGCTCCCAGATTCTACTGGTTGAGAATATTGCCTTAGACTAAAGGCATTCATTTCTCATGTTGGAATTTGAGGCCATATGGGAAGTTATGGTAGATCTGGTTTAGCATATACATCCTTAAACCCTGGTAGATGTAAATGTATGTTCATTTAACTTAGCTTCTGGGCTAGATGCTACCCTCTCTACAGCTTAAGGTGGAAGGATCTGGGTTCTAGTGCTGGCTCTGCCACTCTTATGGTAAAGGAGAGAGTTGAGATGTTGATGGCTCAGTTACCTTCATGCCTTGATAGTCTTAGATCGCCTGGGTTCCAGTTTGAGCTTTATCATTTACTAGTGGCTGATTTTGGCAAGTAGCTTCATTTCTCTGTGACAGTCTCATCCGTAAGGTGGAGATGATGATAGACTGTCTTCCTTTTTTTTTTTTTAAAGATTTATTTATTTATTTGAGAGAGAGTGAGAGAGAGAGAGCAGATGGTGGGGCAGAGGGAGAGGGAGAGAGAGAAAGAATCATTAAGCAGACTCCCCACTGAGCGCAGAGCCCAACACAGGGCTCCATCCCAGGACGCTGAGATCATGCCCTGAGCCAAAATCAAGAGCCGGCTGCTTAACCTACTGCGCCACCCAGGCCCCTCAGCCTGTACTTCCTTGATTCGTTATGTGGATCCAATAAAATGACCAAAGATCCAATAAAATGCTAATTCTCAAAAGCATCTTGGAGCATTGCAAAGGTTCCATGAGTGTTCCTGCATTATGTTCTTATCATTGTTGAAGGGGTCCCTGTTCTGTGAAGTCACAAAAGACTCCAGCTCCAGTCACTTGAGGAGCATCTGTTTCATTTTCCAGATCATCGGGGAGGGTGGCCTATTGCACAGCCCCCCCCCTTCCTGAGACTCTTTTTGACTGTCAATATTCTTATCCCAGGTTTAAAAAAACCTAGGTTATTTGGGTCAAACCAGAGAAAAGACCAGAGGAAAAAACATAGTTTGGAGTCATAATACTTGAGTATTATTCTACCAATAGAGTTCTTGTTCTACCAATTTTATTAGTAGACAATAAATTGGGCAAGTCATTTAACCTTTTTGAGCCTAAGTTTTCTCCTGGGTAAAATAAAGATCACAGTCAGCACCTGTTTCACAGTTGCTGAGATGATTAAATGAGTTAATAAATGTGGACAAGCTTTATAAACTGTTAAGTTCTAGACCAGCATTTCCTGAAGTGTGTTCCATAAGATACAAATTAATCTCCTCAGATGCTCTGAGGAAATAAAAAATGGTTTCATGGTTGGTTTACGGGATGGTGTATTCTCTCTCATTCTTTCCTAGAGAGTGGGTATTGCTGTGTAAGAAAAACTTTAATATTTGGTGGCTTAAACCAATGACAAATATTTATTATCTCATAGTTTCTGTGGATCAGGAATTTGGGAACAGCTTAGCTGAGTGGTCTGGCTCTGGAGTCACTCAGTGATTGTGGTCAGATGTCAGCTGGGGCGCTATCATCTGATGGCTTGACCAGGGCTGGGAGATCTACTTCTGAGATGATGTGCTCATGTGACTTGCAAACGCTGCTGGTTGTTGGGGGAGAGGCCTCATTTCCTGCCAATGTGACCCTCCCCACAGGCTGTTTGAGTGTCCTCCCAACATGGTGGCTGGCTTCCTCCAGAGCAAGCCATTTGAGAGAGAACAAGGCAGAACCGATGATGCCTTTTATGACTCAACCTCAGAAATCACATATTGTTCCTACAACCACAGTCTTTTCATTAGATGTGAGTTACTAAGTTGAATTCATCCTTGGGATGATGAAGCTCACTTTGGAAGGGAGGAGTAACAAAGAATTTGAGGACATATTTTAAAATCACCGTAAGCATTTCCCCTTCTTATTTATTGAATATACACTAAGTTCCAGGTATTCTGCTAAGTGCTTTATAGCCATTATCTCATAAAATCCTCTTTATAGTCCAAAAAAAACCAGATGACATTATTATCCCTGTTTTCTGAATGAGGGGACTAAGTCCCACAGAGCTTGAGTAACTTGCACAGGGTTACGTTATAGTTCTATGGCTTAAACTGGGTCTGTCTGTTAATGTTGGAGCTCTCACCTCTACACTGCCTCTGGTAACCCTGTAGTACAGAAGCCTGGTTGATTTTGTTTAGCTCTGCATTTCCCACTTACCCCAGAACAATGATTCACGGACCTCCATTTACCCCTCCTACTACCCACTACTCAAAGTGGTATTTCAGAAAGACAGTGAGTGTGATGACGATTTATATAAAATATGAATATACGGTCCTGTAATAGATCCCAGTATACCTACCAGCCCAAGCTGATTATTCAGATACAAAAAGCATCTATTGAGCCTGTCCTGGGCAGGCTATGTGCACATCTGTAGAACATTCACCAAGAAATGACCGCACGATAAGCCCAATTTCTTCTGAAACCAGAGACCACGTGATAACTCACTGGCCCACTTCTTCTCCAGATTCCCCTTCTATGACAACCCCCTTCCTTTACAGATCCAGTGCCTGAAAACCCAGCCTCCTTGGATAAAGCCCGAAGAACAGGACATCCTTCAGGCTGAGCAGCAGAAATGCCAGGGAATGGGTGTCTGGTGTGTTTCTGCAGCAGACCTCGTGTCTGTACTGTGTGACTGAAACAGAAGTCAGAATGTAGCCAGCATGGCAGGGATGACGTGCTGGGGGATGAGGGGCCCAGCCAGCCCATGGGAAAAGCCACTGGTGGACAGTGCTCTGTGTCATATTTTGAGTAAACTTTTTTTTTTGACTACCTGTTGCTTTTCCTGCACGTTCTTGAAGAGAAAACAATTTCCAGGAAGGATGCATTCGATGCCTTAGAGGGCCTCATGTTTCCGAACACGGCATGCCTGGCTTCTTCCCGAGGCAATTTTACATTCTGAGGAAAGTTTTGGAGCTTCTGTGTCCTGAGTGAGAGGAGAGTGAAGACAGTTTCTTTTGAGTGCCACCACAGGCGTTGTTGAATATGTCACTTCTGGCACAAAATGGCAAAGAGGCCCTAGGACTGGGAGAGGGGGTTGAAAGAGGCTGCCGGAGCCCCCTCCCCCTCATCACATTCTGGAGCCAACTCTCATGGCATCTGTAACCATAGTAACCACAGGCTGCAAGTTTCTCAGGATACTGATATGCCATTGTACTCACCTTCTGGTCCTGTTATTTCCGCCTGTATTCCTTCATCCAGGAATGACCCCGCCACCCCCTGCCTCCACTTACCCCTGCAAAGAGATGGACTTTCAGAGGGTTTTCACTTCTGACTGATTCTTCTATTTCCTGAAGCCCCATTTTCACTTCCTGGACCTATAACTGGTTCATTATGAAGCAGATGAAGCCACATGCACGTCATTTCCTCAGCATTTCCACTTTACTATGAACCATTGCTCGTAAGTCATCTAGTGTACGTACCGTAGGTGTGATTGTAACTGTGCAGAAGGATGGTGGCTCATGGCACTCTGTTTCAAATAACGCTCCTGTGGTTAGTCTGGTTGAGATCTCGGGAGTATTTGGATGTGTTGTAAAAGAATAGGGAAAGCCAGTGAGGCACAGTGAGGAGAGCACCGGTCTCAGGAGACCCGGAGTTTGATGCCGGCTGGAGAGTGAAGTACGCATGGCAGCACGAGGGTGGGGCAGTGGGTGCTGGCCATGGTGTGCAGGGTATAGTAGGTCCTATGAAAGACTTTTGTGGCTTTCTTAGAATAAGGCGAAGGCACTGAATGGTTTGAAGTAGGAGGATGACACAATCAGATTTGCATTTTAAAGATTATTTCAATCACTCATCAATTAAATGGTTGATTCAGCAAATGTTTATGGAGGATGCTTCCAATGGGCCGGGCATGGTGCTGGGTGCCTGACTCACCTGGGGGACTTTCTGTCTCCTTGTAAGAATTATAGGAATGTTTGAAAAACATCTAGGCAGGAAAAAAGCTCTTCTTGGCATCTTTGTTTTATGATAACCAGTTCCAAACTTCTGGTTGCAAATGGGAGGTGTATCTTAAAACCAGGCCACTGCATTTTCAATTTCTGTTAATTATAATAATCTTTTCCCTGGCTTTGTTATGTGGCCCTTGATTCTGTCATAATTTACATATCTGGAGTCAATTAATTAATAAACCCAAAACTATGGAGTGCCTGTATTTTGTATTTCAGACGCCTTTCAGGAGCATTTGGCTATCAGTCCAGCATAATGGGCCTGAGAAAAATTGCCAGCATCCCCTTCATACCCACTGTCACTTTGTGTCTGGAGTGTTGAGAGGCATTGTGACATTGGGTATTTCTCCTTTGACTATAATGGGAACCCCTGAGTCTCTGTGGCCTCAGCTCAGAAGGCCTCCCAAAAGCCTGAATTAATGAGACACTATGATGTGCGGGTCCCTTTCTCTGGCGGGGTGAGAACACAGCTTTTATAGGAGCATGAATGCTTGCTGTCAGGCAATAATGTCTGCATTCAGATTCAGTTCTAAAGGCAGGCGGAGCCGACAGCCACAGGGGGTGGGATTTGAGAAACCCTCTGAGTCCTTGTCTATTGCTGAGCCACATCAGTCCTTCCCATGACCATCAGATCGCCTGAAATCTATGTTAACTCTTCATCAGCAGCCTTTCATTCATCTGCGTGGTTATCCCTAAACATTTATTGAGTGAGTGCCCAGAGAAATGGGGCTAGGCACCAGACACAGAAAGATGGAAAAAGACCTGAGGCTTTATACCCAGAAAAGTCACAGGTTAGCTGCTGAGCCAGGTGCATAATCAAGTATCATGATATACCATGATAAAGGTGCTGATAGAGGTATGGATTAAAATATCGTCTCCAGAACACATCTTGTTAAAATGCAAATGTCTTTCTTTGGGATAACATACGAACTCTCAATTACCCATTGGTGCAGCCAAGTTAATCAAGTTTCTAAGAGAGAGCTGGGCCAAGAGGGAATGGAACACAGGACCCAAACATATTGATGGGTTGGTGTAAAGTAGGGAAGGGAAAAGTCAGGAGCAGGGAAGACTGGCCTTGGGAAGGAGCCACAGAGGGTGCACCTGGAGGACGCTGGAAGTGAAGGCTGTGTGATGGGGGTGGGGGGATGAAGGTGTCTCAGGGGTAGAGGGCAGAAGATGCCCAGAGGACAGGAAAAGGACATCGAAGGCAAACTTGTGTAATGTTATCCAGTTCACATGAAACTCACTTTAGGAATTGGAAAGGACTTTTTTTTTTAAATTTTATTTTATTATGTTATGTTAGTCACCATACAATACATCATTAGTTTTTGATGTAGTGATCCATGATTCATTGTTTTCGTATAATACCCAGTGCTCCATGCAGTATGTGCCCTCTTTAATACCCATCACCAGGCTAACCCATCCCTCCACCCCCTCCCCTCTAAAACCCTCAGTTTGTTTCTCACAGTCCATAGTCTCTCATGGTTTGTCTCTCCCTCTGATTTGCCCCCTTCATTTTTCCCTTCCTTCTGCTAATATCCTCCATGCTATTCCTTATGTTTCACAAATAAGTGAAACAATATGATAATTGACTTTCTCTGCTTGACTTACTTCATTTAGCATAATCTCCTCCAGTCCCATCCATGTCGATGTAAAAGTTGGGTATTCATCCTTTCTGATGGCTGAGTAATATTCCACTGTATATATGGACCACATCTTCTTTATCCATTCATCTGTTGAAGGGCATCTCGGCTCTTTCCAAGAAATTGGAAGGGACTTTTGAGACCTGTAAAGGAAAACGCTGGAGTCTACAGAGGTCAAGTGACTTGCCTTTGACCAGACAGCAAAGAGGGACAAAGCACATTTTTGCATGCTTATCTGCTAGCCTCCATTATTCAACACTGTCTCTTAAGGTAATGCCAACAGGTGCTGGGGCCTGTTTTGAAACCCTTTCCCTTCCTTTGGGAAGAATTAATGAAGAGCTATAGCTGTGTAGAGCCTAGAGCATATTAGTTCTGAGATTCCAAACTAAATTTTATAATAGTATGGTGGATGTGGGTGTATATTCAGCCTCCTGGGGAAGACATCCATTCATTTGTTCAGTGAATATTTACTGCATGTCTTCTTTGTGCTCAGCAGTGTTCCAGGCCTGGGGGTGCAAGATTGAACAACACAAAATCCCTGCCCTCCCAAAACATACCACCAGGCCAGACCTCTCAGTCTGTCTTGTAGACACTCAGGTCAACTTCCTCTGCATCGTAGAAATTTTTTTCAGATGCACATTTGACACATGAAGGAGTTTAAGCAATCTTATAATAAGGATGGAAATGAGGCCATTCTGGTGTTGCATTGCTCTGCAAAAAATGTGTAGTTTGATAAGTTTGTAGGGAATGAGTGTTGATCCTGCTGAAGGCAGCAACATTCTGTTAGAGAATTCAGTGATGTCGTAGAAGGCCTCAGAGCTGCTTAGTTTGTACTGGACTTTTTTTTTTTTTTTTAAGATTTATTTATTTTATTTTAGAGAGTGAGAGAGAAAGAGAGGTAGAGGGGGGAGGGGTGGAGAGAGAGAAAGAATCTCAAGCAGACTCCCCTCTAAGTGCAGAGCCCGACGTGGGGCTCGATCCCACAACCCAGAGACTAGACCCGAGCCGAAATCAAGAGTCGCACAGCCAACCGACTAAGCCACCCAAGTGCCCCTGAACTTCTATGAAGAATCTTTGTTCACTAGGACTGTGTGGCCTGAGCACGTATCACTGGGAAGGGAGGAGAGTGTGAGTCTCCCCCATGATGACGTGTAAATTATCTCTGAGGAACTGCAAGAGGCCGAAATGTTAGGTACTTAAATACTCTGTCTTTCTCATTCTCTCTCTCTGGCAGATGGGAACTTCTTGCGACACATGATTCCCAAAGTGTCTAAATTTACATATCTTCTGAATAGGGGGAAATTGGGGCATCTGCTGGTTATGAGCCCGGCAGTCTCTTTGCTGCATCTGGGATGCTGGGGCAGACTGAGGCCAACAGACAGTAAAGGACGCCAGCCTGGGTCACGAAAGCTTAAGGAGGCAGCAGCCGGTTGGACTGGCTGGGTGTCCACTGGGAACCCCGGGGGTGGGGTGGGGCTGCAGGAATCTCACCTGGGGTTTGAGACAGGGTTGCGATGAGGTCACATTGCCATGCCAGTTTTCAGCTGAGTGGCTGGGAGAGACCTGTACGAGCCATCCTGCTAGTGGCTTCCAGAAGTTTCTGTTCTGTTTTAAACCAGTTCTGGTGATTGAGGAAACCTTGCCCAGTGGTACTGAGTGCTGATGAGGGTACCAGTGGCCCCGCTGCTGGAGATGAGGGGTGTGTGATGAGAAGCTGTGTAAGAGCCCACGTTTGTCCCCCAGCTCTGCCACAGCAAGCCGCTGGTCTCAGGGGCTGACCTACCTCTCTGTGCCTTAGCGTCCCCATCGGAGATCCAGAAATGATGATAACACCCATCCCCTAGGGGCTGTGGGACTTATATGAGACAGTGGGCACAAAGAATAGAATGCAGTGCCTGGCACATAATTATCATAACCCATGAGGACAAAGGTACTGGTTACACCCATTTACCAAGGGTTTTCTCTGCATCAGGCGCAGTACTCGGTGCTTAACGCACATGATATACATTATTCTTCACTTTGCTCGTTCTTCCAAGTTTATATCCTAAAGTGTAGCCTCATGACCTGGACGCTTATGGCTTCCAAAGAATCTGCACATAGTGAGGGCTTCAGGGCTCTAATTTTTTTTTTTTTAAGATAACAGCTTTATGGAGATATAATTTACATAAGAAAATTTACCCATCTAAAATGTACAATTCAGTGTGGTTTTTTTTTTTTTTTTTTTCCCCTACTATATTCACAGAGCTGTGCTACCATTACCACCATCTGATTTTGGAAGATTTCGTGACTCCAAAAGGAAACCTCATACCCATTAGCAGTCACTCCCTAGTCCCCCCCATTCTCTCCCAGTCCTAGGCAACCACAATCTGCTTTCTGTCTCCATGGATATGTCTATTTTGGACATTACATATAAATGGAATCATATAACATGTGGCTTTTTGTGACTGGCTTCTTTCACTTAGCATAATGTTCTCAAGGTTCACTCATTTTGTAGCATCCGTATCTACTTCTGAATGAAGAAATGGACAACAACAAGACAGGTAGTGTCGGTGCCATTTGGAAGATGAGGAAACCAAAGCTGAGAACGTGTATGGAGCTGCTCATGGCTGCCCCCACTTGAAAATGCTTGAGCTGGGGCTTGCACCCAGGTCTGTGTGGGTTCCAGGGCCATTTGCTGGCCTCTGATTAGGCCTCTGCGTCATGTTGAGCACCACGTCCAGGTAGAGCAGTGTGTCCCTCTAGGTGCGTGTTACCTGGGCCTCAGACCTGGCCCTTTTCCTGGCCCCTCTTCCTTCATGGTTGAGGGAGTCCCTGCTCACTGGACTCTGATATTCTCCATCTACCTCCTGGAGGAGGATCTGGTTTCATGGCTGCATACCCACAGGTGGCTTCTGTGACTTACGTTGGCTAGTCTAAGTCTTTTTATTTTTTTAATTCTTTGTTTACATTCAGTTTAGTTAACATATACTATACTATTAGTTTCAGGGGTAGAATTTAGTGATTCATCAGTTGCATATAATACGCAATGCTCATTATATCCAGTGCCCTCCTTAATGCCCATCACCATTTATCCCTTCCCCCACCCACATCTCCTCTAGCAACTTTCAGTTTGTTTCCTAGAGTTCAGAGTCTTTTATGGTTTGCCTCCCTTTCTATTTTCATCTTACTCTATTTTTCCTCCCTTTCCCCTGTGTTCATCTGTTTTGTTTCTTAAATTCCAGATATGAGTGAAATCATATGGTATTTGTCTTTCTCTGACTGCCTTATTTCACTTAGCATAATACCTACTAGTTCCATCCATGTTGTTGCAGATGGCTAGTTTTCATTCTTTTTGATGGCTGAGTAATATTCCATTGTAGACATATACCACATCGTCTTTATCCATTCATCTGTTGATGGACATCTGGGCTCTTTCCATCGTTTGGCTATTATGGACATTGCTGCTATGAACATTGGGTTGCATGTGCCCCTTTGAGTCACTATGTTTGTATCTTTTGGATAATTACCAGTAGTGTAATTCCTGAGTTGTAGGGTAGCTCTATTTTTAACTTTTTGAGAAATCTTCAGACTGTTTTCCACGGGGGCTGTACCAGTTTGCATTCCCACCAACAATGTAAGAGGGTTCCCCTTTCTCTGCATTCTCGCCAACATCTGTTGTTTCCTGAGTTGTTCATTTTAGCCATTCTGACTGGTGTGAGGTGGTATCTCATTGAGGTTTTGATTTGTATTTCCCTGATGCCAAGTGATGTTGAGCATTTTTTCATGTGTCTGTTGGCCATTTGGATGTCTTCTTTGGAGAAGTGTCTGTTCATGTCTTTTGCCCATTTCTTGACTGGATTTTTTGTTTTTTTGGGTGTTGAGTTTCATAAGTTCTTTATAGATTTTTGGATACTAGCCCTTTATCTGATAAGACATTTGCAAATATCTTTTCCCATTCCGTACATTGCCTTTTAGTTTTGTTGACTGTTTCCTTTGATGTGCAGAAGCTTTTTATCTTTATGAAGTCAGTTCTTTTGTCCATTTCTCAAGGGTTGTGGCATGAACTGTGAAAGCTGTAGAAATCAAGATGAAGAGAGAAATATATTTTCTGTGTTCAAAGCCTAGCAGTACACTCACCCGATGCGAAAGAGGAAATGTCTTTCTTGCCTTATCTTTAATAATAGATTGTAATTGACCACTTCAAGGTGTGAACTGGCTTCCCTCTCCTGACCCCAGGACTTTTCCTGAGACATAAGTTGCAGTGTACATTCCTCAGTTGCTGTGACAGCGTTGGAGGTGCTGGGCATCGGTGCTTGTGGAAGGGAAGACCCAGCACCAGCCGGCTCTTGGGTAGGCATGTGTGTCTTCATTGTATGTTCATCGGGGACCTACCTAGTCAATGATGGTGAGTCAGCATATGCTATGAAGTGCTAGAGTCCCTAGATTTTCCAAAACTGCTTCTGTCCTGCTGTTTTCTTACATGCTATTTTAGGGAAAAGGCCCCATTTGATCATTAAAAATGCAAATCAGATTTCCATCTTGCTTCTACCAAAGAAGGAAAATAACCTTAGGTACTGCCTCTAGGTTCCCTTAGAAACATCATTAAACCTTATTTTGACTTAAAACTAGTGGGGATTGGTCTATGAATTAGTTAATTAGCTGAAAGTACATGAAGACCCCAGGACTTAGGTAATGGTTATATGCTTGTTTTGTAGGTTTCTCATGGAAGTGGCCCATTCCTGGTCTCAGTTAATGTGAGACCCTCAGTGTCAGCCCTGTATAGCATAGCAGACATGCCAGGGCCCATCCTTACCCCTGCACTCTTACCCCTTCAGTGCAAACTGGCTGACTTCCGACTGCCATTTTTTGCATCTTCTCCTGTTTTCTTAACATTGCCTCCTTTGCTGCTTCCATGGAAGGCAGAAAGTGCAGGGAAATTAGCACATCCCAAGAACATTCCTCAACCGATGACTGATGAGAGATGATGTATAAATACCCCAGTTCCCTCAGCCTTGGGGGGGATAACTCAGGAATATGTTTTGCATGGGGTCTTAGTTTCTCCAAGGGGAAAAATTCCATTCTCCCCACCGTGAAAGCTAGCTTGATATTGCACCTTTTATTGGTTATCTTGGCTGCTTTCCAATCTCCTCTCTCTTTTCCACGCCCCCCTCCCCCACCAGTGCTTTCTTTACCTTCCAAACAACTACAGTGTTAACGTCCTTATCTTAGGATCAGCTTCTTGGGGAAACCACATTAAGACATATGGTAAAGTTTCACCCTTCCCTTGCTTCTCTGCTTTATTCTGCACCCCACTAGCTTTGAGAGGGTTCCGTATGTTGCCCCTCCTCCCCCCCCCCCCCCCCCGCAGGCTAGTGGCTCTCAGGGGATACGATTTACAGCTAATCAGCAGCTTTTTCTGCAAGACATCTTCAGCACAAATCCTGGTGCTGATGAGTAATCCATAAAGCATGAAAAGAGAGGTTAAGGCTTGATGAGACTCATCTCAGCCTCATCAAACCATTCTGTTTCCATAATTCTCCTTCTCGGAAGATGGCAAAATGGAGTACAGTTGGTTCTTATTATTTGCAGAGGTTATGTTCTATAAAGTCTCTGCGGATACTGAGTTAGTGAATACTGAACTGTTGCTTCTAGAGGAAAGATAGGGTTAGGTTCCTGAGAGCCCCTGGTCACATTTTTATCCACTGATCACTACATAACCTCGTTTTATGTGTGTTTCTGTTTAAAGACATTTTATTTAATAAATATTGCCAATTCATTAACATTGAACCCACGGCAACAGCACTGTAGCTTGTGCCTACTGGAGGCTTACCTAGCACACATATTTTCTCCATAAGGCAATCACAACCTGGCACTTAAGAGCACTAGAAATCACTTCAGCACCGTGCTTGAGTGCTATTTTAAACAATGAAATGCCCAGCAAAAAGCAAAAATATGTGAAAAATATGGCACTAAATAGATCACGAAAAGGACACTTGCTTACAGTATCAGAGCCACAACAGGAAAGCAGAGCGTGGCTTTGTTTGACCGCAGCTGGGAACGTGTGTGTTGGATGACTGAGATGTTTTGCTCCTCTGCACATGTCCTCAAGTGACTGCGAAAGTCCTGTGAGTATTGTTTCTGGGTTACAAATAAATTTTAGCAAGTAGAAGAATTTGCATATGTGGAATCTGTGAATAAGGGCCGATTGTCTTTTTCACTCCAGCACATGAAGACTTTATTTCAATTCAGTATATTTATTAAACACGTGTGCCAGGCTCTGTGATGGGTTCTGAGATATTAATTAGATGTTCTTTGCCCCCCCTTTTTAAAAGATTTTATTTATTTACTTTAGAGAGAGAGAGAGAGAGAGAGACATACAGCATGAGTGGAAAGGGCAGAGAGAGAGAGAGAGAATCTCAAGCAGACTCCACACTGGGTGTGGAGCCCAATGTGGGGCTCAATCCCAGGACCCTAAGATTGTGACCTGAACCGAAACCAAGAGTCGGATGCTTAACCAACAACCAACTGTGCCACCCAGGCACCCTAGATGTTCCTTGCTCTTAAGAAGTTTCCATACTGGTGGCATGGGGGATTAAAACTATGACACTAGGTGAATACATACTCCAGAGGAGAGAGACCCAGTTCTGTGGGAATATGGAGGAAGGAGTTGAGAGTAACTCAGGATGGAATTCTCAGTGGGGGGAGAGTTTTAGATAGTCTTGAGAGACATTTTGAGCGTTTCCTACATCACTGAGAAAAAAGGAAGTCATTGGTCAGAACGACCTCACTTCCCCCCACCCCAACTCTGCCAGACTACCTACATCTGCACTCACTGCCCCGCCTTTATTCCTCAGTGGATGAAGTGTGTCTGCTCCTCCTATGTATGCTGGGGACCCCACCACGTATGCTCTTTTGGCCTCCTCCCTTCTCCCAAACCATCACCCTCTCCCCCTCTACTTGAATCTTCCCACTAGTGTGTGAACACACTTCAGTATCTTCCAGCATTGTTCCACATTCCCTGTGGCCACCAACTAATTCCTTTACGCCCTTCACAGCCAAATGGCTGGAAAGAGTTGTCTGGAATCATGGTCTCTACTTTCCCACCCCACCACCTTTCTAAGCTACCTCTTCACAGGGGCTGTTCCGACTGAGGTCACCAGTAGCCATTGCACTCCCCTGTCTGTTCTTGTATCTTAAGTATCAATTAGGATGCTTTAGCTGCATGTGGCAGAATGTCCCATTCAAAGAAGCTTAGACAGCAAGGACATTTACTGTTAAATGAGTTATTTCTCACTGAACAAGGGGCTGCCATTGTTCGCTCAGCTGTTTTGTAAAGCCTCAAGGACCCAGGTTTGTCCAGCTTTCCGCCCTGCCTCCCTTCATCATATTGGCAAATGCTTCCCGGATGGTGGCAAGAGGGCTGCAGAAGCTCCAGCAAGGATTATGTCATCTAAATGCAGGGAGGGAAGTGAAGGGGCTTTTCCTTATATTTCTCTTTTCATCAGGGAGGACTTTTCCCCCCTAGGAGCCCTATGGCATACTTCTCCTTACAACAAACCCTAAACCAGTCAGTGTGAAAGGGGAATGGTATTATCATTATTGGCTTGGACCAATTAAGAATTACTACCTGAACTTGTGAGTGGGGCCCATGTTCTTTAAACATGTTGCCATTTAACCAACATATGCATGAAATTGGGTGTGTTAGCAAGGTGGGGAGAGGGGCAGCATCTGCTGCATCTTCCTTGACACCTTGAGGCCTTTCAAACAGTTGACTGCTTCTTCCTTCTTAAAGCGTTTTGCTTCTATTGCTTGCTTTGTGACATTATTTCCTTGGAGGTTTTCTTTCAGTTGTCATGGCTGCTCTTCACTTTCCTGTTGGCTCCTTCTCTGGTGCTCTCCTTCCAAATGGCGGCATGCCCAAGCACTTGGACTTGTCCCCCTGGTCTCTGTCTGTGGTTCTCCCTTGGTGATGTCAGCAGCCCTAGTACCTCCCAAGTGTGTATCTCCAAATTTGCACATCCACCTGCCCCCTTGACGTTTCTGCTCACCTGTCTAATGGCCCGCTGCAGCTCCAAAGATTGAAACAGGACTGTGGACTTCTATCCCAAACCTGCTTCTCCCCAAGATTTCCTCTTCTCAATAAATGGCACCACCATGGATAGATATAATTGCTCAAACAAAAATCTAGGCATGATGCATGGGTGAGTCCTTTCTTTTCTGCCCCTTGACACTTCACATCCATTCATCAATAAGTCATGCCAACCGTGACTTCTAAAACGTACCCAGGACATGTTCCTGCCACTCTAGTCCGATGCATCTTCTTAGCTGGATGGCTGACATAGCCTTTTTATTGCTTTCCCTCCTGTTCTCCATAATCCGTTCCTCACAGGGCAACCAAAATGATCTTTAAACACGTAAATCAGATCCTATCATACCCACAGCTTACAATTTGCAAATAGTGCCCCTGTCCCCCTGGCATTAACTGTGAGCTTTTGATGCTTGCTTGCAAAGCCCTGTGTGAGGGCTGTTGCTTACTTCCTCTCTAAACCTCATCTAGAGTCTAGCCCTCCCTAGGTTTATTTCTTTTTATTTCTTTTTTTAAAGATTTTATTTATTTATTTGAGAGAGAGAAAAAGAGAGAGAGAGCGAACCCATGCACATGCAAGCAGGGGGAGGGGCAGAAGGAGAAGCAGACTCCCTGCTGAGTGAGGAGTCCAGTGAGGGATTCAATCCCACTGAGATCCCCCTGAGATCATGACCTGAGCCAAAGTCAGACGCTTAACCAATGCTTAACCAACTGAGTCACCCAGGCGCCCGTAGGCTTATTTCTGTTCCTTGAATAAACCAGTCCCTTCTTATCCTAACCTCTGTAGGACCTTTTATTCTCCTGAAATTCTCTCCCATCGGATCTTCATGTGACTTGTTCCTCCTCACCTCTGACACCTTGGTCCAAATGTCATCTCCTCAGAGATGCTCTTCTTTTCTATTTTTTTAAAATTTTATTTTATTATGTTATGTTAATCACCATACATTACATCATTAGTTTTTGATGTAGTGTTCCATGATTCATTGTTTGCGTATAACACCCAGTGCTCCATTCAATACGTGCCCTCTTTAAAACCCATCACCAGGCTAGCCCATCCTCCCACCCCCCTCCCGTCTAGAACCCTCAGTTTGTTTCTCAGAGTCCACAGTCTCTCAGAGATGCTTTTCTGTCCACCCACTTGTGCAGGTCACACTCTGTCAGCACACTGTTGTCTTTGTCTGCAACATGCCTGAAAATGTTTTCTGTTTATTAATTTAGTAAGCTAAAACTAAATTAATAAATTTAAAACTCTAAGATGGCATCTCCATGAAATCAAGGGAAGAGAGAGTTTTAAGAAGGGACTCTTCATTGGCAAAGTTAAATGCTCTACAAAGACTGAAGAAGACCACGATGATGATGTGGTAAGGACAATGAGAACTAATGTTTATTGTTACTATTCATTAACACTGAGCTAGTAGAGGGGCAGGCATTTTGCATACATTATCTTATTTAATCCTGGCAGTGTGTCTGTTGTCGGGGAATGTCATCATTCCCATTTTACACAGCAGAACAATGAGGTTTAGGGAGCTCAGGCGCAGTGCCTGGCATACTGTAGCTTTCAATTAATGTTTGCTGTGTGAGTAAATGAATTTCACCAAGGTCCTGGAGCGGGCAAATGGTACAGTTGAGTGTCTAACCCAGGTCTGAGTAGAACCAAAGTCCATGTTTATGAACAACTGGACTATATTTCCTCAGATGATGATTGAAATACCGATTTACCTCTTAACAGATTGAGAAAGAGAAGTATAATGTAGGTTAGGTGATTTTTATTTATTTTGAAATCATGATAAGTAAAATTAATTTTGAGACCAACAGCCTTCTGAATTTTGGATTCCATCAAATCTTTTGAAGGGACAAATGAGTTCTTTTTTTTTTTTTTTTAAGTAGGCTCCATGCCAAGCATGGAGCCCAATGCGGGGCTTGAACTCACGACCCCAAGAACAAGACCTGAGCTGAGATTAAGAGTCAGATGCCCAACCAAATGAGCCACCCAGGTGACCCAGGATAGATGAGTTCTGTAAAAGTGTTAGTGATGAACCCAGATTGAGTGATTTCTTTATTAATATACCCTGAGGATGAATTCTAATGATAAATCCAGGTTCATTATGCAGGAAAACTGTTAAAGCTTGGTCTTTGGGATGAGTGCAGTAAGAATCGCACTTGGATGATGCTGTGGGTGAGCTATCTGGAACCAAGTTCATGTTTGACATGCAAGTAGAGCACCCAGTGTTAGATGCCTTCTGGATGTGTTGGTTTCGGTTTATTCCATGATGAGACACATGCTCGGCACACTTGTAGGCTGATGGAGACTTCACAGAACATCAAGGACGTAGTCTTTGCCCTTGCTGAGTTCTTGCTGAGTTCACATTCTGATTGGGGTGCTGAAACATGCCTGTGGATGAAAGCAAGATCGCAGGTAAAACCTGTTAATTGAGTGGATGAAGAATGTGCGTACAAGATGGATTGGAATAAGAAATGGAAGGAGCAGATGGTTTTGAACTTCCATTATTCAGGGGTGGGAGTGTTCATGGACTGGTGGAAGGAAAGGGGAGGGAGAATGGTTTAGGCACAGGTAAGCTGTGCCCATTTGCGTGATCTGCCCAAGGGGCAGAAAGGGTGGAGCCCCCTGCCCAGGAATCAGAGGGCTTGGAAAGAGGATTAGAGAAAGAACGGTTAGGAAGTGAGATGTGGCTGGTTGTGTGGAGCTACTTGGGGTTTCCCAGACCTGATGTGACTTGAAGGGATGTTTATAAAGGATAAATCTTGCAGTAGGTGTGGGGCATTTGAGAGCAAACCAGATTCAAACTGGAAATACTAGTTAGGGCAAGGTTTCTAAACATCAGCCTTTCCTGTGCCACCTTTGCTTTAAAATGTTTGTGGCCGTATTTAAATACACCTATAACACTGCTTAATTTGCTTTTTTTCTTTAAGTTGATTTAACTTTTAAAAACTTAAATAGGGACGCCTGGGTGGCTCAGTCGGTTAAGCAGCTGCCTTTGGCTCAGGTCATGATCCCGGGGTCCTGGGATCGAGCCCCACATTGGGCTCCCTGCTCAGCAGGGAGTCTGCTTCTCCCTCTGCCCCTCCCCCTGCTTGTGCTCGCTCTCTGTTTCTCTCTCTCTCTCTGAGATGATAAATAAAATCTTTAAATAAAACTTAAATAAATTTAGCTTTGCCTTAAGCAATATCTACCCACTATTTAGTTCCATTTTTCTTTAAATTGACCCCTTATTTTAAAAACTGAAATAAATTTAGCCTTACCCTAAGCAATGGTATCTATGAAATCCTAGGTATTCTGCACTACTTCTGTTTTGCCTAGTGCTCATTAAAATAAACCCACGGCCATTAAAAAATGTTTCATCTGCGTGTCACCTAATGCCATCTTGTGTACCACCAATGGGTCCTGTACTACACTCTTGGGAACACTCAGAGCACTGTTACAGCTCTCTGGTTGTGACATGATGAATTGAGTAAATGGGTTCAGCTGCATTCATTAAATACTTACCATGTGCAAACCACTGTGTCAGAGGAGATGAAAATAGGAAGTATATGCAGTCTTTGCTCTTAATGGATTTGGAGCGAGGCAGCGGGAGAATGGCACACTGGTAAGAAGGTGAGATATAGGCTTGATGAGGCCAATTCCAGCTGTTGGAGCAGCTCTCATTATGTCACTGGACAGCAGCTCTGTCCTGGGCAGTGGAGTGAACTTCATCTATGGAATCGGGGCTGGTAAGCTCTCCTTAATTCCAGTTCACTTCAGCAAGTCCTTGCCATAGACTCCATGATGCTTTTGCAGATATGAAGGAGAGTACAGTGTTTGAGTGAGTGATCTACCAGAAAATGAAGTGTGAAGTGGTGGGGGTAGGTGGGAGGGTGGGGAACAGAATGGGGTGAGGACCTCAAGAGAGATGCAGTGAGTGTATGCTCAGGGCTTAGGAGAGAGGATGAGTTCATAGCCAGCTCTGGGGATCACGGAAGACTTTCTGGAAGACCTGGCATTTCAGATGGACTTTGAAGGATGAAATGATGTAAAAGGCATTGATGGAGAGGGTCCAGCAGAGGGAAGGACATCCACAAGGCACCAAAGAGGGAAATGGAGGCCCTTGCTTGGAAGAAGAGCAAGTATCCAGTTGTCCTGGGGGAATGTGGGAAGATGAAGGTGGAAAAGAAGGCTGGGATCTTGTGGCCACTCTAGACTCTGGGCTGAGTGTGGATTTATTTCCGTAGGCAATCAAGAGACCTTGACGGCTATGACATGGGACGTGTTGCACTTTATGAAACCACTAATGGATATGAATCCACATCCAGTGGATGATGATGAGGAAGAACAGCAAGCTGGGGACTATCAGGGTAATCTGGGTAACAAATAATGAGATCCTGAATGGTCACGTGACAGAGTTCTGGGCTAGAGGGACCCATGAGGGAGTGAAGAAGAAAGACCTAAACAGAGGGTCAGTGCAGAGGTCTGGGGAGCGACCAGCCACCAGCACAGGGGAGTCAGTCCTTTCTCTTAGATCACAAGAGGAGGGTGGTGTCATCCAGGAGGTATGGAATACTAGGGAATGTTGATTGTATGTAGGGGAAATAAGATAATGGTTGTAGTTCTAGCATCTGTGGGTGAGGGTGAGCAGGCATCTTACAGGTAATTTTCTTGCTGGGAAGGAGCAGAAGCAGTCCAGGCTGTGTTAATTCCTTTTATTTTGTCTTTAAGTATACACAAGGATAAATAGCTGTATAATTTCCATGTGGGCTTGCAAGCTCGAGAGGCATTTATGTTGCACTGAAAATGGACATTATTGTTCTTGACTTGTACAAGGGTACCATGTCCTGGGAAATTGGCCTACAGTAGACTGTGAAAAGTCATTTGAGTGACTTGTTTTTACACATAGTCCTTTCCCCTGCAATATCCCTCTGTGGAGGGACACTTACATAACAGGATTCTTCTATTCCAACTCTTGTTTTCCACTTGATATGGACGTGACATCCAGTAGCTGTGGATGCAATTCGGCTTCTACACAGAGAGGAATCTAATTTGAATACTTCTAAGCAAACAGCAGACGAAGACTTAAAAAGAGGGGCGTCCGAAATGTGACTTGCCACTGCACAGCAAAGAGAAGGATGATCCTCTGTTGTCGGTGGCACCTGCCCCCTGAAATTTTCCTGGAGCACCATCTAAATTTATGAATCTCCAAAATCCATCTATTTTCATTTAGTCTCTGCTCGTATAGTTCTTGTTCTTTTATCTATTTTATATAATGCCTAACTCTGTAGTATCTGAGGCGAAATGCACCAATTTTTAATTGCAATGAAGAGGGCAAAGCAGCTCTTCAGAGCCGCTCTGGGCAGGAAGTGGAGGCGAGTTCTTCTAATGGGAACTTCTTTGGGGACTGTGACTCACTCGCCTGCATCCCCATCACCATGCAGGGATTGGTTGAGTTCCAGCAAATCTATAGCCAATTTAGGGGTACAAAAGAAGGGAGAAGGCTCTGTTAGGCAGATCCGTGTTCCCAGTTATCAAAGACGCCAACACCATCTCCTAGCTACTAGGAACCCAAAGTGAGTGTGCCCTGCAGATGCTTCTGAAGGGGCACCTTACATTTTATGGTCCCAGATACTGCACACTTAAAAATAGTGTCTACCTGAAGACTGGCTATTAGGTAGACACGAAACTTTTGGAATCTGTTACTGTATCTAGGTTTCCATTTTGCTGAAGAGGCTACACATGTACGAAATGTTCAGAGTGAAGTTTATTCTTTTAAATGAATTTAAGTGGAAGGTTTGGTGAAATGATGTATTTAACTTTTAGCATGATTTTCCTCCTGCATCAAATTTTCTTTTTAAATGACAGAACCTCGTTATAATGTGGCTGTAAAGGAATGCATTCCTTCATGTATCTATTTATTCATTTAACAAATATTTATTTACTGTCTGCTAGGCTCTGTGCAGGACTCTTGCAAATAAGGATAAGAACCATGTACTTTTAACTGTTTCCCAAGGGAAATGTTCTATTGTACTACATTAATTCTAAGATGCATTATTCTCATTACACATCTGAAATCAGAATGTGTCTTTCTACCAATGATATGTAATCATTTAGTTGGCAATATTAATTTTTTGGAAGTACATAAAATGATGCATTTTGTAATTGATGATGGATTGTATTTTTATAGGAAATATGTGCATAATACTATTATTGGTACCACGCTTTGACCCATATTATGGCCCCATTTGGGGTTCAGTACCAAGGTTAAGCCTCTAGTTTTAGGCACTGGGGTTGGTCCAGGGATGCCATAACTCAGATGCCCAGATGTCCAGATTAGGAGAAAAGTTGGTCAGAAGGCAGACCAAGAGCCAGTGGTTCAAGCTTTATAGGCAGTGACAGCAGGGTGGACAGAAATTCTCTAAAGCCTCACCTCTCTGCATCTTCTCTCCCTCTCTGCTCTGCTGCATAAACTCAGGCAGTGTGACTCTGCCAGACAGCAGAGCGGAGCAGGAAGAATGAGAAATGAATGGCATTAGGACTGTATTGTCGGAGAATGGAGAGTAGCATCAGTGCGAGGACCTGGTGATAACGCGAACAGCGAAGTTACAATGATGGCGCCATCCACTTATTGAGTGTCCTACTCTTGCCCATTTCAAAAACACCATTTTCCAGCTTTATTGAACTTTGTTAATTATAATTGACAAATAAAATTGGAATATATTTAAATCGTCAATATATTTAAAGTGCACAACGTGGTGATTTGACATATGTATTCATTGTGAAAAGATTTCCACTACTGAGTTAATTGAGACATCCATCACCTCACATATTTACCTTTTTTTTTTTGTAAGAACACTTAAGTTCTACTTTCTTAGTAAATTTCAGCTGCGCAATATGGTATGATTGACTGCAGTCACCATGTTATCCATTAGATCCTCAGACCTTACTTATCTGGTAGCCTTTTGCTAGTGTCTGCCTATCTCCTCTAGCCTCTGCTCTGACAACTACCATTCTACTCTGTTTTGAGTTTGACTTTTTAAAAAAAAGATTCCACATATAAGTGATACCATGCAATATTTCTCTTTCTCTGGCTTATTTCACTTAGCATAATGCTTTCCAGTTTCATCCATGTTGTTGCAAATGGCAGAATATCCTTTTTTTTTTTTAAAGATTTATTTATTTATTTATTTGAGACAGAGAGAATGAGAGACAGAGAGCATGAGAGGGAGGAGGGTCAGAGGGAGAAGCAGACTCCCTGCCGAGCAGGGAGCCCGATGTGGGACTCGATCCAGGGACTCCAGGATCATGACCTGAGCCGAAGGCAGTTGCTTAACCAACTGAGCCACCCAGGCGCCCCAGAATATCCTTCTTTTTAAAGGCTGACTAGTATTCCATTGTGTGCATATCTATATACCTGTATATCTATAAATCACATTTTCTTTATCTATTTATCCATTGATGGGCGCTTAGGTTGTTTCCATACCATGGCTATTGTGAATAATGCTGCAAGATAGTGATTTTATTTCGTTTGGAGATATACCCAGGGGTGGGTGTGATTGCTGGGTCACATAGTAGTTCCATTTTTACTTTCTTAGGGAATCTCCATACTGTTTTCCAAGGGGGCTGCATCGATTTACATTCCCACCAGCAGTGCACAAAGGTTCCCTTTTCTCCACAGCCTCAACGTTTGTAATCTGTTGTCTTTTTGATAACAGACATTCTAAGTGTGAGGTGATATCTTATTGTGGTTTTGAGTCAAATATGTCACTTAAAAAAAAAAACCCACAAGATAAATATTCATTGAGCATCATTATCACCCTTGTTTTATGTGTGAACCGGGCGCTCAGAGAAGGTAAATAACTTGCCCAGCTTCATACAGTTAGTACCTCCCAGAAACAGGATTCAGCTTTGGTCCATGGATCATCAAAGTCCACTCCATTTTCAACATCCTGCAGGACATCCCACAGTCTCAGAACGTGCAGGGACATTGTGTCCAATCATCAGAGATCCCAGAAGCCAAACAGGGTTGGAGCAGTACATGGACAATTACATACAGTAGCATCAGAATCCAATATTAGGGACAGTAAGCAGAATTCCACCAAGGTCTTAAGTCACGTCCCTGTGTGCTGTAGCCCAGGTGCATGGACTGCACAAGGTTGGGAGGGGGAAGATGCCCTCCAGACCCAGGGAAGTACCTGACAGCTGGGTGGCTTAAGTGCTGAGGTTCAAGAATTTCTTACTTCACTCTAACCAGACCCCCACAGAACAGAAGTGCTGTTATAGCTAAGATTCCAGAAATCAGTAATGGGAATTTTAATAAAGCCCATGATCCCAAGAGCAGCTTGCTGTAGGGCTGAGCTCACCGTCTATAGCTGGGAGCTGATGAATAATTTTAATTATGTGGCTAATATCTGTGGGGGATGTTCTGCTTTCAATGAACTCCTTTTAGATTTTGATCGTGTGTATATCTCAAGGAAATTTAAAATGTCTGGTTCATTATTTAGAATCACTATGTTATTTTGCTTAGAGGTACTGAATAGACAAGAGAAGAATTTTACATATTCTAAGAAAGGGTCCAAGCTTTCAAACACCAGAGGTAGCTATTCAAATGTGGGAGTGAGGAAGAGCTCTAAGTTGACCACCTAAACCTTTCTGATTTCTTCTCATAAGGGTAAATGAACAAAGTAGATTTTATTAATTCGGAGGAAATATCTCCTCTACATTGTGAGAAAGTCATCCTTCTAATGATGCATGTAACACAACCACTGTCACCCCTTGTCATCATGTCTTTGTCAATAGTTAAGCATTTATTAAGCTCCTAACGGCTCTTTGCCTACAAAGAGGCTTGTTCCCGGTCTTTTATATACTTTCTTTTTTTTTTTAAGATTTTATTTATTTATTTGAGAGAGAGAATGAGAGAGAGAGAGAGCACATGAGAAGGGGGGAGGGTCAGAGGGAGAAGCAGACTCCCCGCTGAGCAGGGAGCCCGATGTGGGACTCGATCCCGGGACTCCAGGATCATGACCTGAGCTGAAGGCAGTCGCTTAACCAACTGAGCCACCCAGGCGCCCTATACTTTCTAATATAAGAACAAACAGATGAAGAAGCACATATGAGAAATACATTGAAAAGAATTAGAATATTCTGTTAGAATATTAATGAAAGTGCAGTGAGAAATTTACAACCTATTTGAGGGTGCTAATGGTGATTGTATTTCAATGTTTTCTAAAGGTAGAAGGCAACATCATTAAGACAGCAAGAGGGGAAGGTCAGGACAGTATCCTTGAAGTTGCATGTTAAATTTAGGTGGAGAAAGAGAAAGCTGGTACTTTTTCAGGTCTGGAATTGATCCTAATGGCAACGATGCTGCTGGAATTGGTGCTCTGAAGACCAATCAATCTCTTTGGGCCTTTGCCAAGTAGCCCTATGAGGCCACTTGTAAGTTTGGATTGATTGAGACATGAGCCTAATGGGCATAAACACAGTCACTGGATCAGCCGATGTATCGGTTAGGATGATTTCTACTGCAGGTGACAGAAAACCTGGCTCAAATGGGATCCAGCCCAAAAGGGGGTTATTGGTTCTCGTAACTGAACAGTCCAGGCAGGGCTCAGTCTAGAGCTCCAATGATGCATCCAGGATTAGATGTATTTCTTCATTTCTTCATTCGCCTATTTGGCATTGCTCTGTCCCTAGGCACGTTCCCACCTGGTGGTTCTAGGATGGCTGCCAGTGGCTCCAGGGCTTTATCCTTCCAGATTCACCTCCTTCAGGACACAGAAAGCTGCATTCTCCAAGGCTCAGACGGAAGTCTTGCAGTTAAATTCTCTTGGTCCTGATTGGCTTGTCTAGGGTCGGCGACTCATCCTCTAGCCAGTCAGAGTGGGAGTTGGGGATCCAATGTGTGGATTGGCTTAGCCCGGGTCAGGTGCTTCATTCCTGAAGCCTAGGAGTGAAGGCCAGTGAAGCCCCACACGAGGGCTGAGATTGGGCGGGAGGGGTGTCTCTATAAACAGTCAGGCTGTTGCCTCGACAGTGCTGGTGGTGAGAGAATGGATGGGGCAGGGAGAGAGGGGGGATGAGAACGGAAGCAGGGATACTATTTGGGAGGTTACTGAGGCGCAGGCAAGGAATCACGGTGGTTTGGGCAAGAGGGGGGGCAGCGGACATGGGGATGCTGGAAGCATTTTTTTTTTTTAATGCTGTGTAATTGGTTTATTAAATGGGCCGACTTTATTGGGAATGCAAACAGAATATGGCTTTATTTCTCTTCAACTGTGACATTCATATTTGTTCTGGTAGGCCAACCCTGGATCATCTCCCAGAAATACCCTACAGCTTTTCCAGGCATTTTTCAAGTAAAATAAAACAAAAATAGAAATAATTATTTTCAAGTATTCTAAAGTCCAGTTTAATATAAACCCAAATACCAACCTCTGGTCTACTTCAAAGTTCTCCTTTCCCTGTAGGTCAGGCCCGGCCTGAGACACCACAGACCAGAAGTGGAAAAGGTGGTGGTGGTGGGGGGGGCGGGGGGTTGTTTGTTCTTTTTCTCTCCAGGTCCAAACTCCTTCCCTGCTTGCTTTGCAGCTTCAGGCTCCTCCAGAGGCAGGTGGCAGGGAGAGGGATGAAGAGAAGGCCAAAGTGTTGCACTTAGATGATGTCCTTCGTGGTCCTCTCTAGCCTTACAGGCATTCAGGAGCTTTTGTGAGTTCTTGGCAACCCCCTGCAAAGATCTCTAAACTTTCCTCCTGCGTGAGTGGTGCCCTCTCTGGATGGTCCCTTGTGATGTCCCTTCAGGCTCTGCTTGAGCACACCATGGGCCTTTTTTGCTCAAGTAGACTGACTTCTTGGGGAAAGCCTTTTTATGAAGGCTCTAAGCTAGCTATCCCCTTGCCCCACCTCTATGTCCATTTGGCCCATGAAAAATCATTATACATCTTGGTCCTGCCAAGCTTGGGAGGAGCAGGCCACTCTACTGCTGTCCTCTGTGTTCAAACAGCCGTTATAGGCCAAACTGTGGGAACCTGTGTCTGATTTTCCCAGGGCTCTGTTCATTGCACACTTCCAGGGGGCACCATCTGCATGTACTCTGGAATTATGCACTTAATGGAGCAGATCTGAGTTCTCACACTCTTTTCCAGAACAGTGCAAGGCAGACCTATGAAGTTTGCAGCTCAGCAAACACGCAGCTGGGGGGCCAAGATGCTGCATCCCTCTTCTGCAAACCACTCTGATCTCTCTGAGCAGTTTCCTTGTTGCTTTTTTTTGCCACTGTGCTCCCCGATGCTGTGTTTTTTTTTTTCCTAAGAAACGCCTTTTCTCCAGTGAATTCTCTTACAAGGGCTGGAAGCAGCAGGTGGCTTCTGAGCCAGTCTGACCTTAGCTTAGCAATTTCTGCATAAATAAATGCTCAGTTTTCAGCTCTGGGGTCCCAGTGTAAATCCCGAGATAAAGGAAAAGCCTCACTTCACATGACATTGTGGTAGAGAAACCCTTTGTTCAAAGAAAAGCTCGCAGGAAAGTCCAATGTAAAAAGCAGACAGACCTAGTGTCACATGATGGATGAGGAGGGGAATAAGGGCAGGTGCTCAAGGCTGCCTCCTGGGTATAGTTCAAGAATCACTGTGCCTGGGAAAGCCAGCTGTGGTGTCCCTGCCAAGGAGAGTTTGCCGCTTTTTACAGTTCTGCAGCGTTTGGCTTGTTCATGACTTTTTGGTGAAAATGACAGTCCATGCAAGTCATGTGGGAACGAAAATAATCTCGGTGCTGCCCATTTCTGCTGCAGATGACCACCCGCCCAGCCGAGAAAATGGGCTCCTTTTCAGTGCACAGTTCCTCCTGGGCTCCTGACACTGACCTAGAAGCTTTTGCACAAACTTGCTTGGTGGGTACCTTTTTTCCGTGAATGAAAAGATCTGCCTCTGGCTCTGAAAATAGCACCTGGACAACCTGCAGAAATTTTTTGGTCATTTTGTTGTGGCTCTGTAGCTTAGGGCTTTGTTCCTTGCAGGAAAATCAGTGAGAATTTTTATTAAGGTTTTTTTCTGTAAAGGTTTTCTTCTTTGCACACAGTGCTTTGTGGGTCAGTCTTACTGCCTCTGTTTTTCCGGATGTTGGGTGAATTGCCTAGTTTCCCTGGGCCTCGGTTTCTCCGCCTGTAAAATTGGGGGAAGGGTGGAACCTCCACTCTGGCCTGTTGTGAGTCTTAATGTGAGCCTATGTGAAAGGTGCAGAGCGCCTGGCACTGAGCAAGCAACCAGCCCACGTCACGGATTGTGCGGGCTTCCTGTTGCTGCTGTAACAAATTACCATGAACCGGATGGAGCTTAAAACCGTCAAAGTTATTATCATATGGTTCTGTAGGTCAGACTTCAGAATTGGCTTAGTGGGGCTAAAATCAAGGTGTCAGCAAGGCTGTATTCCTTCTGGAGGTTTTAGGGGAGAATCCTCTCCTGGCCCTTCCCAGCTTCTGGAGGCTGCCCACGTTCCGTGGCTCATGGCTGCAGCACCCTGACCTTTGCTTCCATCTTCACATCCCCTTCTTTGCCTCTGTCCCCCCTGCCTCCCTCCTATAAGTATCCCTGTGTTTACCCTGGCCCCATTCAGATAATCTAGAGTAATCTCTCCATGTCAACATCCTTCACTTAATCACATCTGCCAAATCCCTTTGTCACATAAGATAATATTTTCACAGGTTCCAGGGATGAGGGCATGGACAATCTTTAGGGAACCATCATTCTGCCTACCACACTGATTTCTTTCAAAAACTATCTTTTAAGGGGTGTCTGGATGGCTCAGTCAGTTAAGTGTCAAACTTTTGGTTTCGGCTCAGGTCATGGTCTCAGGGTCGTGAGATCAGCCCCGTGGGGGCTCCACACTCAGCACAGGAGTCTGCTTCAGACTCTCTCACCCATGTTCTCTCTCTCTCTTTCAAATAAATAAAAAATAAATCTTAAACAAAATAAAAATTATCTTTTAAGTATCCACAGTGTGCCAGACCCTTTGCTTTGCACTGGGCATAAAAAATGAATAAAATACAAGGCTTATACCAAAATAGATAAATGATACTGATGATAGTAGTGATAATTATGGCAGTCAACATTTACTATTTACTATACGTGAGGTATTATGCTGGGCACTTTAGGTGAATAATCTTGCCGAAGCGCCATCATAGCATGAAGGAAAGGTTTTATTCCCATTTTGAAGATAAGATCACTGAAGCTTAGCAAGCTGATAGTCACCTAGCTAGTGACATGAGCCCAGGTCTGTCTGATTCTCAGCTCCTACAATTAATTACTGGATTCTATGCCGACCCTGGAAGAGTGGATGGGTAGACCTGTGGCTCTCTTCCTAATAAAGGTTGACAGGTAGCTCCAATTCAGCACCAGTAGGCAGAGCTCCCAGGGGAGGCTAATTCTACATCTCTCTCTCCCATCCTGATCATGGTCCAAAGCTGCAAGTTCATGGCCCTGACCATTGGGCAGATGTTGGTTGTCTTCAAGAGAATCTAATAGCATGTGTTCATCATCCCACTGAACTGATCCTTCCCAAGACCATTTATCGTTGTGCTAATGGGGTCCTGCTTTAAGCTGAGGCAGTGTATGAACAGCAGAGCCCAGCAAAGTTCCTCTTTAAGGATTAATATAGAAACCACCTAGTGATTTTAAAGGACAAAAAGAAGGTACATTCAAGTGAATCTGAGGGGAAGCATTTGAATATTAAAGGCCACATTCTTCTTTTTTTTATAGGTAAATTATTTTTATTTTTTTTAATTTTATTTTATTATGTTAGTCACCATACAATACATCATTAGTTTTTGATGTAGTGATCCATGATTCATTGTTTTCGTATAACACCCAGTGCTCCATGCAGTATGTGCCCTCCTTAATACCCATCACCGGGCTAACCCATCCCCCCGCCCCTCTCCCCTCTAAAACCCTCCGTTTGTTTTTCAGAGTCCATAGTCTCTCATGGTTCATCTCTCCCTCCGATTTTTCCCCCTTCATTTTCCCCTTCCTTCTCCTAATGTCCTCCATGCTATTCTTTATGTTCCACAAATAAGGGAAACCATATGATAATTGACTTTCTCTGCTTGACTTATTTCACTTAGCATAATCTCCTCCAGTCCTATCCATGTTGATGTAAAAGTTGGGTATTCATCCTTTCTGATGGCTGAGTAATATTCCATAAGGCCACATTATTCTTGATCTTTGCCAGAATTTCCTTCCATGGAAATGGAACTTTTACATGAAGGGCAAAGGTAGGGGGAAGGTTGGCCCTCAGGCTACGTGGCGTTATAATGAGACTAACCCACCTGCTGGGTGCTGGGATGACCAGCAGCCACTCACCTGGGCCATGTAGGACAGGGAGAGGAGGGAGAAGTTTCCAGAGGCGCCACCCAGAGTCTAGGATGGGCTGAGGTGTGCAAGGAAGAGCAGATGCCTCCTCTGCTTTGAGCAGAGGCTGTACAGCTATGAACGTTTCCTGGCTTCTTTCCTGCTGGAGGGGCAGGCTGTTTGGGGCAGGGTTTGCATTTCTACCTTTTTGTTTCCTCCTGGGACAACTTCTCTTTCTCTACTCCCTTGCCTACATCCCTGAGCTGAGGAGACATTACATTGTAGACACGTTCACAGACGTGTCTGGTAGACTGGCTGGCTAGCAGAAAAATGTTTGTTAAATTATGGCAGATATAGTAAGAGCATCCACACATTCTGACTTTTTCAGTCTTGATTTTAAGTAATTATTTTTCAGTAATGACAACTGATTAAATCAATTCGATGTGGGATTAAATTTTTGACCATTTGTAAGACTACATCTATAAAATCCACAAATCAGAACAACTCAATGGTGTGCTGTGGCTGTGTTTCCAACTTCCCTTCCTGTCTTTCTCGCCCTCTTTCTCCCTCCCCTCCTTTTTCCTTCCCTTCCCCCCTTCTTTCTTTCACTACCTATAGGCAGACATTGAGACGGACATTGGGCTCAGAACTTGTGATACAAAGATGAATAATTACTGGTTCCAGACTGCCAGGGATTTATGGTCCAGTAAAGGGATTTGTTCATTTTAGCCAACGGATATTTATTGAGCCTCTATGATGTAACAGACACCAATCTAGGTGCTGAGATGAAGCAAGGAACAAAATGCACTAGATCGGATACTCTAGATGTTTAGATTCCAGTGGGGATGACACATAGTAAATAAGCAAATAAGTACAGAAGACAATTTCAGCTGGTGATACAGTTTCAGCTGTGAAGGAAGCAGAGTGAGGCTGTGGGCGGCTGAGTGACTGCTGGGGGACTAGCCTTTCTGCAGGGAGGAATCTCTGAGGAGGTGACGTGGAGCAGAGCCCTGAGCATTGACAAGAAGCTACCCTGCAAGGATCTGGGCAAGAATGTTCCAGCCAGAGGGGACAGCAAATGCAAAGTCCCAGAGGTGGGAACTAACTCAGAAAAACTGGAAGACTGGGTGTGGCTGCTGGAGGGTGTTGATGGGGAACTGAGGTTGAGGGGGCGGGTAGGCAGTAGCCAAAACGTGGAGAACTAAGAGAAGGAGTTTGGATGCTCTTTGGGGTGTAATGGGAATCCTCTGGAGGCCTTTAAGCAGGGGGGAGTGGTGGAGTTAACTTTGGTTTTTAGAAAGAAGTCACGCTGGCTGCTGTGTGGTGAATGGGCTGGCTGGGTAGGACACGGTTGTGCAGCTTGGACCCTTGGACAGGGGAGGGGGGTTGTTGGGGCGAGGGTGGGGAGAAGTGGTGGAAATCAGGATCCACTCGGAAGAGTTGGCTGGATTGGCTGCTGGATTGACAGACGTGGCCAGGGCAGAGCAGAACCATTATCAACTCTGGACTTTTTGGCTGAACTTCTGGGTGTATGAAAGGCAGTGCCTCTCACTGAGATGGGGAAGTCTGGGGAAGAGGCAGCTTCAGGGTATGTGTATGGGTGAAAACAAGATTTTTATTTAAATTATGTTCGTGTTAAATTTGAGAGGCTAATTGGACATCTAAGTGGAGAAATTGGGTAGACAGTTAAATCTACAAGTTCTGGGAAAAGGTCAGGGCGGGGGATGAAAATGTAGAAATCATCAGTCAGATGAACAAGGAGTGAAGCAAAATGTGGGAGGTGTACATTTGGCTTTAGAAGGACATCATTTTTGCTTTAGAAAATGTGGCGATCTAAATTATGTCAATGTTGGGGAAGGAAGGAAGCAATATTCACTGAGTGTTGACTGTGTGCCAAGCACCATGCTGGCTGCTTCGCATATAGTATATTTCACAGGGCATAAGGCTCGAGAAGCATCCCCAGTGCACTGCATAGGATTACCCATCCTGGAACCAGATCACTAGATTCAAATCCCAGCCCTGCCTCTTACTAGATGTGTGTTCTTGGGCACGTTAATTTAGTCCTGTGCTTTGTTTGCTCATCTGTAAAATGGGATAATACTAGTACCCAGTTCATAGAGTTATTTTGATGTTTGGATGAGTTAATACGGGTAAAGTACCTGGAGTAGTGCTTGGTACATAATAAGCACTCAATAAATGATAGTGATTTTAATGTTAGTATTATATTTACTCTGTATGGTTTAGAATCTTGTTTTGACTTGTTTATTAGTCAGTATATAGGAGGCTTGGGTTCTGTTCCTGGTTTTTGCCATGATTCCATTTTATGAGCAATTCCTCTACTGTAATATATATTAAAATCTGTTTCTGTTCCTATTGCTATATAACAAACCACGCCAACTTACCGGCATAAGGCAAGCATTTTGCTATACTCACAGATTCTGTGGTTTAGGAAATCAGGCAGGACACATTAGTGATGGCTTATCTCTGCTCCCTGATGTCTGGGGGCCCTCACATGGGAACACTTGAAGGCTATGAATATTGATGGCTAGTGGGGAGCAGGAGGGGTCTGGGATCAACTGGGGTCATCCTCATGTGATGGCAGTTATGGCTGACTCTCAGCTGAGATCTTAGTTTGGCTGTTGGCCAGAGCACCCACCCAGGACCATGCCATGTAGCCTCTCTGTATGGCCTAGTTTGGGCTTCCTCATAGCATGGGTTCTAAGAGTGAGTGTCCCAAGAGAACCAGGAAGAAGCAGTGTGGTCTTTTATGGAAGCTTTGGAGGTCACACAATGCCACTTTTGCCTTAGTCAGAAGCCTGTCCAGATTCAAGGAGAGGGAGCATATAGATTCCATCTTATGGGAGGAATATCAGAGTCTCATGGTGAGGAGAGCATGCAGGACTGGAGATGTTGTGGCCAGTTTTGGAAAAAATACAGTCTGTCTTGAGGCTTAGCCAGGAGGTCGATTATAAGGCCAATTGGCTTAAAGGATCCAGTGTACTTCTAAATTTTGGACGTGCTCTGAAGTGAGGGTCTCTTTTATTTATTAAAGGACTTGACTGCTCTTGGTCTTTGTTGTATTGGAATTTCAGAACTGGTAAGCTCTCATTCATTTAAGAAACCCTGATGGAATACTGACTCTGTAGGACCCTGAGCTAATTGCTGTGGGGGAAAATCGAGATGCTACAAGGAACCTACAAGCCAAAAGGTGAAGATGAATACATTTGGCTTTCAATTAACTAGTCTCTGGAGAGGAAGAAAACCAGTGACAATCCCTAATGATAGTTACAATAAAACTAGTCAAAACAAGACACAAAATGAATTTAGTACAAATGTTTTCAGTTAGCATTGTATTCAACGTTCAGGAACACATTTCCCATCCTATACACCTTATCTAATGAATTAATTATTATCACAACTAGTGATTATTAAATACTCACTACAGCCATTCAATACAATAAGCACCTTATGGGTAAGATACCATTTAATTTGCAGTGTAATCCCCTGAGGCAGATTACTGTTTCCATTTTATAGACAAGGGAGAGTAGTAGAGTAGTAGTTTAAGTGACACAAAGTTGGTATTGGTGCCTAGATCTTCTCCTCCCACAGTTCATGCTGAAAGTAACAGGGCAAGTTAGTACAAAGCTTGGACTAGAACCCAAGTTCTGGATATTCCCTTTGGTGTTCTTTCTTCCAGATTCATGGTTTCCATCCATGTTCCACGAATCTTCTGCGTCCCAAGAGGTCTTGGAATGAGTGTAGAGATTGAGAAGGAGGCAAAGCTCATATGATTTTGGGCCCCTCCTCTAAATAAGCCAGCCAAACCTTGCTTTGAGATGATATTATAGTGTGTTATACTATACTACATTATATTATATATAATGCAATGTGATATATAATAACAGCAATATGTATTTCATATTTAATATGTTATGTTTGTACTACAGAATTCAATATCCAATATCCAATATCCAAGAGTAGTGTGGAATAGACAGAGGTGTTCAGACTTTTAGAACAAAATCCTCCCTTCAAATGAAATTTTACATCTGTGTCTGTTATCCATATAATTTTCACTTAAAGTTTGAATTTCATTCAGTCCAATTGAATTTCCACTCAAAATTCAAACGTTCAGAACAAAACTCGTTCATTTGAAGGAAGTTCAGTTTGATTCAGATCTTATGTCTGTTAGGTTTACCTGACCGACTCCTTCCTTCAAATGGAGTTTTACCTCTATAGCTATAATTTCCACTTAAAATTTGAATTTTATTCTGTTCAATTGACTTTCTACTTGAAATTCAAACTTTTAGAACAAAGCCTTTCCTTGAAATGGAAGGGTTTTGTTTGAAAAGTTTGAACACCTCTGGTCTATTCCACATCCCTCTTGGTTATTTGTAGGTTACAGATTTGGCCCATGAGTGGTACCACTGTCATTAACCTAATTTCAGGCTCAAGATCTCAGTCGCTAGCTAAAGTCTTTTCTGCTGACAAGATCTGGATTACCGTCTGCTGTAGAATATAAGCACAAATCCATAAAACTAAAAGTCATAGAAGAGGGAGAGAGGGTTTATTCCATTTTTAAGAATTTTGGTTTGATTTGGATCTTATGGGTTGTCCTGACTGATTTATTTAGTATGTAAATATGTCCCAGAGAGTGATCATACCATGATCTTTGTTTTCAGTTTACTTTTTCATATCAAGTTTTTTTGATGGAAATTGATGAAAAAAATAACCTTGAAGTATGATAACCATCCTCTTTAGCAGACTGCAGAGTTTGATAGATGTATCCAGCAATTGTTCATTTGTGATGAAAGGAAATTTGAATTTTCTGGCACAAGAACATTTTTTTTTAGCTCATGTCCAAATTGTAGAGTGGTCATAAACTTGACAGAACTGAAGCAGGCCTTAAAAGGTAGGGCCGCTATGTACAGTTGTGCAGGTTGTGTATTGTACAATTGTAAACGGATCCCTTGGAGGTCGTGCAATGTGTAAGTCCTGTCAGGAGGTCATGGATTCGGTCTCTGTTGATTCGTAAGCACGGGAGGGCTTGATGGCAGGCTTCAAGGCAGTAAGAATAAGAAGATATTATGTGGTGTCATTTCCAAAGGCGTGCCTTTCTGTACCTTCAGGGCTTTCAGATAAGGGTATTTCTGGTGAGTGCCTAGCAATGAAAAAGGAGTTGGTTTGAGATAAGGTGCAGCTGGACTTAAATGGAAGATCCTGGGGAAAGATGTAGTTCACCTTCATGTCGATAACTAAAGGGTGGCTGATTTGTTTTTGGGGTATACCTGAAAAGCAGGTGTCTCCCTTCAACTTTTGGTCTCTGCTCTCACTGGGTGAAATCCAGTCCTGAACACCAAAGATTGCGATTTGGGATTATGGCAGGATTTATTAGTACCCAATTGAGAAATTGAGGTTAAATTTTCAAATGAATACAGGATCGCGGTTCGAGCTGCTCTTTCAGAGAATTTCTTGTAACAGAACATGAAGGCAGTGGAGAGTCTTGATGGGTTTTAGAGTTAGACGGACACTGGGCCTGTATCCTGGGGTTACCACTTGCCTTGGTAACCCTTATATCCTCTAGCTGAGGGTGTTAGATGACTAGTTGATATTTAGGACCCCCTTTTTAGGTAAAGAAAAATTATATTATCGGTTTTTGGTATAATTTGTAATTATTACACAATAAACCTCTTCCTTGGCTTTATGTATTCATTCCAAGTATTTATCAAATGCCTACCATGTGCCAGGTGCTGGGCTAGGCACTGGGTGTATAAAAGTGAACCAGATGAGCAAGGTCTCTGCCCTTGGAGTTGATAGTCCAGTGGTGCAGGTGCCGAGGAAGATGTCTAATCCACAGTAAACCAGCAAATGATATTAGTACCTGCAAAGGTAGAGACAAAAGGGGAGGGGCTCCTTAGGGTGGTCAGGAAAGACCTCCGTGAGGTGGTAACATTTAAACGGAGCCCCAAAGGATGGGTGGGAGTCAGCCATGGGGAGAATGGGGGGAAGAAGACCCCGTGTAAAGTGAAGGAAAGCTGGCGTGCAAGGCATGGGGGTGGGGTCGAGGGTGGAGGGACAAAACTGGAGAAGTGGGCGGAGGTCTGTTGTCAAGCCTTGGGGGCCAGAGTAGGGGGCTTGCATTTTATCCTAGATGCAATGGTGGAAGCTCTGAAAGGTTTGAGGAAGGGAGGTGATAGGATTTATGTTTGAAAATGTTTTCTGACTTCTGGGCAGAGAATGGCTGGGGGTGGGGTGAGCGTGGACGTGGCAGGACCTGTGAGGCGCTATGGCTGGAGTTTCACAGAGAGGTGGTGGCCTGGGCGGATGGTGGGGGTAGGGAGAAGGAGGGTCAGGGCTCCTTCTAGGTCTGTTTGGAAGTAGAAATGACAGAATTCTGGGAGGGAGGGAGGAACAGGGAGGCTGAAGTGAGGTTGCCTCTGAGAGTCTGGCCGTTTGGCTTGAGCAAGCTGGGTGGATGTTAATACCATCCTGGGAGAGGAGCCTTCTTTTTTGGCCAGTTGGCGATCAAGCACAATTTGGACATACTAAGTGTGAGGCGCAATTGAGATCTGCCAGTGAAACTAAACCATTGGTATTTGCGTGTATGAAGCAGGCAGTCAGAGCTGTGTTTTCAGGAGTAGAAATTTATTCTTGGAAGAAAGAGTCTCCCCTCCCCCGACAGTCCAGGACAGTTTTCCCAGGGGGCCCTGTCCTTCCAAATGTTTCTCTCTCTTTTCTGATCCCAGCTCCCACCAGTGCCCATTGAGATGCCGCTATTTGGGTGAGGGGCTTCTCCAGCTACTGCACCAAGGCCCGGACCTTGGCCTTGAGCATTGAAAAGCCCACACTCTCTCGGCATACACACCGAGGAAGGTTGGTCACTTGGGTAGTGGCTACACGGCCCTCATGTGTAGTCCATGAGGATGACTTTGAGATTGTTGTCATTAAATACTTGGTTCTTGTTCTGGTTGTAAGTGGCCCAGACGTTATGGCGATGGCCATGGTGACCCAGGTATCGGTATCCCTGTAACCCAAGTAGCCAGCAGAGCTCCCTCGTTCTCTGCAGCAGGGGGCTCTGGCCACCTCCAGTGCTGGCGTGGCTTATCACCTGGGATGCAGCATGCCTGTAGCTCCTGTGGCTTTTGCACACTGATCCGTGAGTGGCCTCCTGCTGGCCTCTGGCTGCCACTTCCCTGGGCATAAAGATCTGGGAGTCATCAGCAAGTGGGTGACATTTAAAACCTTGGCCCTGAAATAGATTAGTCTTGGAGAGAATGCAGAGAAGAAAGGGTGCAGGGATGAGCCCCACGAAAGTCCAATATTTACAAATTTTTAGGAAGAGGAATCTGGAGAATGGATTTAAAAAGACCTAACCAGGGAGGGTGCCTGGGGGGTTCAGTTGGTGAAGCATCTGACTCTTGATTTCAGCTCAGGTCGTGATCTCAGGGTCGTGAGATAGAGCCCTGTGTCGGGCTCTGCATTGAGCATGGAGCCTGCTTAAGATTCTCTTTCTTTCCCTCTCCCTCTGCCCTTCCCCTGCTTGCATGGGTGTGCTTTCTCTCTCTGTCTCTCAAAAACAAAAACAAAAACAAAAACAAAACAAACAAACAAGGAAACAAACCCACAAGACCTAACCAGAGAGAATGGAGGAAAATCTTGGGAATGTGGTGTCAAGAAGTCAATGGGAGCGTTTTAAGAAGGAGCAAGGCCTGGGGTGACTGGGTGGCTCAGTCGGTTAAGCATCTGCCTTTGGCTCAGGTCATGATCTCGGGGTCCTGGGATCGAGCTCCACATTGGGCTCCCTGCTCAGCGGGGAGCATGCTTCTCACTCTCCTCCCTGCTTGTGCTCTCTCTCCCTATCTCTCTCTCTCTCTCAAATAAATACATAAATAAAATCTTAAAAAAAAAAAGGAGCAAAGCCTTCTATGTGGGGTGCTGTGGGAGGCCAAGTTGGATGCAGCCATATTGGTGGGCACAGGATCTGGCAAGGTGGAGGTGGTGGGGGCCTTGGGAAGAGCAGCTGCGACAGGGTGCCAGAGGTTCAAGCCTGGTTGTTTTTATATTTATGATTGATATCACCCAGTGTCGTACTTACCTACGTTTTTGGCTGGTTGTGTTGGGTGGTTGATGGTTGTGTTCTTCCTGTCCCCCTGACATGGGATTGCCAGATAAAATGCAGGACACCCAGTTAAATGCGAATTTCAGAAAAACAATTTTTAAGTATAAGTATGTCCCAAATATTGCATGGGATATACTTACCTTAATTTTAAAAAATCTGAAATACAAATTTAACTCCCTGTCCTGCATTCTTTTTTTTTTTTTTTCTGAATCTTGCAGTGCACATTGAGTTGTATACTTTAACGTGGTTAAAATGGTGAATTTTATGTGATGTGAATTTTAGCACACTCACAAATCTAGCAACCCTATCCTAGCTAGACGGTCATGTAGAAGCTACCCTATGGTCTGCTTCTGGGTTGAGTCACCAGGACCAGTAAGAAATGCCAACTCTGAGGGACCCTTTTTTTCTGGTGATAGCTAATACTTCTATTAAGTTCCCTTAGAGCACCTCACAGACTACTGAGCACATCGTAGGCACTCATCGAATGATAGAAGCTGCATTATGTGCTGTGGGGAATATTAGCCGACAATGATCCATGAACAGAAAGACACTACCCTGATACCTGTGAACCACTTAGAGAACATCAGGAAATGGACCTCATGTGGAAGTTTCCAGTGAATTAAGTGGTATGGCACTTTTGGCTGTGCTTGAGGAACCGAGTGCTAACTCCACGACGTACCTAATTTAGCCCTGTGACTAGGGAGCGAATGGCTTTGCTGGATTCAGCACCTCCCAGTTATAGCAGCTGAAATGCAACTGGCATCTGAGGGGCTATTAAAAATCTTTAAATGGCAGGGAACTCTTGGAAATGCCCTCAAATTCCAAGATAGCCCGGTTGTGTCATTTGCTATTTTAATTGGTTGTAAAGATTTCTGGGCCCTTTTTCCTCCTCCTTTCTATGAAGAGGAGGAATCATAACCACAAGACTGTATTTCAAATGACCTCTTCAGAGGCAACTTCAAAGCAATTAAATACAGGTTGAATCCAAAGCGTATGATGCATTAAATATCAGCTAGGATTTTCTATGAGAATTATATTCCTTGCTTAAAAGCCGAGAACCCAAAAGTTAGGTTTAGCTATCTATGGAAAAATTTTTTCCTCTTGTGGTTTTTCCCCTGAGCTTTGCTATTTACAAGGACTGTTGTGTCCCTCGTTAACATTGTTTACATGGCAAGCTGAACGCTTTCATTTTACGCTATTTTATTGAGCCCTATGATGTGCCAATATTCGATAATTGGTTGTAGGTTTTCGGTTATAGGCTTCTGAGTCAGGACCTATGGTTCTTGTAACTGGGCAGTTCCTTGAATGGAAACATGTTTTTGATGACGGCTTAATTGCTGCTAACCCATCACATGGAGAGGTCGCCTGGGTAACAGGTGGGGGTCTGAGGATCTATAAGAAGTAACATGGAAGAGGAAGTGAACTTTTGAAAACAGTGCCAGAGCATACTTCTTTCTGTACTCCCTTGTTTTATGAGCTGTTTCTTGGGGAGAGGTTAAGGACCAGCATAGCAGCTTGGCAGATTTCCTCACGATCCAGGCAGGGATCTGTTTGCTCTCTGAGATTTCGGATGCCTTTTCTAGATCCTTGAGTGCTAGGCCTTTTCTGAATTACATGGGAGTGAAGGTGAAGGTTGCATCTACCTTTTTGCCTGGTGAGCTCTTGGACAGCAGAGTCCTGCTCCATCACCCGTGCTCGCTGGTGCCTGATGCGCGATAGACACTTGACCAATGTTTGTTGAATCCATTCCATGAATATTAATTGAGCTCTTATTATATGCTGTGCACTGGGATTGGGACTCTGGGAGATTTAGAGGCAAAGGGCCCAGAGTAAGGGGGCATCTAGAGGAATTTACTCTCTAGCAGGAGGGATTACTAGTGAACCTGTACTTAAGTGCTTTGAAGTTTTTTTTTTTTTTCATTGTTGAGTACTGTGTTTATATCATACAGTATAAATTGCGTCTATTTCTTAGATGGAACATTTTGGTGGGTTACAAATATATTTATCAAATTCTAATGTGAGTTAGAATTTCACAGTAGTGCACTGGAGATCTTGTTAAAATGCAGATTCTGTTCAAGAGTTCTGGGGTGGTCGGGGCGCCGGGGTGGCTCAGTCGTTAAGCGTCTGCCTTCGGCTCAGGTCATGATCCCAGGGTCCTGGGATTGAGCCCCACATCCTGATATTTGGGGGGAGGAGCCTTGGTTTGGCTAGAAGGACCAGCCTACACTCAGCAGCTCATGGTTGGTTGGAAAGTTCCCCTGGAGGCTGGTTCAGCCCTAGGATTCCCCTGGCAGCAATGACTCTTGGCTTCGTCAGATCCCATTTGGTACCCCACACCGAGGAGTGCTGGTTTATTGAAGATTCCCTTCCCTATCTTTTTAGATCTGCCTCCCCAATTTTTCAGGAAGTCTGTTGATTCCTTGGAGACTTCACTAATTAGAGCTATTAATAGTATTTGCGAATACTTCTCAGTCTTCAGAGAAACGGACAGATACATTTGGTACATCACTGTCTGCCCACCCTCATGAGGAACAATGTGGGTATTCTTTTCCCTTTTAGGTTTCTCCCTTCCCCCCCTCCTGAACTCACTCCCAGCCTCTGAAGGCTGCATTTGCAGCGAATCACGGAAATGTTGCTGATGGCAGCACCGATACTGAATTAGAAGAGCCACTTTAAGGGGGAAATTATCCAGAGGGTAATGCTGAAAGGCAAAGCCATTTTGTGGGGTGTTTTGTAGAAACCGTTTTCTGCCTTTGATGGATCTCATTCATTTTTGCGACTTAGTAGGCACAGTGAAGGAAGAGCCATCTAAAATTTTTTTTTTTCATCCAAGTTTTTTTTTTAATAGGAGGTTTTAGTGACTATGAAGCAAGCCAGGAGCACCAGGCGGCTACACTGGAGGGCAGGTGGCTGAGGCTGCATGCAAAGCACAGTGTACTGGGGCGTGGAGACTCCATCTCAGTGACCTCGGGACAAGGCACAATGAGGGTACAGCTCATTCTACATAAACAGTTTGTTCTTAAAGATTATAAATATAAACCACCGCCCATTTTAGTCATACACACAGCTTGCCATTCCCATGCAGTCCCCAGCAAATCCTTCCGTAAAGTAGACGCTATCTTGCAGACGGATTGCCATGTACAATTTCAGGTGTGTGTACAGTCAGATACACCTTAATATCTCCATGACGTCTGTCCGGACAGCTGTTTCGGTGCAGGGGGACAGGGCAGCTGGCTGTGTGGAACCGAGCTGAAGAAGGAAGCTGTAGGTTTAGAGAGGCAGCAATCCCCATGGCTGTTCGATTTCCCAGCGGCATCTAGCAGCCCGGATATGGTCTCTGAGCAGAGAGAAGGGGGTGTCTCCAGGTGGCTCCAGGAAAGGCCAGAAAGAGAGGGAGTAGAGTCTGTGAGCTGGAGAGTAAAGGGTTGAACTTGGAATCTAAGCTGGGCAGGGAGGGAAGAAAACAGGAGGGGCATGAGAGAGTGAGAAGTGGGGGCAGGATGTGTTGTGGGGGTACTTCCCGGGAGAGAGCCAGGGGGATAGGATGCTCCAGTCTGAAGTGGATTTCTTTACCGGCATATTTCTGAGGCAGGGACATTTCTTGTGACGATGGGGTTTGGGATGTGGCCATAGCAGGAGGCAATTGTACTGGAAATCATTGGTGCCCCACCAGCTCTTCCAGAACGCTCTTCCTGGCCCTGTGCACCCCTCCTACAGAGTCTGTGTGCTTCTCCCCTTGTAGCTCGTCTCTACAAAGAGTCCCTTTTCAGAAGAATTTCCTTGGTCTACTGGCGTCTCCTACCAGGATGCTCCTGGGCATTTATGTCCCTCCGGGGTTGTCTGTAGCCAGTGACTGACTGGGGGAGAGAAGGAAAGCCTAGCTCCCTGGCCCCAAGGTGGGACAAACTTGGAGAAGTTATCTATACTGCAGAGCTCCCATGGGCTCAGGGGACAGGGCTTCAGTTGGAATCCACTCTTACTTGGTTTCCTGCCCTTCCCCTCCTTGCTTCCCCACTCCCTTATGGGCTTCTCCTGGAAGCACTTCCTAATAAACTGTTTGCAAACCAGTCTTCATCTCGGGATCTGCTTCTGGGGAACCCAGCCTGAGTCACTGGTTGAAGTGGGTTGGAGATGATGGTAATCAAGGAAATGGGAAGTTTGGGTATTGGATGGATTGTCCTTGGAACAGCTGAAATAACTCAGGAGGCAAGCAGGACCTGGACGGAAGCTTCAGGGCATCAAGGAGAGAAGTGGCTCTACCACAGACAGCCATGGGAAGAGGAGGAAGTGGAGAAGCCAGAGGGTTTGGGTCTCAGAGGAACAGGGATTGGGATGCAAGAGTGTGGAGTGTTATTTTTCTGGGACAGTGTGGCCCTGACATTGTGGGTGAGGGAGATTGAACAGCCTCTACCTGAATGCCACACTCAGAGGACAGTGTCGTCAGGGGAAGCCCAGGTGTCACTGAAGAAGGTGGAGGAAAGCTCCCTGAAGATGCTGAGAAAGTTGGGGAGGTCTTCAGTCTGGTGGACCTGAGGTGTCTTTGGAAAGGTTTGGGATGGGGAGGGCAGGTTGGGTCAGAGCAGAGGAAGCAGAGAGTCGAAGAGGGATTAAAGCTACATTGAGGGGAATCAAAGCTATAGGGAAACCTACATCCGCTGGTGTCCCTGGCCTTGCACTTCTCAAAAGAATTTGTCCCTTGAGCTTCCTGGTGGATGGTGGTTTGGCAGCCTGGACGCTGAGTGTGGAGTTTGCACAGAGTTGTCATGTATTTGTTGAATAAATGAATAAAGGGCACATAAAGTTTCTAAATGCTTCTCCCTTTTCATCACTGTAAAACATTAGTGTCCTGATCACCTCTGTATTTTTTTTTTAAAGATTTTATTTATTTATTTGAGACAGAGAGAATGAGATACAGAGAGCATGAGAGGGAGGAGGGTCAGAGGGAGAAGCAGACTCCCTGCCGAGCAGGGAGCCCGATGCGGGACTCGATCCCGGAACTCCAGGATCATGACCTGAGCCGAAGGCAGTCACTTAACCAACTGAGCCACCCAGGCGCCCCACCTCTGTATTTTATGCATTTATAAATATGGAATTTATCAAAGTACCTCTAGCTGCTTCTGTCACCATCATTGGGTGGGATGCAGTGAACAGATTTCCTCAGGTTAGGGAATGAGGCATTTCACTGGCTTATGGGCTTAAGTCATAGGATTTTTCTGCCGAATGGGTTAGCATGAGCTTTTCTGTTTTGCTTTCTACTGTGAATCTGTAAAAAGAATTGGTTCGATTGGCACAACCGCTTGTGATCTATGTGCTTGAGATAACTGATACCCAAGGGAGTTGGCTGGGGTCAGAGGGCAGCATGTGGAGGGTGGGCCAGGGGGGCTGGGGAAGGAAGATGGGCCCCAAGCACATGGGACATTGGAGGCCATGTAACAGCTGTGGGAATAATTGTGGGGTTTTAAGCAGGAGCAGGATTAGAATTTTAGAAGGATCCCCTGGCTCTAACCTGCTTGGGAAAGGTCCCCTTTGTGGAGCCCAGTGAGGAGAGGTAACTGCTTTTGACAAAACACCTGGGAGAGGTAAACCTCTGTCTGGAAGGCATGAGTCCTGACAATGGGATTTAAAACACTTGGCCCCAGGGTAAAGGAGATATTTTGGGAACTACAGCTGCTTATATTATTTTTAATCCGAAAGGTAGGGGGGAAAAAAAAATCTTTTTTTTTTTTTTTAAGAGCTCTAGTTAATTTAAATTATGGAGGAAAAAACCTAGAGCAAAAGACAAAATATGTTATTCAGGAAGCATTTTGGAACTAGACAACAGAACCCCAGCTGTGGCTGTGTGCCTTCAGGCCTTGATGATAGAGTCATGACAGAGGGGTCCATCTCATCAGCTTGGTGGGGTGTGGGGCCTGTTGGGAAAACCACAAGGTAGGGAGCCCCAGATCTTGGAAGAGGAGCAGGGCAGTGGGAAATGCCAGGGCTGTTCCGACCAGCTCAGCACGGACGAGGAGGAGCCCTGGTCCTGGGCTCTTTCTCGTCTTCCCTAGGAGTTGAACAAATCATGAAGAGCTCTCCTTAGACTATTTTACTGTCTGAGAACTTTAACACCCCGACTCTGGTTGTCTCTCTGTGGGAAGAAAATACTACAGTACTGGGGCAGCTCACACTACCAGATTCAATGAATTCTGCAGTCAGATATTCTGTTGGGCAAGTGTGTGAAATTGGTATCATAAATGCTGGTAACTTTGTGGATGGATGCATGAATGAATTCAGGAATGGAGCAAATTATAAGTAGGAGCAACTCAGTTGTAGTCAGTGTGCTAAGCTCCATACTGAGACATAAAGAGAGCATAGAGGAAGGACATCTGATTATGCTGGGGGGTGGGCAGTCAGGGAGGACTTCCTGGAGGTGGTGACACATGAAGTGAGTTTTGAAGTAGGAGCTGTTATGGGCCAGATAAAGAGTGGGGGAATAAAGGTATCTGGGAAGCAAGAAGGCCCAGAGGGTGGCATCAGCAGGTGGCTCAGCATGCAAGGGTCAGGGTGCTGCTGGGTTTGGCGGGGTCAAAGGTTGTGTGTGAGGGATGTGGCAGCAGGTGAGGCTGGGGAGACCGGCAGGCGCCAGGTCCTGGAAGGAGCCTGCACTTTACTGAAGCACTGTGGTGCCTTCAGAGGAGCTCAAGTATGAGGCGGCTGTGTTCAGAGTCACACCTGGGAGAGCGCCACCTGGCTGCGATGTGGAGGATGGATTCGAAGAAGCAGGACTGGGGGCTTTCGAAGTGATTCTGGTGAGAGAAGACAAGGTCTGCCCTAAAGAGCGAGGCGGGGACAGATGTGAGTCAAGGTGGCAGCATGTTCTCAGCTCCTTCCTCCTCCCCATTCAGCCTGGTTTCCTCTTGTCTTGGCTCTCTGTCTCTAAAGGGTCCCAGACGTTTCCTGATGCCTTGGTCTCTTCTATCTGGGCGCAAAGGCTGGTGTTTTAAGAGGGCTAGGGGAGAGAAATCCCTGAACCCAAAGGGAGAGCCTTTTCTGTGGTGGCCTTTTGGGGACATGCATGGCTTGCTCACTTAGTGTGTGTAGACTGTCCCTGCGTTCTTATCAGGACCAGCTCGATCATCTTTAAGGTACAGCCATCAGACGGAAGCTGGAAGAACAAGGTCCGGCTGTTGGGATATGTGGAATCAGAGGGAGCTCGCACATTCTCTCTGCTCTTCTCAGAAGACGGTCATGGTAAAACCAGCTGCTATGAGGCTCCTCAGCATTCCTTCCTTCTTCCCGACACCCACCCTCCGCACTTGCCTCAAGTCCACATACACCTGGGGAAGCATTTTGGGGATTCCAGGCTCAGCGTTCACCTGGAGCTCTCTGGAAGCTCTGAGCTGCCGATGCAGGTGGCCCTGGACCCGTTCCAGGCCTGGGAGGGCTGCCGGGAGGGCAGGAGTTCTCTGCTTCTCGCCGGTGTGTTGCAATCAGTTGTACTTTGCCTGGGTCAATGGGCAGAGTCACGTTGCTGTGTGACAGGCACCTCTGAGGAGGACTGCCTTTCAGGTTTCCAAGAAACCGAGGCCCGTGGATGTCATTGTTTCAAGTGATGCGGAGGAGTGGAGGCACTTGGGGCTAGATGTCTGAAGGTGGGTCCAAGGATGCCACTGCCCCAGGCCTTCGTGCCTCACCTGTCAAGGGGGATAGATACTGACTAGTGCTCTCCACACTGGGTTTCGTGACGATGCACTAGGTTCGTGCGTGTGTAAGATCCTCGTCGGCCCTCCCATGGACTCTGAAGGTAGGGGTGGGTCCTATTCATTTCCGTATCCCCAGCGCCAAGCACGGTGCACGGCTGACTCCAGTGTTTGTTGACTGAGCGCAAGAATGGGCAGGAAGTACAGGGCACGGGAAAGCCTGAAAAATTCAAAACTACCTCGAACCTGTTCAACCACGAGGAAGCAGATTTCTGCACGTGCTCCCATATCTACCTGTGTTTAGGTAGAAGTGGAATGGGCGAATGCTTGTGAGGAAGCATTTTAAAATGACAATTAACCGAAGGGTTATTGCCCTTCCCGCCTTTCCCTTCTCATCAATTCTTGGCAGTGCGTTTGGTGCCAGATACTTTTCCGTGGGAGTTGTGAGGAATGGTAGGTCATTACTTTCTATGCCCCATCCATTGATACATTTCGGATAAAAGGGCCCTTTCCACCAGGGGAATTGCTTTGTTTCCTATTCTTCTGTGCTTATGCTCCAGAAGAGAACTGACTTTGGAGTCAGATTATTCTCGTTTTAATCCCGGCTCCCCCACTTTCTGCCCCTTTGACCTCAGTTTAGCCATGGAATCTCTCCGGGTCTCAGTTTCTTTATCTGTGAAGCGGGGATATGCGGTGGCCATGACCATGCATGTGCCTTGCAGCCCTCCAACGGAGTCCTTACTATCCACCTTCTGCAGATAAGGAAACAGAGAAACTAAGTGGTCAACCAGACAGTGATGGCTTTGGGACTGAAACTCCAGTCTTTGCTCCTTGTGCTTTGGAAACTTGGGATTGGTGGATTCTATTCAGACTCTGCTGCCAGGGACAGTCTCTTAGCAAACTGACATCAGGAACTGGTCTGAGAAAGACCTTTGTCAGGCCCAATTCTGCTCAGCCTCAGGAATGCTAGAAGCCCCGGAAACATCCATGATGCAAGTCAGTGAAGGAGACCCAGCTCCAGCTGACCTCTGAGCTCAAGGCCATCATTGGGCTTCCTCCTAGAGTCTGTCACCTGATGCTGTGGGAGGATGTTCCCTAAGTAGGTTATCAAACCCCCAAAGCTGGGAGGGACTCTGACTTATCCCCACCATAGCACAGCGCCTCCTGCTCACTTGGCCACTACATAAATGCTTGTTACTGAGGGTGGTGGTGATTCTGATGGGCCTTTTGTTTATAGTCTGAAGGAGTTAACAACAACAACAGAAAACAAACATTTGCTCTATGCCAGGCACTGTGCCAAGAAATGGAGATCCAACAATCAAAAGACAAGCTTTCAGACTCCCAGGGATTTCTAGGCTCGTGGGGAGATGGGCATGCCGGGTCTGCCTGGAGAGTCCAGGACGACTTCACAGAGGAGGCAGATTTGAGCTCACACTGAGGAGGGTGAGAGTTTCCCAGGCAGGTGAAGGTGGGAAAGGGGCTGCTGGCCAAAGGAACATCCATGAATTGTGGAGGCATGAACAGAGCATTGCTGTGTTGGAGCCATGAGGTTGGTGGTCCTGGGAAGGGTGAGAGGCACAGGGGACTGAGATACAGCAGGGAGGGTGAAGGAGTGGGAAGTGTGGGGGCAAGGTTGAAAGAAAGCTGTCCTAGACAAGACGCACCTCAGTATCAACAGGGGCCGGTAGGAACCTGAGAGTCATGTTTTGGGGAAAGGATTAGCAAGAACATGATGCCCAGGGTGCTGATTCTGATTCTTAAATCTTTCAGTGAGAGATTCCAGACAGTTTTGTGTTCAGTGAGTCGGGAAGAAATCTAACATTTAATGATTTTATTTGCTAGAATCATGTCCAATAAAAGGCTGATGTTCCGCTTGGTTTTCAAAGAGAAAAGCTGGTCTAGAGGCTCCAGGAGGAAAGGCAGATGTTTACAGATCTGGATTCCTCGAGACGGCCACCCTTCTGGCCGGATGTCATCAGGATCATTGGTGTCCTGAACAGGGAAGGAGTGACCTTCCCGTGCTTTTATTTATCTTGAGTTTCCCAAGGCAGGGAGTGAGCAGTCCGCTCTCTTGAGTGGGATTGTTTGCTCCACTTAGGTAATTAGCTAATACCATCTCCTAAAACCTTATTTACACAACAGCCAGGCTGCACTATGACAGAAGCCATAATAAACATTAGTGTACTAAAGGCAGAGCAAAATCAAATGCGTTGCTGTTCCTTGCTGCACAAGACAAGAGTTCCGAAGTGCATGAGAGCATCACGTGTGCAACACGACCCTGCTCTTCCTGCCATTCTAGAAAAGCCTCCAGCTTCACATATTTATTTCCAAGGTAATGAAATTGACCTTCTAGAGACCAGGGACCTTTGAGAATCCAATATGTTCTCAAAACGAAGGGGAAATTTCTTTTCCAATGGCTTCTTACTGGAGGAAAATAGAAGAAAGATTCTGTCACTAAGGTCATCGCGTTTTCTACCTAGAAATGTGCTTAAAATCTATTTTACTATTCTTATGTTTTTCCAGGAAACCAAGTTACTTGGCATGAAACATCACTCATTGTTTCCTTCCCTCAGTCCAGTCACCTGTTCTTTTGTTTTTCACTTTGGTCGTCTTCTGAAACCCCAACTTTTTTTTTTACTATGTCTGAGTTTTGACTTGTCTGCCCGATAGCAAGCTTGCCCTTCTTCTTCCCTTTGTTTTGTGACCACGACCCAGGATGGAAGGGACTTTGAAACTCGTTAGACGTTCATCTCCTCTCTGCTCTTGGTATCCTCCAGTCCTCAGTACGTGGACAGAGTAGCTGGGCATCCATCTCTTATCTATTCCCTCTCTGAGTTGCACAACACATCTGTTTTTCAAGTATGAAGGTTTGTCCTGCATCCTAGACATTGTTTAACCAAGGAAGCTTGAGAGAAGAGATGAATTATAAATCACGGCGACCTGACTTTCAAAACTGGACCCTTGTAGAGAAATATAAGAATTTTAAACTCAGTTACTACTACTTTTTTTTGAAACTCCAGAACTGCTGGTGCTCCTTTTCTAAGAACTCAAGCAGGCACCTCGCAACTGATCAGATCCCCTCACCGCCCGGCTTGGTGAGCCAGGTTTTCATGCTCCCATTTGAAAGCCGGCTTGAGAAAGACATCTGTGCTTTGTTTCTGACGAGTTCCGTGTCTTGTATTTATCAACAAACTCTCTCTCCTCCTGTCCCCCGCCCTGTTTCTCAGTGGCCGTTCCGGCAGCAGCGCCCCCTGTGTGCCAGCCCAAGGGGGCCACTAACGGGCACTACGCCGCCCCACGCCTCTCCATCTCCTCCCGAGCCACGGTGGTAGCCAGGATGGAAGGCGCCTCCCAGGGGGGCCTGCAGACCGTCATGAAGTGGAAAACAGTCGTCGCAATCTTTGTGGTCGTGGTGGTCTACCTCGTCACCGGTGGTCTGGTCTTCCGAGCATTGGAACAGCCCTTTGAGAGCAGCCAGAAGAATACCATCGCCTTGGAGAAGGCGGAGTTCCTGCGGGATCATATCTGCGTGAGCCCACAGGAGCTGGAGACGCTGATCCAGGTGAGCGGGGAGCGAGTCAGCCACAGAGCAGCCTGCGGGGAGAAGGGGCAACTTGGGTTTTGTCTTTCGGGCTCACTGCGTTTTGCCTTTGGTTGAGATGCTCCTGATGGTCAGGGAGGGCCTCTCCGGGGAGGTGACGTCTGAGCTGGGACCTCAAAGGAGACAGAGAGTGAGGCATGTGATGATGTGCGGGAAGGGGGGCCACGCATGCCACAGCCTCGATGCCGTGACGTTAGGAGCAGGCTGGGTTTCACATCACCTGCTTTTGGATGAGGTGGCTGGAGGCAGGAGTAGGCGAAAGGGCTTTGGATCTTCAAATTCGAGTCCATCTCTTTGTGCTGATCAAGTTCCTGATTCTGAAGTCTGTGTGAGACGCTGGGCCAAGAGGGTGCCCTTAGAAGCCAAAGAAGGAATTTTAAATAAGCAGGGATGTGTTAACCTGTCCCAGGTCAATGAGAATGGAGTAAAGATCACCAGAGGGGGGATGGGAGGCTGTTGGTGACTTGACAGGGCCGTTTTGGTGGATTTATGGGGATGAAATAATAAGGACAGCAGTAGTAGTAATAATCAGGATTGCTGTTTTTGAACACTTATTGCATCAGGCACTGCGCTAAGGTCCTTGCATACCTTAGATATTAAGAAAAAAATATCCATAAAAAGATGGAGGCAGAGAACTTTGGGCTACCACCTAGAGAAGCAGGGCAACGAAAGCAGGGGTGGGCGTAGCTGGGAGGGCCACGGGAGACAGAGTCATCTTAGGTGGAGCAAATGAAACAGGAGGCTCCAGAAGCCTGGGGAGGGCGGGGAGCCATGTCCCAGAGGGAGGAAGGGCAGTGGTTGGGAGCCCAGTTGGGGGGCTTCATCATGCAGGAGATGGAGGATGGCTGCCTCGGAGACTGAGGTTTGAGTTCCTATCCTACACGTGCTCCTGAATCAGGAAGTATAGGTCCTGGGTGGAAGGCGGTGACATTTATGGAGGCAAGGGAGAGTCATATCTTTCCAGGGGTTCTAAAGTTTGCAAGGCAGAGGGATGAAAAAGATGGCTCCCGCGACTCCTTCTGCTCTGGGGTTATCTGCACTCAATTCTAAGGGCTACTGCAATCCAGGGTATTGCAGGATTTGCAAGACTGACCTGGCTATTTGTATATTTATTTCAAACTACATTGATAGGCTAGGAGAATTATGGGGCTCCTTATGATCTGGAACCTTCATAGCAATTGTATTCCTTTAAAGAAATTTTGATAATCTGACTTGACTTTTATAAATAAATAGAAATACACATTCTCGCCACCCCCCTGGGAATAAATATGATTTCATATCTATGATCCTATAATTTTTATTAAGAAAGAAAACTTTAAAATGCAAAAATCTAAGGGCAGTATTTCATATTATTCTTTCTTTGATAGCTTCATCTTTTTTTTCCCTCCCTTTATGAGAAGATGCTATCACATTTGTGATGATGGGAGTGTTGTACCAATATGTGCCAGATTTATAGGCCTAGAATGTCATAGAAAATGGGAGAAACAATTCTGGAGTAATTTTAAGTAAGAACGGAATTATACATGTTATTGTGATATGTGGTGAGATCCTTTCTATTTAGTTGCAATACATATAAAAACCTAAAAAGTGGTCCGAATTGAATCTAGAGTCATGCTTGCATTTTCCTTCCTTAGACAGTGAGGTCTTGAAGAAAAAGATTATGTCATATTATCTTTGCATCCATGTGTAGCCTATGCATTGCTTTGCATCTAATTATTGCCCAATAGAGAAATCCTTTTGGATTGAGATATCAAACTAAATCTATAACATTGGTGATACCATGAGATATCTGAGATTTTTCATGCATTGGTTTATTTATTTATGTATTGCCCATTCTTTGGCTCTCTTCTTCATGAAAGAGCTTAGAGGCCAGAATGGACAGGATGGGGGGGCATGTAGAGATTCTAATTCTGGTGTTGCCATTAAAACCTGTCCCCTACTTTGACCTCAAAAGTTTCTCTGGGAAATGAGGTGTGTGTGTGTGTGTGTGTGTGTGTGTATGTGTGTGCATGACACACATACACATCCTTAAGGTCATTTTTGTAACAATTAAAAACTACCCTGTATTAGACATCTGTTATAAGCCAGATACCTTATACTCATTATCTCATTTAATCATTCCAACAATCCTCTAAGTTGGCACTATCACACCCATTTTATAGGTGAGGAAGCCGATTCTAAAATAGGTAGAGTAACTTTCCAACCCCCAAAGTGGCCAGGCTGGGGTTCAAAGTGTGGTCTGTCTGACCTTGCCCTTCCTCCCCCAATGAGTCTACAAGGTCTTTAGGTAGGTCTTGCTTTACATAAACTCAGCTATCTCTTAAACATTTGCTTTGTGTTTAACAGTTTCCAGAATTTTAAGAGTCAAGAAACATTGGAGTTCCCTGTTTCTTAACAGAAAGCATCTCTCTATGTCTTCTCCCTGCACCCACTGAGTGTGAGCCTTGGGCTTGGGATACTTTAAGATCTCCAGCCACTGTGATGTAAGGCTTTATACTTGTGTTTATCTACAGACTTTTTCACAACACAGGTTAAGCAGATTTAAATGCTGAATCTGTGTTAATCAAGAACAAATTGATCATGGTTTGCCTTTCAGTTCACTGATTCCTTCATAGGATGAAAAGGTCCACACTATGCATTAGGGGAAGCATTCTCTCACTTCATGTGTCTGAGCAGCATTGGATATAGTGCTCATAAGAAACTTTTTGGAAGGGTTTTCAGTGTGATATGTTCCAAGCTGGAAAAACATAGTATTATTGTACTTCACCCAAGTTTCAAAGGAGTGACTGACAGGTAAAAAATTATATCAATAGTATTTATCTGGTAATGTCAGGACCCTTGGCTGGATTGAGTGAACTCCTCATAAAGTAAGCTGGAAGGTGTAATTCATGTTATTAATAACAAAAACAGAGTACCCAGAACCGCTTAACTCCCATGAAATGCCTGGATAGCTTAAAAGAGCCAGAGCTGGGGGAAGGGTTTTCAAAAGAATTAAACCACTGTTATGGGGTGCCATGGGACTCCAGAGGAGACCGTTGGGTTACCGTCCCTGACCAGATTGCTGTTATGGAGGGAACTGTCTCATTAATGAATTCATCCATACGTTCTCTAAGTTGCTATCGAGTTCCTGTTGTATCAGGTCACATGCTCAGCGCTGAGGATAGAAAAGAGGAGAATAAAATACACCGTGAGCAAGTTACTAACCTCTCTGTGATCCAGTTTCATTATCAATAAAATGTGCCTAAAATCCCTCACCCTTGGTAGTGTTGAGAGGATTAAATTCTATAATTCATGAGAAGGGCTTTGAACGATGTTTGGCACGTGGTGAGTGCTCAAAAAAAGATTGTTTCCCCTGCTGCTGGGGCTTGTAGTATTGTTCTAAGAGCTCAGAGTTTCAGGCAGTGGTTCTTTTTTTTTTTTTTCTTAAGTTTTTGTTTTAATTCCAGTTAGTTGACATAGTGTTATATCAGTTTCAGGCGTACGATATAGTGATTCAGCAGTTCCATATGTCCCCTGGTTCAAGCAGTGGTTCTTACTGGGGAGGGGGTTCACCCCCCACCATGGGGCATCTGACAACATCTGGAGACATTTTTGGTTGTCGTGACTTGAGGGGGTGCTAGTAGAATGTGGTGAGTAGAGACCAGGGATGCCGCTAAACATCCTGAATGCACAGGACAGCCCCCGGCACAGCAAAGAATTAATCCAGTCAAATGTCAACAGTGCCGAGGTCGAGAAACCCTGGAAGAAGAGGCACATAAACCAACAACTGGAATTTACTGCAGTGGAGCTATTTTTTCCCAGTGTTATGGTGATATAATTCACATACATCACTGTATAGTTTCAAGGTGTACAGAAGAATGGTCTGAACATATATTGTGAAATACCGCTGTTTGCTTGGCATCCATCACCGAGTGCAGACACGATGAAGAACAAAAGCAAAAAGCAAAAAAAAAAAACATTTCTCCTTGTGGTGAGAACCCTCAGGATTGACTCTCTTAACACCGTTCCTGTGTATCACCCAGCAGTGTTAGCTCTAGTCATCATGCCGTACTTTACATCCCTAGTACTTATGTGTCTTATAACTGGAAGCTGGCACTTTTTGACCACCTTCCTCTGATTCCCCCACCCCCACTTTTGGCCTCTGATCTCTTTTTCTATGAGTTTTTTGTTTGTTTGCTTTGTTGTTGTTGTTGTTGTTGTTGTTTTAGATTCCACATATAAGTGAGATCGTACAGTATTTGTCTTTCTCTGACTTATTTTACTTAGCCTCAAGCCATCCAGGTCCATTCATACTCCACTGTGTATATGTACTACAACTTCTTTATCCACTCCTCGGTCCCTGTATACTTAGGCTGTTTCTGGGTCTTGTCTACTGTAAATAATGCTGCTATGAGCGTGAGGGTGTGTATGTGTTTTCAAGTTAGAGTTTTTGTTTTTTTTTGGACATATTCCCAGAAGTGGAATTGCTGGCTCATATGGCCGTTCTATTTTTAATTTTCTGAGGAAGCTCCATACTGTTCTCCACAGCGGCAGCACCAGTTTGCATTCCCCCCCAGCAGCGCACGAGGCTTCCCTCTTCTCCACATCCCCACCCGCATTTGTTGTCTCTTATCTTTTTGATGATGACCGGAATGGAACTATTTGAAGTATATGAAAAATGGGGGCCCCAGTGAGGCAAACGGAGGTCAGGGAAGTTTCTGTGGCCATTTATCTCTTTTAGTCCTTACAACTGTTCTACAAAGATGGTCTTTTGTCCCCATTTACAGATGAGGAAACTGAGGCAGCAGGCAGCAAAGTTACATGCTCAAAGTTGCTCATTTAGTAAGCAGAAGATCTAGGATTTACTCCTGGGCAGTCTGACCACGTATCCTAGGCTTTTAACCACCACCTATTCAAACAGAAACGTGGATCATGGGAGGAGGTTCATTCTGCAGGCCATGGATAAAGGGCATCCCAGGGGTGCGTATGGCCCATTGAGAGAGCTTCAGGGGGTCACTGTGGCTAGAGCTGAGAAGTATGGGGAGAGGTGGCAAATGAGGCTGGAGAGGCGAGTGGGGTTGGATTTGGGAGCTGCCCACGGAGCCTTGCTGAGGAGTTGGGCTTTATGCCCTGGGAAGTGGGGAGTCAATGCAAAGTTTAAGCAAGGCAGTGACATGATGAAAATTTTCTTCCGGAAAAATAATTCTTTTAGCAATGGGGACTTTGGGTTGGTGGAAGGAGACACTGGAGGAAGGAAGACCCATTAGAAGAATATTAGAACACTGGAGGTGAGAGATGCTGAGACACAGAGAAGGGGCCACATGGAAGAGAGTCAAAGAAAACTTGCGAATGACTCATTCCCCTTCAGCAGAGATTTCCGGAGTGCCTGCTCAGTGCTCTGCACCCCTCCTTGTTCAGGCAGAGCCCCGTGGGCACCATAGCCCGAGATGAGCACCCAAGCTCTGCAGTTTCCCTTCCTGGCTGGGTGACTTGGGAAATAGTCACCCTAGGCTTCAGCTTCCCATCTGTAAACTGGAGATTGTAGTATTCATGTCCACCTGTTCGGGTGGTCTGAATAGTGAACAAACAGTTCAGTTACTTTTACTGTTGTGACTGCTATTATTTATTCGTTAGGGAAGGAAGAAAAAAGAAACCAGAAAGCCCCTAAAGTATATCCATCCTGGGGTCCTGCTAAGGGGAGAGAGAAGAAAGCTCCTAAGTGCCCTTTGGGGCTTCAATCTTAAATTTTCTAGTTGACGAATTTTCTCAATTTGCTTCTACTGTTAAAGTGTGAAGTCACCTTCACGGAAGTCGCTCCGTGAGTGCGGGTTTGGGCTGCTAACACCACTGGGGCTATGTCTTTGCGGCTTGAGCCCAGGGAGGCAACATAGCCGTTCCTATTCTATTTAGAGGGCTTACCACGGCCACCTAGATCAGCGTCTGTATCCTGAGCTTTGGTGGGGACACTGAGCCTCCTATATATTAAATAGACGCTAACGCTGACTCCCCTGATCGCTGTCTGTGCCCTCCCTCCCCACATTGTTCCTCATGTGGTTTGGGAAACATTCTAGAGAACCTCAGGGACCCAGAAGACTCAGGCAGCCCCCAAGGCACAGGTCAGCGCAGGGATAAGATGGCCATCATTCCAAGGTGTGACTGAGTGAGAGGGCCTGTGTCTTCTGACTGAGGGCCTGATTGCTGTTCATCCCCTACTGAGGTGTGTGGATCTTCTAGTTTGATACCCTGGGGCAAGCCACTTAACCCGAGCTGAGCCTCAGCAGTTCAACCCAGAGGGGACACATCCATCTCTGGACTCTCGCCCAGTCTGCAGATGACTAACAGAGACACTTCCTGCAGAGCTGTCCTAGTGATAAAAAATGGCTCCTGCTTTTTGGTTGTTCGCTTTCCCCTAGGCATTGTTCTTTTTTTAAAGATTTTATTTATTTATTTGACAGAGACACAGTGAGAGAGGGAACACAAGCAGGGGGAGTAGGAGAGGGAGAAGCAGGCCTCCTGAGGAGCAGGGAGCCCGATGTGGGGCTCGATCCCAGGACCCTGGGATCATGACCTGAGCCGAAGGCAGATGCTCAATGACTGAGCCACCCAGGCGCCCCCCCCCCACCCCAGGCATTGTTCTAAGTGCTTCCGTGTCTGAGCTCATTTTACCCTTGCAATTTCGAACCTACAGGTAGATTCCATCGCCATCATGCCATTTTATGGATGAGAAAATTAAATCTTATTCTAAGTACCTTGCCCAAGTAAGTGACAGTCAGTACATGGTTAAATGGGGTTTTGAGCCTTGGGACACCTGACTCTGGAGCCCATAGGTCTAACCATTGTGCTATGCTGCTCACTTGTGTTAATGGTGGGTATCCCCTACAGTACATCTGGGCCTTTTCTAAATAGCTTTTACTCCAAGGAAAAGACTGGAGGGAGAAGGATAAATTTTTAAGGAGGCATGGGTTGTCTTACTTGGTACTGTAGCGGGTTTATGTGGACTATTGCATTTTCAAGAAGGGGTTGTCGAGGAGAGGAAGGAGCATGGGTATGAAAGTCAGGTAGACTTGGTCCCTTACCCTACCGAAACTAAGGCTACCTCTCCTGGGAAAGGGTGGGAAAGTCCCTCTCATTCAGAATATGAGGAGGAGGGAAGGAGATAACCCACACAGAGCACCAGCAGAGTGCCTGGCATCTAGCTGGCATTCAGGAAACATTATTTCCTTGAACTTGATTTGACGGCCATCTGATCCCAAGAACCTCTTTATCCTCACTGCTCTGACATGCCTCAATTGCTTATTTCCCTGTCCCCAAAACAATTGCCTTAGAAACTTCTGTCGTGGCTAGTCTTGGAGAAAGCAATAACACTTTCATCTTCTGTAATCCTCAAATAATAAAACCACGAGGCGGCTTCCCTGACTGACGGGGGCAGGGAACCATGCCCCAGCCTGGGTGGATAATGCTATGTAGCAGTTGTTTTTCAGGCTGTGAATGCTTACATTTTTTTTTTTTTTTTTTTTAAGACTTTGAATGTTTCCACTGCAGCTCATGGGGTCACACAGCTGTTTTCTCTCTAGGTATTAGCCATGTGGAAGGGAGTGGTGTTTCACGGGAGTGGGTGTAGTGTTGGGCAAGGTGCCCACCAGGGAGGACATGGGAGTTTCCATTCTAAGGGCCTTGTTGTAGTGCAGGCAACAAGGATTCCTTTCTCACTGGAGGGTGCTCTTGGGGGCAGCTCGTGTAGCGCGCCCCCCCGCCCCAGAGTGAGCAGGCTACCTCACTGTCTGGAAAGTTGACTTTTTTCCTGGCATACTTTACTCAGACCTTGCTTTGGCAAGTTACTTAACTTCTCAGATCCCTCTTGACCTCAAAATGAGCACTTTCTATTCATGGTGGTCTCTTTATCTGAAGAAAACCTGAAGCTTCCACCTGCCTGGCATGGGCTAGGTCTGGAATTTCCTGGAAGTATGAGCCTTTGGATGTGGGGGTCCCTTCTCATCCTGCTATGTCTCTCCTTCCTTGACTGGTTCATGTCTTTTTATGTTGGTCAACAGGATCTCTGCCACTGGTTTTCATTTTATGATCTCTTGGGGATTTTGATCCTTTGCTGGTAAGTGATTAGGGTCTTAGATACTTTGTTCAGGACTCTGGCATACTGATTCATTTCACAGGCTCTGCTCTTTGGGCCTGACTCTGCCATGCTTTGGCGGCACACGATTTCATTTAAGATACGAGCAGCTGTGTGAGAGGACTAGGTACTGGGTTGTGTCCTGGGCGTGGACCTTTAATGCTGTCATGGTGACCCAAACTGCTATTCTGCAGATACGGGAGGGCCAGAGATCAGGAGCTGCCAAACTCTTCTCTCTAGAAGCAGCAGATATTGGTTAATTTGCATGAGCCATGAACATTTCCCAAGGCCATGACATCTACCATTCCCTTCTTCTGCCAAGCCCCACATACCTTACTCAATTACTCACTCATTCATTAATTCAACAAATTCACTGTTTTCCTGCTGCATGCCAACTTCAGTGCTAAGTCCTGGGGACACGATGGTGAGTAAAAGGGGCACATATAGTCCCTGACCTCTTGGAGTTTCTAGCTAGGATGACCAATCATCCCGGTTTTCATGGTTTTGGAATACTTATTAATAGCATCCCGGAGTGCCTGGGTGGCTCAGTTGGTTAAGTGACTGCCTTCAGCTCAGGTCATGATCCTGGAGTCCCGGGATCGAGTCCCGCATCGGGCTCCCTGCTCAGCGGGGAGTCTGCTTCTCCCTCTGACCCTCCCCCGTCTCATGCTCTCTCTCTCTATCTCATTCTCTCTCTCAAATAAATAAATAAAATCTTAAAAAAAAATAGCATCCCTTTCTCTCTCAAAATTGACCTGGTTTGAAAGATAAAGTTATGCTTACCCTACTGATAAGTAGTAGGGGAGACAAACCTTGTGCATGTAATCCCATGAATCAGTATAAATAAAACTGTGATGAACGATGCAGAGAAGAAGGAGCTGTTGGGTACATGAGCAGGAGAGCTGACACAGGAGGACAGGGATTCTGGGCAGGGGAACTGAGTGCCAAGGCCCTGTGGTGGAAGGATGCGGGCAGGATCTCTGAGGACTTGACAGAAGAGGAGCATATATGGCTGGAGGTGAGTTACCAAGGGAACTTGGTAGGAGATTACCCTGGGGTCAAGCGGGGGTCAAACCATGCAGGGCTTTATCCTAAGAGCACTGGGAAGCTATGGCCATTTCAGGCAGTAGGGTGGCCTGGCCCTGCAGCATCCTACATTCACGTGTGCCTCCGCCCTTAATAGACCCTATTGAGTGAACATTATTTTTCTTATCTGCCTCCTTCCCACAACTGTGAGGTCTTCTGGTTTGAGTCTGTGTCTTTTATCCATATGTCCCTCATGCCTGGCACAGCGGCCGGCCCATAGAGGATGCTTGAGTTTTGAGGAATGAGTGAATAGAGCTTTTTATATCTGTTTTGGGAGACTGAGAGCCCTTTATTCAGAACCTTTGGAGAAGCAAAGCAGAAAATGATTTTGTTTCTGGGCAAGAGAGGTCCTTTCTTTTCAGTCTGGTTGTCAAGGTACTTCTCTCAAATAATCTTTCTGTCTTTTTTCTGCATGAGCCGATTCCCTTGGTGTTCCTAACCTCCAAAGCTTTACATATTTAGGAACGCAATGATTTAAGGGAAGCATGTCACCCGAGCCACGGATTCAGCAGTCTGTGGAGATCCTTGCTGGGAGTCAGAGTGCAGAGCCAGCCAAGCCTTCTCCTTCCCCACCCTGGGCCATCCCTTCTTCCAAGCAGCCTTTTGTGCAAGAAGTTTAGATCATAGCTGAGGCAGCAGGTGACCTCTGTTAAATGCAGGTTTGGGTCCTTTGGGACCAAGGACACAGCTCTGAGGAAGTGAAGTGACCCCTCCCTCCTGGTGCTCTGAAGTCAGAGGTGCTGCCCTTTTTCCAGCAAAGTGCTCATGCAGAAGATTGTTCAATGCATGCAAGATCGGGCCTGCAGCCCCTGGCCTGTCTCTACAGGCCTCCACTTCATTATTATTATTGTTTTTATCCTTGAGGCTGTGATTCCATCACTGTTTAGTGAAGTTCTAAAGCTTTTAAGCCAGAAATTAAAGAGCTAATGGAAATTGGCATGGCACTGGAAAAAATGAATTCGCAAATGAGGATTGTGTTCCCCCCCAAAGAAACTCCCATAAAAATAAAACAAAAAGCCATCAATGAGTGGTATGGTGTTCACATTTCTATACAGATGTGCATGTGTTTGGTTTTCATTTAAAGTGAAGTGAAAATCTTACTTAATGAGATTTTGGCTCATATAATTATTTTCATTATTTACCATCAAATGTATTCATTTAGATAACTAATATTAACCGAATGCTTGTCATGAAGGAGGTGCTAGGTTTGACTCTAGTGATCAGAACACGTAACAAAGGAGGCCAGGTGCCTTCTCCCGGTCCTCCAGAAGCTTCCAGTCTTGTCTTAGTCGTATCACTAGTTAACACTTGCCTGGTGTTTGCTGTGGCCAGGCACCGCTCTAAATACGTTGTTGCTCATTTAATGTTTACAGTGGTCCTTTGAGGTAGGGGTAAGCAACTGAAGGGAGGAGTTAAATTACTTGCCCAAGCTCAACTGAGAGGTAGAACTGGGATCTGGAGATGGGGAGAATCTGCACGATGCTCTACTCACGGTCCCTATTCACAGAGCAGGAGTCTGACTCAACCTGTGGGACCTCCAAAAGGACCTTCTTTCACTGCAGAGTAAAGATTAGCTGTTGGTTGTGCTCTAGAGGGACGTGGCTTTGTGTCTTCACAAACGGTGTTGAGTCCGGGTCAACGTATTCGGTTGAAAACCAAAGTTATGTTTATGGTTATCCTTCGGGTCTGTGGTTAAGAGTAACTTCTTAGTCTATTGAGAACAAGGAAAATTCTTTTCCTTCTCAATGGACAGAAGAGATGGAAAACTTGCCGATGCAGGTTGACTTTATGGAGAAGTGAGGACTTAAGCTTTCATTCTTTGAAAAATGAGGGCCAGATCACGAATTCTTACTTTTCTATATTGTCCTATTTCATGGGGAAGAAGGTGACATAACAGATGAGCTTTAGCACAATGTTTGCACGCTGGACAGAGAACTCTCTGTGGGAGAGAGGAGAAGGCAGGGTTGAAGGAGTGTACTTTTAACCAGTCCCAGCTCTGCCACTTACTAACTACTACAACCATGGCCAAGTTACTTCTGTTTTCTGTTGTCTCATTTACAAAATGGGAGTAATAACATGACTTTTTATAATGGGGTTTTTGTGGAGGGTTGAGTAAGGGAAGAAGGCGCATTGCAAATGCTGGCTACTAGAATTATTTTTATGAGTATCCTAGAGCTTTCTTCAAAGTCTCTGGGATTGTCTCTGCTTCCTTCTGTCCCCAGAACAAACTGCACTCATTAGAGATTGGTGCTGGTTGTAGGGGCTGACACATTCTTTGAGGGAGCAAAGGAAATGAAATATTAATTTGGGATTATGTGGGGCGTACATCAAGGACCCTCAGGACAAGGGTGACTTTTCAGCAACACTTGGCAGATTTGTTCCTGAATCTGTAGAGGATGAGTCCAAATGGAGATGAAAGAGTGACAGTTCTTCAGAAAGTTTGCTGATCTCATCAGAGCATACATGATACCCCAATTCCTTATGGACTTGATGCTTTCCTCATGGTTTAAGATTTCTCTTATTTCATCCCTTATATAGTCAAAGAGAGAGTGAAAATTAATTCTATATTGTAAGGCACAATTTGGAAGGTAAAAGAGCTCCCCCAGATATGGCTTGATCCCACATGGACAATATTTAGATAGTCATTAGTGTATACCCAGGTGCTAATGGATTGAGTTTTATTTTTTTTTAGACCAAATCTTTTTTTTTTAAGATTCTTTATTTATTTATTTGAGAGAGAGAGCACACTTGAGCACGCCAGTGGGGGTGGGGAAAAGAGGGGAAGGACAGAGGGAGAGAGAACCTGGAGCAGACTCCCCGCAGAGCACAGAGCCTGATGCGGGGCTTGATCTCATGACCCTGAGATCATGACCTGAGCTGAAACTAAGAGTTGGTCACTCAACTGACTGAGCCACCCAGGTACCCCATGAATTGAGTTTTAGAACATTACCCCCACCAAAGAATTAACTAGTGGTAGCAAGGAAAGCCACTTGTCTAAGACCGTAGGCTCTGGATGTGTGGTCTAGCTTGCCTCGGGTTTTGCTGTTTTATTCTCTAAACAGATTCTGTTTGTTCTACAGGTGGCCTTCACTTTAGATTTATAACCAGGCTATAAAGTTTTGATGAAAGCCTGCTGTCGGAGACCCGAGGAAGGGCTAGTATTTGCACATATAACTAGATACAGTTAGGATAGCAGGAAATAAACACTGTCATAATATTCACCAAGGAACAGAAGGTGCCTCTTGCTTTTTCTTTTTGTGGTCTGGCCTAGTTTTTGCGAATACTTCTTTGTGGGAAATGCTGAGGGGCAAGGCTGTAGGAGACCCAGCCTGGGTGGGAGCCAGCCTGCTCTCTGCAAGGCAGGGAGCTAGGCCAGGAGGGTCCAGGATGGGGAGAAAGGAGACCACTGAGGATGGAGAGAAGCTGCCTTTCCAGCATTTAGGAAGGCGATCTTCCTGTTGACAATTCTAATAGCATCTGCTTGCTAGCTTTGCTGTGCACTAGATATGGGACCATGGTCAAGGGGCTTGACTATTCTAAATCTCATGTGCCCCCTGGGGCAATAGTGATGTCTGTCTCCCAGCGTCATCATGAGGGTTGACTGAGTTCCTCTGTGCACTAGTAAGTTCTCAGAAAGGATTCCTGTTACTATTAATATTATTATATACGAAATGACAAGGCACACGGCTCAAAGGTTTACATCCACTGAAAAAAAATCCTGACAACCACCCTGCAGGGAAAGACTTCCTCACGTTATAGATGAAGAAACGGAGACTCCGAGAAGCTGAGTAATGTGCACACGCTGAACATTTACCACTTTATGCACAGACTTTCTCTGTTGCAAGAGTAAGTGCTGATGGGGGCTGTCCTGTCCACCTCCGCACTGAAGCAAAGACTTCTTGCAATCAGCCACAGATGTGCCTTGCTGGGGGTGGCTCGAGTTTTTGTGGTGTGGTCTCACACTTGGATGTAAAATTGCCCCGCTCCTAGCACCAGCGTATTTGCTCCCACTGTGGTGAAATATTTATGTGAGAAATGCTTCTGGAGCAGGAGAAATAAAAAGCAACTGTGGCGAGCAAATTAATATCATACTTCCATTTCTTACCTGAGGCCCTTCTGCCATAGATGCGGAAGGAGGTGGAAAGATATCCTGTCCTGTTGTTGGGGTTCTGAATCGTTAGAGGCGTTTCTGAGTCGTAATGTGTTCTGCCGATTGTCTTTCTCTGTCTCTGGGGTTTGTGGCTTGCCTTCTGTCCATTAATGACTGAAATGTGCTCCCTTTTAATACATTTATGAAGGCACTTTTCATACCCACCCCCCTCATCCTGCCTCGGCCTCTGGATAAATATCTATTTCATAGACCCCTTTGCGGACTGTGCCCTCTTGGGACTAAGAATGTGGTAGACGCAGAACCAGCTTTGGGTTCTCAGATGAATTCCTTTCCTTTTGTCCACGTGGTATAAGCTATTAGTAGAGTGACCGTACGTCCTGCATTCCCCCTGTCTTGTGGCCCCAGCATAGCCATTCACAGAGCCCCTCTTTACTCGGCAAGTGTGCTGAGTTGGACCATGGGTCAGATGATCACTCTGGCTACTAGGGTCCACGCATATGGCATCGATCGGCTGTATCCACCAGCCGGTCTCAGACAAACTCCGCCTTTGTTTGTTTTTCTTTCAGGTGCCACATAAGGCAACAGAGAAACAGATTATCTCACCGAGTACACAGATCATCGGAGAAAAGCCACAGACAGTTAGTGGTCCCCTGTGGGTCATCATTCATCCCACTGTAGTGCTAAAGCTTACGATGGTATCTTGCGCCATCTGCAACAGTGATTTGGGCAGCCTGGCATTGCCTAATGGGATTACAGCATGGGGGTGGGAGGGGGGAGCTGGTGGGAGTACCTGGTGGGGGACCTCCGAGGGATATCTCTACCTCCTGTCCTTCTATCAGCCTCAGACCCACCTCACTTTCAGAGGGGATGCAGCTTCTTTGTTATACCTTTCGGGTGGTCTTAACGCCCGGGGGTGGTAGTGGGAGGATGGGGGTGAGGGGGACAGACCCTTTTATCTATTTGTTCTCCAGTTTTACTGAGATATGATTAACATATAATGTGTAAGCTTAAGGTGTACGATATATTGATTTGCTACATTTATATATTGCAAGGTGATTACTACTACGGAATTACATTATACTTTCATCATGTCACATAATTACCTTTTTTTTTTTTTGTGGTGAAAGTACTTAAGATCTGCTTTCTTAGCAACTTTCAAAGGTATAATGCAGTATCACTAACTGTGATCACAACGCTGTACATTAGATCCTCAGAACTTACTCATCTTATAAGGGAAAGTTTGTCCCCTTTGACCAACATTGCCCCATTTCTCCCACCACCCAGCCCCTGGGTAGCCACCACTCTATTCTTTTAGATCTTGCCCCATTCACATTAGCTACTCACCTTCTTCTTCTTTTTTAAAACAATCATTATATTTCTTTTCGTGGGGCTACTTTCTTATTATGTTTCTCTGCTTTTACAAAGAAGTAAATTGCATGGGTCTAAACTTACTACTTTAGTTTGTTCATTCATTTATTATTGATCTGAGCATTCACTCATGAGTTGTTTACTGGGTAGCTGGGTGGGTGCTGGAAATTCCAACTTAGAGGCTAAAAAGGAAATTCAAGAACGAGTGGAATTAAATTTTAAAGTAATGCCCTCTTATCTAGAGTACCCTTTCCCTGAAGGTCTCACATCATATCAAGTATAATTTCTTTTTGGATCCTCATAAGAGCTCTCTGAACTTGATACTGGTTGAACTTGTAAGTGCACACACGATGCTCATCGGGTCTGAGATTGTGGCCTAACATGATGTCGCTGTTGGTTATATCTCTCCCCTATAACTGATTTTTTAAGTGAAGCTGTACACAGCTCAGATGCATCATTTCATTATCTATGTGCTCAGACATTTCTAATGGGCTGGCTTATCTTCACTTTTGCAGCCTGAACGCAGAGAAAAAAACGTAAGAGCAAGTGCATTTAATTTTAAAATGTTTTACTTGAGTTCAAACAATTAAGATCATTAGAAAATACTTTAAAAAATTAATAAAGTTGGAACTCTGAACTCAATCAGAAATATTCTTATTGAGTTAAAAATGATGCTATTAATTCAAGTGATAGTCTGTTTAAACTGTGTTTTCTTTCTGTGTGTATAGCCCGAGTTTGCCAATTTGTTTTAATTGTGGTGGTTTGCTGGAGTCTTTCTGACCCACCCGATCTAGACAGAATAATCAAACCTTGTTCCCAGGACTGGGGATTGTCCAAAGCCTCATCAACATCTTGGTGACTTGTTGGGGAGCTTCATTTTCTCCTTGCTTCAGGTTCCAAATCTCGTTCTGGTCCCACCGTTCCCATAACAGCCCTTATATTTAATTTCCACAAAACCACTTCCTCAAAGTATTTGCATGTGTAGCCCACTTTACTGTAGATTTGGGAAAGTGAGAGAGAGAGGGATTTACATCACAGATATAAACAAAGTTAAAGTTGGATGCTGGATGCACCTGCCTTTCAAAGTCCCCGGCTTTGCTGCAGCTGAGCCCGAAGCTCCCAAGCATCCATGGACACTCCTTTCTTACTTTTTCTTCCTTGTCTTCCTGCTTTTTCAGGGGCTTTCACTCTCTTTTATCTGTTCCTTCCCTCTCAGGGTATAAAACCAATCTTTCCCCGTGTTTATTTATTTTTTAAATTTTATTTTAAATGCAAAGCAGTTAAGCTCTCACCAGCTCCAACAGCCCAATGAAGGTTGGTGCCTGCATTTATATGTTTAAGGATGTATTCTAATTAGAAATGATCCTTTGAGAGGTCCTTCTGCCTAAGTTCTTGGGACGTGGTGGTATTCCTTCTCATTTCTGTCTGGAGGTGAGCATGGAGGTGGGGAGAGAGGCATGCCACATAGAGAAGAGAGTTCAAAGCCATGGCTTGGGCCCAGTCCAGTTTTGAATTCTGGCTTTCACTTCCCGGCTGTGTGGCCTAGGGCAAGTTATTTGACTTTCCTGAGCCTGGTTCCCTATCTCTAATGTGGGGATAATATTACCTTCTTGCAAGTTGTAGAAAGGGTAAAATTGGATAACACACAAGTTGCAGGAAGGATAAAAGGGAATAACACTTCTAAAGCACCTGCCTATGTGCAGAAACTCAACAAATTAAGTAGTTTCCTTCCCGACACATGCTTTCCTTGAGGGCTACATATGTAAACATTAAATATTTATAAATTGCATAATTCAAAAAATGAAACTTAAAAAGGAATCTTACTCTGGATTTTTTGATGAAACAAATAGTCATCCCCACTTGTCTCTGCTGCAAATCTGTACTTTTATGTGCTGCTTATGACATTTAGGTGCATTTCTCAGCACAGTGAGACTTGATTGAACCCCAACTCTCTATGCAGCTTCATAGACGTTGTAAATATTAGGTATTGATAGTGTGATTTGAACCCAACTAAGTGACTGAGGCCTAGAGCTGTCCCCAAGGTATTACTTGCAGATGGGCCTGGTGAGCCGAATGGGTAAAGAGGACATAAACACTAGTTAAGGCCTGTGGTTTGGTCTGATGGCACTCACACAGCACAGTGAGAATGGGTATTTTACCAGAAGAAAGGACTTGCCATCTGTCTTCCTCTAAAGCAGAGCAGAGCATTGCCTCTGATGAGTAAGTGATAGTTGTCAATTAGGTCGGTTAAACATGGGCTAAGACAGCCCGTGTGCGTCCCGAGAGGCTGGATTTTAAATCCTGGGGTGCCAGGGTTTAATCTTAGAAACAGCATCCAGTGGAATATCTCGTGTTCTTAGGGGCAGGAAAGAATACACTTAAACAAAAGAGATTTTTTCCCCGCTATTGTCCAGTCAGTTGTCTAGGGGTCTAGGCCACGGCCTTTTGTATCATCTATGAGCTAAGAATGGTTTTTGCATATTTAAAGCATTGTAAAAGGAAAAGAAAAATGTGCAATAGAAACCATATGTGGCCCACAAAGCCCAAAATGTTTACTATCTGGCCCTTACAGAAAAAGGTTGCTGATCCCTGGTCTAGAGAGTTTGAAATATCTCTGATTAGTGAAGGCAAAAGGTAACGATGATTGACTTTTTCAGTTAGTCTGATTTGTGGCAAACGCTGTCTGCCTGTTTGAACAAAGCTTCACGGGCATTATTTAGGATAAATAGAATCACATTTCAATATTTAACTGTGACCTGTTATCTCCACATGAGGTTATTCCAACTTTGTTCAGGGAACAGTGTCTCTATTGGTTGCTCAAGAAGTAGCTCATACGTCTGTCACCTCCCTCTGAAGGCCCCACCTGTCACTTCCTCAACACAGCTCACTTGCTTGAAGGTTCTTCCTACCCTCTCCCCTGGCCTGAAAGGGGTGGGCAGAGGCCAGCTCAGGAAGGGCTGCTGACGTATTTGGCACCTTATTCTGCACATGCAGAGTCTAGGCAAGGATTTTCAGCTGGGGAGTGTGTGATCAAAAGCTAATTAAATATATGTGGTGCAGGAGTAGGATCCCTGGGAAGCAGGTATCTGTGGGGGCTGCAGTACATGGATCGAGCCTCCTGGAAGAAGTGGAGCCCAGATTGGACCCTGCAGGATAGGCATGACTGGGGGAGGGCATAAGCAAAGGTCCGGAAGTATAAGGGAGTGTCTTAGTAGTGTGAAACGAGCTTGGATATCAGTGTGGCCAATTTATGTGAATTTAAGGGGTATGGAATTCCAAATCCCGTAGCCAGCGAGGAGTCATGGTTACTTATTTTAAAAGGAGCAGTGTGTGTGTGTGTGTGTGTGTGTGCGTGTGTTGCAGGGTGGAGGTGGGGGGAGTCCAAATGACAGTCACGAATTTGACCTCTATTCCTTACCCCCTAACTCGGTGCTGGGCCCTGGGCTGAGTGCTTTACACAGATCTTCTCATTGAATCCTCAAAACTGTGGGCAAAGGTATTATTATCCCCCCTTTGCAAATGAGGACCTTTGCATTTACAGAGGTTAAGATAACTTGTCCATTGTTCCGAAGTTAATAATGAGCAGAGCCTTGCTGGTCTGATCTAGGAGCCCAAGCTCTCACTTCCTGCCATCTTGAAGCAAGCTCAGTGTAAAACATTTTAACAAAACAGAAAAGAGAAGAGTGAAAAGCAACTGAGATCTTGTCATCCAGGAATGACATTTTGGGTGACAATCCTTCTAGACATCTTTCTATGTATATACACAGAGATATGTATGTATTTTGCATAACCCATGCCCAGATTGCCTAAATCCTATGCCTGCAAAATTTACATAAATGGCACCATACTATATAGCCTAGTTTTTTTTTTTCCCACCTAAAACTAATTTTCTAATTTTCCTAAGTGGGTGTTTAGTATTTCATGTTATGACTGCACCCACATTCGTGTAACCAGTCCCCTCTAGATCATTTCAGTTTCTTTCTTTTTTTTTAAGATTTATTTATTTATTTGAGAGACGGAGGCATGCGTGAGTGCAGTGGGGGAGGGGTGTGTGGGGGGGAGGGGCAGAGAACGATGTAGAGAGAGTCTCAAGCAGATTCCCACTGGGTGCAAAGCCCAACTTGGGGCTCCGTCTCATGAACCTGAGATTGTGACCCCAACCGAAACCGAGTCAGACAACCAACTGAGCCACTCAGTTGCCCAATCATTTCAGGTTCCCAAGCAAGGGAAGAATTTGAGAGCTTTTTTTAAAATTTTTAACTGAATCTCATGCTTTCTCGCTCTCTTTGCAGCATGCCCTTGATGCTGACAACGCAGGAGTAAGTCCGATAGGAAACTCTTCCAACAACAGCAGTCACTGGGACCTTGGAAGTGCCTTTTTCTTTGCTGGGACTGTCATCACCACCATAGGTATCCGTTCATTCGCTAACATCTTTTCCTCTGGGACCCTCCTGAGAAATGGCGTTTGGTCAACGTTTGGTCCTAGGACCATGACAGCTTGAGGTTCAAAGGAGGCTCATGGCACACTGTTGGATAAATGCAGGGGTTGTGAGTGGTTTTCCATAAAAGGTAAAGCGGACTAAGGAATTTCATTTTTCAAAATGAGAGGTTAGAGAGCCTTTCATTTGAAAGGACCTGATGAAATGGTCAGAGTGGAAAATCAAAATATGGAGTGGTCAGTGGAGCTCAAATTCCTTTTTAAACATGTACTTTTTACTAAGGTTGCCTATGAAAGAACCCCAAAGTTCTACAGTTTGTTATGAAACAACCATCTCTGACCCTCTGCCTGTCCTCACCTCCCCTGGGGCAACCACTCTCATCTCTCTTTTTTTTTTTTTTTTATTTTTTATTTTTTTAAAGATTTTATTTATTTATTTGAGAGAGAGAGAACGAGAGACAGAGAGCAGGAGAGGGAGGAGGGTCAGAGGGAGGAGAAGCAGACTCCCCGCCAAGCAGGGAGCCCGATGCGGGACTCGATCCCGGGACTCCAGGATCATGACCTGAGCCGAAGGCAGACGCTTAACCATCTGAGCCACCCAGGCGCCCCACTCTCATCTCTTTTGATTGATTATTTTGATACTCATTTCCTTGTCTTTAAATATCATGTGTGTATTGCCACTTCCTGAATTTTCAGCGTTAGAGATTATTTCTTGACTTCCCGTTGTGGAAGGTGAGAAATTACAGTGGTCCCCTCATCCAAACTTTTGCTTTCCGGGGTTTCATTTACCCTGGGTCACCTGTGGTCCGGAAGTGGATGATCGTCCTCTGATGCTGCATCAGAAGGTCAGTAGTGGTCTTATGCTACGTCACAGTGTCTATGTCGTTCATCTCACTTCATCTCACCATGTGGGCATTTTATCACTTCATAGCATCACAAGAAGAGGAGGGGCGAGTTCAGTACAGATACTACCCTTGATCTTAGCCAAAAGGCCGAGAATTGATGGGTGAGTACAGTACAATATGGTATTTTGAAGAGGCCACATTCACAAAACTTATATGAAAGTATATTGTTAAAGTTATTCTATTTTTATTATTAGCTACTGTTGTTAGTCTCTTCCTGTGCCTAATGTATAAATTAAACTTTATCATAGGGATGTATGTATAGGAAAAAATATCGTATATATAGGGTTTGGTACTATCCGTGGTTTCAGGCACCACTGGGGGTCTTGGAACCTATCCCCTGCAGACAAGGGGGGATGACTGTGTTCTCTTTCTTCTTCCCTGCCCCACTGTAAAAGGGTTCTCTTCCCATCCTCCTATCTTCCCAATATAGTTTAATTAGATCAACAGTGGATGTTTACATGATTTTGACCAGGCACATGCTCTTTATAACTGATCCTGTGGTGATCTATGATAACCTCTTTCCTGCACTGATTTTTGTCTTACTATATCTGTTTGTGTCTCTTTTTCTGATTCTTGGGGAGTTTTATATTTTTGTGTTGGGGGTTAACTTTATAATCATACATAACAAACTTAATTTCTCTTCTTTAAGCAGTATTTATTAGTTCCCTATTGTAGGCGATGACATCTCTTCTTCTCTCCACACAATTTTAATTGACACCATCCTTTTGATGTTTATTTTTAAATTATTAAATATGCTTATGGTTCTCTTCGATGATTTGCTCACTTCAAATGGTAACTCTTGGCTCTCAGCTATTATGTATAATGCAGTCAGTGAACTTAGCATCTCAACTTCTTTCGCTCTTGGGCTGTGGATTATTACTCACTGACTGTATCATTCTATAATGTCAGAGTATATGATTTACATTCTGTTCTGTTACCCTGATATTCGCATTTGTTTTAGTCACAGTTACAAAGTTACATATTGTCAGTGTTCCTCTCTAGTCCTTCTGTGGCTTTCCCCATCATCACTTGCTTAGCTGAAACTTATCTTCAAGTAGTTGCCTTAAGAATGACTCATGGAGAGGCGCCTGGGTGGCTCAGTCATTAAGCGCCTGGCTTCGGCTCAGGTCATGATCCCAGCGTCCTGGGATCGAGCCCCACATCGGGCTCTCTGCTCCGCGCGAGGCCTGCTTCTCCCTCTCCCACTCCCCCCGCTTGTGTTCCTGCTCTCGCTCTCTCTCTCTCTCTGTCAAATAAATAAATAAAATCTTAAAAAAAAAAAATCCCACACACTCATGGGAGCAATATTCCCCAGTCCTTGCACTGCTCAAAATGGCAGCCTTACCCTCTTGGGGCAGTGTGGCTGGAAATGAAATTCTTGACTCACATTTTCCTTTTTGAGGGTCTTCTGGGTGATAATCCACTCTTTTCTGATATCTGTGCTGCTGTGGAGAAACCTGATGCCAGTCCAAGTTTTTCCCCCTTTTATAAATGATTTCCCCTTTTTGCTTGGCTACTCAAAAGAATATTTATCTTTCATCTGATAATACTATTAGGCTTTGTCCCTTTTATTTCAGGAAAGCATTCTTTTTTTATTCTCTTTTTTAAAAATTTAAATTAAATTAATTAACATATAATGCATTATTAGTTTCAGAGGTGGGGGTCAGTGATGCATTACACCCAGTGCTCATTACATCCTGTGCCCTCCTTAATGCCCATCACCCAGTTACCCCATCCCCCCAGCCCCCTTCCCCTTCAGGAAAGTGTTCTTGATTGTCATCTTTAAACACGTTCTCTGCCATATGGTTTTGGTTCTGTTCTTTGGGGATTCTGACTATATGTGTGTTGTCACTTCTTTCTCTGTCTTCTGTGCCCGTCATTTCCCCCTCTACTCCTTTTTAACTCATAAAATGTGGTTTCCATTTTGTTCATTTTATCTTCTCTATTCCTTTCCTGTTTTTGCACGGTGCCTATTTTGCCATGTACTTCCTCCAATTTTATTTTCATTTTTGTGATCATTAGGGGACTTTTTTCCCTTCGTGGTTCTTTCCTGAATTCCATTAGCTCACATTCCATTTTTCCTTGTTATCTCTTCGATTCTTTCCTGATTTCTTGCTTTTCTGCTTTGTGGTTTTGCTGTGAAGGTTCTTGGAGGTGATTACTTCATAATTGATGAATTGAATCAAACTTTTTGCCTGGTTGGGGCAATATTTTTCTGCTGAGTGTCTTTCATCCATTGGTAAGTGTTGCTGCTCCTTCCACATTAAAAAAAAAAAGCAGAAGTTTTAGATTTATGCTGGATGATTTCCCTTTTAAATACTTGATGCCCAACAAGCTGGATATTCCTGATACAGCTATCTGCCAAATGATTACGTAGGGCTGGGGAGAGGAGAGCCAGGAGAGGTAGGGTAATTTTCCAGGTAGCACATCCCCAACTTTTCTGCTGCCAAAGAGAGAGGGTTGCCTGCAAATGTGACCCATCTATGGTATTTTTTGTTTAGTCCTGCCTCTTTGATTTTTCTGAACCAGATCATGTTCAAGGGGGCTTCTGCTGCTCTCTCTATTCACCCTGTTTTCTATACTTGGTGCAAACAAGGATATCTCTTTTGAAGTTCAGAATGAGACCCTCGCCTTCATAATTGGATTTTTGCTGGCATTTTCTAGGGTTTTCCACCGATGGGCCCTTTCTTCCTTCTCTGTGCCTCTTCTCTTTATTTTTTCCCATATGGCATCCGTCCAACTTTTTTGGTAATCCTTACACATATGGGGGAAGCTATGGATAAAATTCCTCTCCCAGTTCTGTTGAAAATGAGAGTTTTCTGCCCCTCTGCAAAAGTGTCATCATACTGCAATAAAAATCCTCATTCAGAAGAATGGGAGACACATAGCATTGAGAGGTGGGAGGATCTCATCATTAACACCCTTTATGCTCTCTGGGAGGACCTCCCTCATCTGTTGCTCTCTGAGGCCCAGCTCTGCCTTCTGGGAGGTTCTTCCCTCTCCCTAACCCTTCACAACCACCTCTTATGTGGGTGTTGGATAGTGTGCCCTCCTTGGGGGACGTACATCTTTGATGATCAATTTCCTATTGGTGCAAATTTCAGAGGCTAAGGATTATTTTAGAGGCACAGGCTTTTGTTACTGTTTTTAGACCTAGCCTTTAGGACCTGTGTTGTTTCATTCAAAAAGTTATATGCAATAAGAAAATTTGGGATGAAACAGAATTGGCATTTCTTTTTAGAAAGTCTTTTAATCTAATTATATGACATACCATGTTCACACTTGCAAATATACAAATATATTAAGATTGGCTATTACAAATATTGGAGGTGTGCATTGCACTAGTGGGTTTGGGGCCTAGGAGCCTTTTGACACTCTAGACCAGACTGGATCATTTTAGTCCACAATCTTACAGCTCCAAACACAGGAAGCAGGGTGGCCTGGCACCATTTGGTATAGAACTCAATGACACCCTAGAGCATCACTGTAGTGGGTCAGAAAAGACCAGTCTCAGGTTAAATTGTGTTCATTAGCCTGGTTTTACTAAGATGAGGAAATGTGTCATGCATTTTAGGAGGATTTATTGTAAAATAATTAAAACTGAAGAAGTCTGAGCCACTTCAAGAGGTACATTTTGGGAAATGCCCTCCAGTACTCAGTGTTGGATCCATGAGACATTAGTATATGTTAAAGAAGACAGAAAAAGGAAAATCCTAATTTTCTTGCTTTATAAAATAGTTAAATCAGTAGTCTGTAGGAGGCACTGAAAAACACTATAGCTTTGTTGGAATGCACACTGATGGTATTTATTGTGTCAACTTGTTAGGGTCCCAGGGGCTTGGTTTATTAAACAACAGTGTTATTGACCACATGACCTTATGTGGTGGGGAATGGTGGTGCCATCTGCCTAATGAGAAACATTTGATATGTAACATTTGCTGCCCTTTGTAATGTATGTACGCTGGAATCTTTGAGTTTGAGCAAATCACTCTTAGTCCTTGGCTTCTGCTGCCTGGTGTCCATTCACTTATACACTCTTGTCTCCTGATAACCAGTTCCTATGTGGTCTTCTTCCACAAGCTTGGCCTCCAGGCTTCAGGGGATGAATCGCATTTCCTAAACCAAGAAATCTAGTGCTTTGCCTGTGTCTGGCCACAGTCCTTAGTTCAGAGGCGGACGTGAGATCTAGATGAGGCCAATTAGAAACTCAGTTCCTAGGCTTTTGCTTAAGCTTTGGAGGAAGTGACTTCCTCTCTTTCTTCCTGGAGGTAAATCTGGAAAGAGATAGTAGGCCCATGACTGGCAGTCATGTTCTTGGCTAGAATTCAGATAACACTAAAGAAGCAACAGAAGAAAAGCAGAGTGATAAATGGGGTCCAGCTAACATCTTGTGAACTTTGGATGAAGCTACCCACAAAGTGTTAAGAAATAAATGCTGAATCCCTTATTTACTGTGGGCAGTGTGTTTCGGTTTTTGTTCAAGCCAGACTGCCTTGGGTTTCTATGATCTAAAACTGAAAAAATCCTAAGTAATAACACACTTATGGGTCAGAGATCACGGAGGGCCCGTAAGTGTCCTCTGGTCTTGATGGGCTGTGCCTGACCCTGCAGTCGCAGGTGCTATCCCCCACCTTCTTTGGGCCACTCACTCTTGATGTCTTAGGCAGAACATCTGATTGGATGAGACTCTGGGTCAAGGCATTTTTGTCCTGGCTGCCTGGGAGGCTCTGTTGCCTCTGTTGTGGGAGGCAGGACACTATGTCATATCTATGCATGGGATGAAGACCCTTCCCCAAAATCTGCAGGGAAGGTGGGTGCTGAACAGGAAACTACCATAAAACAAGCATACAAACAAAAAACAAATGAAGATAAAACCCAGCCCCAGTTACAAGTCCACTTTAGTATCATGGCTCAGTATCATTCCTAGAGACTGGGTCTTTGTTCCACGCAATGGGTAAAAGCACTATTTTCTCTCTCACTCTCTCTCTTAATTGAAAACTAAAGCATTGTAAGTTGAAAACCATTTAGCCGGCTAAATTTTAACTCTAGAGTGGAGGATTTTTTGTAAAATCATACAGTTAGAGAATTCTAAACAAAACCTGAGTACAATGATGGTAAGAATAATTATTTGGTGGTGAATTCATTCATCACATATAGTAGCAAGGCTTTTAAGAAAACTCAGGGCCCTTGAATTCTTCCAGTTCTTGAGAAATTTTCCACTATTTACAAGTTGTGCAGTGGGGTAGCTGGAGCTGAGGAGCTGTCTTTTCATTATTTGTGAAATACCCAAACATTAGCCTGCTTACTTGAGTTCATATAATTTGTGACACAATAATGTAAACATTTTCCCATATTATTAAGCTTCTTTGAAAAACATAATTTTTATTGGGTTCCATTGAATACACTACCCACACCATAGTCACATGTTGTTGGAGGCTTAAGCTCTTTCTATTTTGTGATGGTGTAACATCACGGTGAAAATCTTTGTGTGTCAAGTGTGGTCTTCATCTCTGGTTGTTTCCTTGGGAGAATCCCCAAGGAACTGTGGTGTCAAAGGGCATGGACTTTTTAAAGGCTTGCCAAATTGCTTTCTAGAAAGACTCTCATGAGCCACATGAGTACCTTTCAGACACAAGAAAAATGTGTTCATTATTTAGAATGTGTATAGAGAGGTCTTAGGAATAACAGTCTTTTCTGAAAAGCAGCGATACTACTCAGTATCAGAGGTCTCTTTTATCTGAAGATATCAAAGTACTTCTTTTTAAACAATGTTTTCTTATGTTCACATATACAGGAAGGCTTACAAATGTGTAGCAAAAGGGCATATGCTCAGGCACTTCTCCAAACTAGGAGCAATGCCAAGGAAGACTAGACCCTGTTCAGTCTTTGCAGAGGGCTCGCTGTCCCTGGTCCCCTCTCTCAGTAACTAATTCTGATGTGGGAAAGTCCCACCTGCTCTTGACTGTTGACTCTGCTGGTGGGTTCCCACCAACTAGGGTTTCTAAGCTGGAGGAATGATGCTCACTCCTTTGTTCAGATGCTTTCCCACAAGCCATTATTTGTAAGGGCAGCAAATGATGGCATTCTTATCAACAGCTATGGAATGCTAGTAGACTTTAGTCTTCGAGACATTTTCGGATTGAATCATCTGACTCTACTCATATCAGAGAGAGCACCTGGTCAGGTCCCAGACTGTAGCTAGTAACTGTCACTTGCCCGTTGGCCTTAATTAGGAGTTGTACCTGCCAAAGTACCTGAGCAGCTATTTCTACTTACACAGCACCTGAACTGGGTGCTAACCTGTGGCTTTGGAGATAGCCGTCATTGGGGCTAACATTTACTGAGTGCTCACTAGGTGCCAGACACTGGGCTCCACGTAATTATCTTAGTCTCTCATTAAGCATATCCAGTAGGTACTGTTAATAACCTCAGTTGACCGATGAGAAAACGGAGGCTCCAAGATGTCAAGTAACTTGGCCAATATCTCATGGCTAGTAAGCAGTAGAGCCTAGCTACATTCACCAGGATCAGCTACGTAATGTGTAGGGCCCAGCGCAAAATGAAAATGTGGTCCCTTGCTAAAAAATGGTTAAGAACGTCAAAATGGCAACAGCAGCTCAATAAACCAAGCATGGGGCCCTTCTTAGTGTGGGTGCACAGATTTCACCCCCAGAAAGCCGGTTTAGCACACATAGACATTCTGGGTCTAGAACACACACTCTTAACCAGATAACAGGGTTGAACGGCGCATGGTTTGGCAAAGATCTGACTTTGGCATGTAAATAGCAAATGGAAGTGTTACACATGAGCTACTCAGGCAGCCTCCTTTAAACACCAGCTTTCTCTTCAAAAAGGGCCTGGAACTGTTTTCTGGCCAAAGGTAAACACAGTGAAGCCCTGCCTTGGTCCTTCTCATTCATAACAGACACTCCTTGCCGGGCTGGTCCTCTCTGGCCAGAAGTCACTCTTTCGACTTCTTTTGCTTTCTTTAAACCAGTTCTCATGTTCTAGGCTAGTTCTCCCTGACCAATTGCCTTTCTCGCTGCCATGTCACCCCATCTCATTTCCCAGTGTTGCTGCCCCTAGCCGCGCCGAGAGATGCCCACACCCCAAATGCAACGGTGGGCCCATCCAACTCATGGATCCAGCCCCACTGGTGGTACAGACATTCTGTTCCTTGGCCTGGCACTGTGGGAGAACAGCGGAGTTTCCAGATGGAAGACAGGAACCAACCATCTGTTTTCTCCTGGGGCTTAGTTTTCCCAGAGAAATATTGCTCAGAAGTGATTCCTTCCTACAGAAAACCCCAGGCAAGATAGATGATAATTGCTAATACTTACCAAGTATTGCGTCATGATTTGTGTCATGATTTATATGTATTTAATCTCCACAGGCAACTCATACTTCGCATGTAACCCATTCCATCTTTTTTTTTTTTAACAAAAGATTTATTTGTGTGTTTTTTGGGGGGGGGGAGGGGTAGAGGGAGAGGGAGAGAGAGAATCCCAAGCAGACTCCATGCTGATCGCGGAGCCTGACGTGGTGGGACTTGATTCCATGACCCTGAGTTCACGACCTGAGCTGAAACCAAGAGTTGGCGCCTAACCGACTGAGCCACCCAGGCGCTCCTCATTTCATCTTTAATAGCAAAAGGCAGGTGCTATCTTTAGCCCCATGTCAGAGGAGGAGAGTGAGGCAGAAAGGTTAGGGAAATCCTCAAGATCTGAGAGTCAGGAAGTGGAAGCGTCAGAACAGGAAGCCCTGCAGTCTCCAGTCTTGAGCCTATATGACCACCACCCCCTCCTTCAAAGTTCTGCCAAGGATCCTGGATGGATGGGCAGAGCAGTCTAACAGTCTCGGTAAAGTAGAGCCAAATATCCAGGCATGTGGCCCTCCCATTGCCTCAGAGCAAAGCTCCAAAATGTTAAAAATCTAGAATGACAGTGTTGAGGGTTCCACTGGGACAGCTTTTCCATATAGTTCATCAGAGGCAAGGGACACACACACACATACACACACGTACACATACACACAATGCACAAACACAGCGTTACTCAAGAATGGCAATTACCTTATGCCCAGTATGAAGTGATGGCCTTAAATATATTTAAAGATTTATTTGAATTTTACTTCACTGGTGTCCTTACCCAAGAGCTTTGCTTTAACTTTATCTTAGTGTTCTAGTCTGTGAAACACTGACTAAATAAGGAGCCAATTGTAGTAATAATACTGCTAGTAGTAATACTACTTTGCATTCGTATGGTCCTTTACAGTTCACTGATTTTTCCACATGATCCTCAAACCCCTCTAAGGCTGGGATCTGTGGAGGTTAAGTGACTCTGGGGACAACCAGGTAGAGTGAGGTGGAATTGGATCTGGACCCTCTGTCTTCTCTCTTCTTTGTCATGCCCCTTGGATGATACCAGGAAATTCCCTGAACACAGTCCTTACCCAGGCAGTGGGGCAGGTCCTCACCAAAAGCTGGGGGAAGAGTGTGCGCCTCTTGTTGGGGCTAATGAGATGCCTATTCAGCAATTTGTTTGCCTGTCCTGTGTCTACAACATGTTTCCTTCTGAGATATTGAGACGAAAAGAAAACCTACCTTCCCTGACAGTGATCGGTCAACTCTGAGACAGTCAAGCAAGAGTCATAGATGTTTCCATAGGTCCCCATCGACCTGAGTGAAGTGAAGCTGTGTAGGCACATTTATTCCCTTTTCAGTGTCAATCAGATTATTCTAGAGGGCAACACTTAGAAAAAATTTTTTTTTTTAAAGATTTTATTCATTCGAGAGAGAGAGAGAGGGAGAGTGAGCAAGAGCAGGGGAGGGTGCAAGGGAGAGGGAGAAGCAGATTCCCTGCTGAGCAGGGAGGCTGACACGGGGCTCGATCTCAGGACCTTGGGATCATGACCTGAGCCAAAGGCAGACGCTTAAGTGACTGAGCCACCCAGTTGCCCCTAGAAAAATGGTTTTGTCCAAGTTCCTGAAAGCACCTGAAAAAAGTTCCAAGAGTCTCTTTTGCACAATTAAGTGAAAAGGGTGCTGAGTAAAAGGAATGTAAGATGAGGAAGGCTTGCCTGAACACTCATTTGAGAAATGGAAACTGGAATTTAGATAATTCCTGATAAAAGGTTTGAATGATTCTGACAAGAAAATTGAAAAGGAAAATAGCCAGGTGACTCATCACCCAAAATCAGACAGCAGCAGCGAGAGTTTTCTAGGCTCATCGGAGGTTCGGGATGGGGCAGCATCGACATTGGCCTTGGCTGTGCCGCATCCCTAACATGCTCACAGCCTTGAACCCAGTAACTCACTCATCTCATGGATTTAGAAACAGGCCCCACCTGAGTTACCCTAATATGGGAGAACAGTTGGGTGACTATCCAGATGCTAGTTAGCATAACATTGCAGTACTCATTGACATGAAACTGGATATCAAGCAATTTAGATTCTCATCTCTCTCTGTATCATGCCAATACCATAGCCTTTTTTTCCCAGCACCACTTCCGTTAGCCCCATCCATATAGAGGAAGCCCAGTGCTCACTATACAGAAGTTACTTACATAATTGCAGAATTCTTAAGAATGCAGATGTTGGTGTTTTCAAGCACTATTTGAAATACATATTATAGACATGGCTATAAAAAGATTCTTTTATATTCAGACATCCATTCCACCAATAAACATATATTTAGCGCCTGATAGCCCTTGATGAAAGAAGTGGGTGGGAAGAGAGGCAGGACCCAGACACGATGTAAAGTTCCCAGTAAAGAGAAAAAGAGCCAAGTAGAGCTAAACATCACTGTCAATGCAGGAAGAGGCACTGTTTTCCTTCCCTGTTCTTCTGTTTTCAGGCTTCTCAGGGCTGTATGACCCATGAGTCCTTTCTGAATTTGTGCTAGACCACATATCCTGCCTAATGCGGAGCACCCATCACTCTATAGAGCCAAATGTTGAAGACAGCCAGTCTGTCAAGTGGAGGGGATGCTCGTAGGAAGAGACTGTAAAGGAGAAGCTCTTTTCCAATCTAAAAAGGGCAATGGTGAATGCTTCTTGGATCTTCAGGTCTCCCTGAACCCCTGAGCCAAGATATTTGGTGTTTCTGAAATGGATGATACTTGTTTTCATCAGCAGTGCAATTCTGGGTGACTACGAATTTCCTAAAATGTAATCTAATTAAACACATTAAGATCCAGGAAGGCTGGATCTCCTTAAAACTGTTTCCAGGGAGAGAAGGGAGAGAAGTAATGGAACAATGTTCTGAATGTTAGATTTTTGATGATGCTCTGCTCCCGGAAGCTCGTGAAGTGGGGGAGCACAGAAACCCTTCAAGAAATCTGTGGATTCTTTTGTTCAGCTCTCTGATTTCTCTACCACCTCACCACTCTCCCTTTCTCTTTTTACTGTTTCTCACCAGGGTATGGGAATATTGCTCCAAGCACTGAAGGAGGCAAAATCTTTTGTATTTTATATGCCATCTTTGGAATTCCGCTCTTTGGTTTCTTATTAGCTGGAATTGGAGACCAACTTGGAACCATTTTTGGGAAGAGCATTGCAAGAGTGGAGAAGGTCTTTCGAGTGAGTACTGCATCTATTTAAACCCTAAACTCTGCGATCCAACTGGCTTTTTAGCCTGATGGGATCCAGAAGGAATGATTACGGTGTTATCATATCATTGTCACTTTTAACGGAAGAGTTTAATGTTATAATTATATTTTCTGTTTTGGCCAATGGTAGTCACAAGTACTGTGTCTAAACTTCTCTTTATCAGTTTCCTTATTTACAGTGGTATTTCTGGAATCACAACACAAGAGGGGTAAGTATAGGTGTGCCAAAACAAGGTTTTCTAAAGATGGGAGGCATATTCAGTTCCATCTTAAAGACGGAAGATAGGTTTCTAAGTGTATTTGCAATAAAGTAGAGAAGTAAATCCATTTGTTTTGTTATTGGAAATTCTTCACTCCTTTTTATTTCTAAGTCCGGGGTCTTTAGGCTGATCCTGGCTTCTAGGACCTCTTCCAGAAGCATGCGTTTTCCAGATACTGCGTCATGCTTTGTATCCATCTCTTCATGGCCCCACCCTCTCTGTCCTCTCACTTCTGAGTGCTCTCTCAGCAATAGTACACTGATGTACTAATTTATACTAAGGTGTTGATGATTGCCAATATCTTAGTGGGTTTTTTTCTTCCTGAGAATACTTGCCTTTAACCAAGGGACAAAAACTCAAGGAATTTATTTACTAAAGGTGGCATTCCTGTCCTCAGCGACAGGTTGTGGAGCAGATGTGATTGGCTTGGGGTTCTCAATGCCCTTTAACTAACACTTATTCATACGATCTCACAGAAAGCTTGTTTGACTCAGGTGTAACATCATTTCTGCTCTCTTTTTCATTATTGACCTAGTTCTTGAGTCTTTCAAACCTTCTTCAGGGAGTTGTTTCTGATGATGACTTAATTTTTAAAAATGACAATTTGAGACCGTTTCAGAATCTGGCAATGATGGGCAAAGATAGATCAGTGGTGAGTTCTAATGTGCACTTGTTTTTCTCTCTGAGACAAGAAATCACGACTTCTCTTTAGAAAAAGACAGGGGACCTCCCCAGGTGAGCGGTTTCAGGTTTGTGAGTGTGAGAGAATGGAGCAGGAGAACTAGCTTAGAGCTGCCTTTTATGAGCTCAGTGATCCTGGGTGAGCGGCCTCAGTTTACTCATCGGTGAGAAAGAGGAGGGTAGAATTCGAATCCACTTTAGAAGGTTTTGGTGATGATTAAATGAAATAATGTGTGGAAGAGAGCTTGGCACAGGGCCAGATATATAGAGTTCATTCAGATCTGCTGTGTATCTGTCTCCCAAAAGAAGCCCTTATTAGCAGCCTAGCCACCCATTCAGATTTCAATTGAGGAGCTCAGCGGCTGGATGTTCCTGGAATGTCCCCCAACCTTTGCTCCCAGGTGCTGGCTTGCCCAGCTGGCTCATTAGAGCATGCACTTGGGCTCAGTGGTCACCATGGAAACCGTCAGAGCTCAACTTCTCTGCTTCTCAGATGTTTAGGTTTCCCTAAACCAGACATGGCAAGGCTCCATCTCCAAACCCGTCTCCAAGAGCTGCTTTGAGCTTCTCGGAGGTGCCCTGTTAGCCAGGGCCTCATGGCCCTCCAAGGTAGAGAGGATTGAACACTCAGAAGAACAGGATTCAAATGGAAAAATGACTGCTCCAGCATTTTTAATTTTATGTAGCTGCTCTAGATCTCAGTTTCCTTATTTGTAGAAAGAAAGGGTTGCACTAAAAGCTTTTGAAGTACCCCTTTTAGGAAAAAAAAAATTAGTTACTATATTCTAAATGAAGGAAGAGATTGCAGTCATTGTGACCACATCTGCTACTGAATTTGGGGACTTAATTTCCCCTAATGAATTTCAAACTAATTTTAAGGGAAGGAGTACTCATCTCCTTCCCTTAAAGCTGCCTCTCAGATGGATGGTTCAAAGGACTCTGGGACAGAGCCTTAAAAACCTTGCATTTCATTTTTATGCTGATGGCGCACTCAATTCCTTGCAGCGCCATCAAAGACTGGGAGTTTTTTAGGAAGGAAATAGCAGTATATTATGGAATTGGCAGCCTGCGATGTATGCATTTGCAGAGCATTGGAGGAGGGTGCTGTTGGAAGGAGTGACTGAGTTCCAGGAGGAGTAGAAGCGCACTTCCTGAATACACAAACAATCCATCTGCACTTCACTGGCTGCCTGTAGTTTTGGTGGAAAATCTCAAAGCGCTTTGCCATTCATTTAAACGACATCTCAAAGGCCAGCTACTCTTAGGTGATTACTTGAAAATTGAAAATTTTATAAACCAACGAAGTTGGGGGTTATGGATTTTTAGTTCCTGTGGGGAAGGTACATTTTTTCCCCCCACCCATTCAAGGATTAAGTCTTTTTCTTCATCTGCTGTGTTTTCTCTCCGCTGTAGGGAAGAGACGATTTTTAATGTAAAGATAAAATATAAAATAAGCCTTCTGGATGCCTGTGTTCTGAGGTGACATGATTTGGGTCTTTCTACCACATCCCAGCTCTGAGCCTCATTTTAAAGAGTTGCTGGAGGTTAATGTATTATTTAGGGATGCTTTTGGCTGCAGAGTAATACAATATCTGCCTATTGGGGTTTATATTGGATGAATAAATAAAACCTTTTTTCCCTTCCCTTTTTTCCCCTTCTGAAATCAGAAATAATTGAGAAATACACATGGGAGTCAGATGAAGATTAAGATGTCAGCTTTATTGCTGATAAGCTGATCAGAGGATGTAGCTTTTTTTTTTTTTAAGATTTTATTTATTCGTTTGAGAGAGAGAGAGAGTGAGCATAAGTGGAGGTACAGAGAGAGAGGAAGAAGCAGACTGAGAAAGGAGCAGGAAGCCTGATGCAGGGCTCCATCCCAGGACCCAGAGATCATGACCTGAGCTGAAGGCAGATGCTTAACTGACCAAGCCACCCGGGTGCCTTGTAGCTTTGGTTTTGAAGCTAAAAAGACTTATTAACCACTTCCCCCTGAATCAGAAGGACTTCCCCGCTGTATTAGTTTTCTACTGATGTGTAACAGATTATCACAAGTGCAGAAGCTTAAAACAACATCCATTTATTGTATCACAGTTCTCTAGGTCAGAAGTCCGGGTGGGCTTGTCTGGGTGCTATGCTCAGCATAGCATGGGGCTGAAATGAAGGTGTGGGCTGGGTTGGGCTCTGGATCTGGGGAAGAATCTGCTTCCAAACTCATTCAGATTTTGGCAAAAATCAGTTGCCACTGGTCATAGGACTGACTGAGATTCCTGTGTCCTTGCCAGTTGTCAGCTGGAGGTCATCCATGCTCAGCTTCTAGGAGATGTCTGAATTCCTTGGCACATGGCCCCTCCATCTTTAAAGCCAATATGGAATTCTTCTGGTGTTTTGTATCTCTCGGACTTCCCTTTGTTCCTCTGCCACCAGCCTGAGAAAGTGCCCTGCTTTTAAGGGCTCATGTGATTTGATTAGGCTCACATGGATAATTTCCCTATCTTAAGGTCAACTGTGCCATATGATATATCATAGTCGTGGGAGTGATAGCAGAGGTCCTGGGGATTAGGGTGGGATATTTTCATGGGCCATTTTAGAAATTCCATCTCTTCTAGTCATTGGCAGCACAGGCCCTCTCAATGAGAGCAGGGTCAGCCCCACTAACCTTGCTAAATCATAGAGAGAAAATCAAAGTGTACCTCTATGTAGCAGATGGTTTCAGATGGGATAAGAAGGGGGCTGAGGTGAAGGAGCTCAGTCCCTTCCGCTAAGTCCGCCTGTAAGTCACTTGTGTGATTGAGCAGCCAGAGTGAGACTCTGGCTGAAGTCCTTCCACATGGAACATGAGGCCAGGAAAATGGACATTGCCCCAACACTGATTAACCATGGGTTAAAAGTTCAACACTTACTTATCTCGCATAACAAGAAGCCTGGAGGAAGGTTGTTTCAGGTTTGGTGTATCAGTTCCCCAGTGAGAAGTTCAGGATTGTGGTACCAATTCTGATGTGTAGATTTTTTCCTCCTACACCACCAAGCAATTCTTTGATGCCAGCTGGATGCTCTACAGTTCAACTCAATTCTGACTCTATCTACCTGGAGATAGCATCAGATACCATAAGTTAAGGGCTCAGTCCCAAGATGGCCCTTCGCTTCAGATGCCAGGCTTGAGTCCAGGTTTTTCCCATGCTTCTGACCATATGGCTGTCGATCACAGGTTCCCATGACCTGCTCCTTGGGTTCAATAAATCTGTTAGAATGGCTCACAGAACTCAGGAAACCAGTTTACTCACTAGATTACAAGTTTATTCTGAAGGATTGTAGAGGATATAAGTCAACAGCCAGATGAGAACATGCGTGGGAGGTCCTGGATAAAGGAGCTTCTGTCCCTGTGGAAGTTGGGGCCTGGCACAGTAGTACATAGTTCCAGGTTCACCAACCTGGAAGCTCCTTGAATCCCCTCCTTTTGGGTTTTTATGGAGGCTTCATTACATAGGCATGATTGATTCAATCATTGGCCATTGATGATTGATTCGACCTCTAGCCCTTCCCCGCTCCTCAGAAATCAGGGTGTGGGATTCAGAGTTCCAAACCTCTATTTCTGGTTGGTTCCCCTGGCACCCAGCCCCCATCCCTAGGTGATCCAAAAGTCATGTCATTGACGTAACAAAAAACACCTTTGTCACTCTCATCACAGGAAGTTCCAAGGGTTTTAGGACCTCTGTGCCAGGAATGGGAGGAAGACCAAATATTTATTTCCTGTTATAAGTCACAACTTCACACGAGTTTACCCATGTTTTGTTCTCTCTTTCTGCTCTGCTGTCCTTGGCATGTTGGCTTTTCATCCTCAGGCTTGTTACCTCATGGTTTGCAAGATGGCTGCCTCAGGACCAAATGTCATGTTTTCACTCGACCACATTTAAGGCAAGACAAAAGGTCTCCTTTTATGGGAGAAAAATCTTCCCCAGAAGTTACCCTGCAGACTTCGCTCTGTCTCACTGACCAGAACTGGGTCATATGACCATTCCCACCTGCAAGGGAAGTTAAGAAAGTGAGTATCTGACAAAGAAGAGTGGGATCCATTGATTGAGACCAGTGGTTCTCAGAGTGTGGTTCCCTGGACCATCAGCATCAGCATCCTCTGGGAACTTGTTAGAAATGAAAATTCTTAGCAAAGTTGGGGCCCAGCAATCTGTATCCACCAAGCTTTCTAGGTGATTCTGATGCCTACTAAAGTTTCAGAACCCTTGGCACAGAGGCATCATGCTTCATCTCCTGGGACTGACTGCCTTGCTGTGATGAACAAAGTGAGAATTCTGGTAGCGAAGAAGAAGTTGGGGTAAGAAAATGCAGCATCTGGCTCAGGTGTCAGTCAATCACTAGCCACATAGACCACTCATAGGGAAGCTATCTTCCCTCCTTGTCATAAATCAGATGGTCTTTAGGATCCTCGAATCAGTCAGGGAAGACTAACTTATGCTGGGGTATCAAACAATCCTAGCTTTCTCTCACCCTTGCTAGAGCTGCTGTAGCTCTGGGAACCCTCCAGGCTGAGGAAGAGAGATGGGCATTGTACCCTGGCCCTTGGGAGCTTTGGCCTTTTGACCCATTGGCTCCAAGCAGTCACTCAGCCCCAGCCAACCACAGAGGAGCCTGTAATGCATTGTTTGATCTCCAGGAAGTGATTTCCAGGATGGGAGAGTGCATGAATACTAGTAATGTCTGGGATTATCTGTGGGCCCCTCTCTAGGGTGATAAGCATCCTTAAGATTTAGATGCAGTTGGCCTGTGGGTCACTCTTTGGGGAAGACTACTCTGTGAGGCTCATTTCACATCTGAGAAATGGAGCCCATGATTTGTTAAGTGATGTGCCTAGAGCCACATAGTGAGTTGGGGGTATAGCCTGGGCTTGAACTAGTAATCCTGCCTTAACTTCTTCCAGGTGGGCCAAAAATATTTACTGTCAAATATAGTCATCCATGCTATGAAACCAATGTAGAGTGTAAGATTTTTGAACATGTCATGCTAATTCATGGAGATGATTTTTAAGTATTTATATAATATAAAGTAAAAATAATTCTTCCTGGGTTTCCAGAGGGAAATCTGGGCAGTTAACAAGGAAGGATAATTATTTGGGATTAAATAAGGCTGACCTTGAGTTCCGAAGCAGATTTTAGAATCGGGAAGCTTCTCTCTCCCCTGCTGTGGGCTGGCTCTTTTGCTGGGCCAGGCCAACTGTCACCTGATAAGATGCTGTGGGAAAACTGGTCAGATTTTGGACTGGATCCCATTTTCTTGCTCTGAACTGGACTTTGGCCTCTGGTGGGAAGCAGCTGCCTCTTTTTATCTGGCTGAACAGCAAGCTTTTTGATATTACCTTTAAAACCAAGAGATACTCTTTTTCTTCTTTGGCTTTTTCCCCAAGGATATAGCAGAAATGTTTGCCTTTGGAGCCAAAGGAGCCTCGGTGTAGCTGACAAATAATAACACATTACCCTAGGCTTATCAGCACCATGATTGCTTGGGGACTTTAGAGGCTGTAAGATGCTTAAGATGGGGTGATGACAGTCTCAATCTGCTAATGATGCTCAATTAGTGAGCTAATCAATCACTTTGGATTGCAGGCAGGGGCTGGTGGTGAAAGCCAAGGACTGCTGGGGGCCTCTGCCATGTGCCTGGCATGAGTCAGGGAAAGACTTTGAAGGGCACACATGGCAAGAGCCTTCTGTTACTCACAAGTGGTCTTTGAGCTAGCCCCCAATTGCAATGGGGTTAACTTAAAAGAATTATTATTTCAAGAAGATAAAATCTCTGGTTTTGGAAATTGGGTGTTCTTTCAGCTCTGTGAGTTCAACTACAATTTTCCAATTCTATTAGTAGTGGAAATATTCACTGGGTGTTAGTTATGTACACCAGCCTAAAGAGGTGGGGGGGGGCGAATGGAGGGTGAGAGTGCCCAAGTGTGTGTGTGTGCGTGTGTGTGTGTACACATATGTGTATGTGTCTGTTCGCCTCTGTATCACACTTAAACTAGTGCATACTGTATTAAAAATTCCTGAGACATAACTCAGTAGAATTCATGTTACATGGATAATGTGGGTTTATTTTGATCAGAGAGAAGATCCTGGTTTTAATGTGAACAATGGCTTTCTTACTTTCCCTCAGGGACTGGTAGGAGTTGGGAAGTAATTGTTTTAAAAACAATTTCAAAGAAGGTAAATATTTTTAAAGCTTTATCAAACAGGCCTCTTCTAAATTGAAGATATTGTCTGGCTTTAATGATAGGCACGGATGTGAACTTGAGACACACTCCGTAAATGACATTCACAAACCAGACTGCACAACATCTGTTTTTTTTTTAAGATTTTATTTATTTCTTTGAGAGAGAGAGAGAGAGAGAGAGAGAGCATGAGTGGGAGGAGGGGCAGACGGAGAGGGACAAGCAGACTCCCCGCTGAGCAGGGAGCCCGATGTGGGACTAGATCCCAGGACCCTGGGATAATGACCTGAGCTGAAGGCAGACGCTTAACAGACTGAGACACCGGGTGCCCGAATGCACAACATCTGTTAATGACAGCCTGTGACAAAGTCTGTCTGTGAATGGCCTCAGGCCTCTTTTCTCTCTTCCTGTAATGCAGGATTGCTCTGCCTTGGCATTATTGACATTTGGGTCTGGATTTTTGTCATGGGCCCTGCTCTGTGCATTGCAGGATGTTAGGTGGCATCTCTGGCCTCCACTCACTAGATGCCGGGATCACCAGTGCCCCCAGTTATGACAGCCAAAAACATCTCCAGACATGAGTAAATGTCCCCTCAGGGCAAAATCGCCCCAGTTAAGCCACAGCTCTGCTGAAATGTAAGGAGTCATTTGCCCCACGGGTCCCAAGGTGCATGCCCTGCTCCCCTGGCTGAATCTTCCACTCCAATGCCCGTGTCCCTACCAATGGTCTTAACTGCTTCTTCATCACTGGTGCCATTCCTGCCCAGAGCTCTCCTCTCTCACATGGGTCCTTAAAGGGGGCTTTAGAAATTTTATGCTCTGGGAATAAGATCGTTTGTCACCAATGAGGGAAAATGCCTGGGGGCCTGACCCTGGTGATATACATAAAGATAGATTGTTCTGGCTGGTATTTTTTAGCAGGCAAACCATCTCAGCACTGACGTTAGCTGACCCCGTAGGCACTAATCGAATGTATGATTCTTCCTCTTTTTTGGCTCATCTTTGGTAGCTAGCTGGTGTTTGTTTGGTGTTTCCTGTGGTCATCTGAGATCGCTGTAGGCTTTAATGGCTTTTAAAATGCATTTTCACTCTTCTCTATAAACATTAAAGCTCTCAAACTCTACCTAAAATATAACTACATAAAATACTGCCCACATAGTGTTTAACATTTAAACATCTTTAAGGTAGCTTTAACAAAGTCTCTCTCTTTGGCAAGCTCTGATTGCAGGTAACTTCTGGGAATCTGGTTGTTACTTAGCGGTGGCAAATCACTGGTGAACTTCCATGTGTAGGGACCTTTGTAGGGAGCCTCGGATTTGTCGTTTGTCCAGTAGGATTTGGTTGAGGTCAGACTGAGTATTATGGCACCTCAGTATCGAAGTCTAGAAATGAGTTGCTAGTCTGCTTTGAGAGTTTACTGTATGCCACACCCTGGGTTGTGGGCTTTACCCAGAGTAAGCTGCACCATGGCCTTCCCAGAGAGACCATTATCATCTTCTTGATCTTATGAGATTGGAATGCTTAGACTGCTCTGTGACCTGCCCAAGGTCACCCAGCCCCTAAATGACAGGGCAAGGATTCCAAAGCAGGTGACTGTGCCCCAGTGTGCATGCATACACTTAGTCTTTCCACTATCCTTCCTTCCTTCTTTCTCTTGTAAGGTAGGGTTGGCATCTGATGGTTCAGAAGAGTCTCCATGAGAGATTTAGGAAGACCTTGGGACAGATAAAGATGGCTAGTTGAGGAAAAGTTAGTATTGGTCCTGTCTTTCTCTGCTTTCCAAGGGTTTTAGTTTTCTGGTTTCATATGATCTGTTGATACTTTGAATTGGACAATAGTCTCTGATTCTTCTCTGGGCGCCTGCGCTATCTCCCTAATATTGGTTCATTATTAGCAAACATCTCTTTCATGGTGTTCCCTTCTCTTGGAGATTCATCTAGGATTTAAATGTCCCCTTGCTCATGTCTGCTATGTGACTAATGCAAATATGGGCTCATAAAAGAAGGGCTTATGCTGTCCCAATGGCTGTCTCATCCTGGGCCACCTGCAAAAAAGAGGTTGCCAGGCAGATGATATTCTCCACTCTCTGTTCTTGCACCTCATCACCCCACTTCGTATAACTCAGTCACTGTGGATTATAAGAGGAACACACAGCTCGAACCCTAGCCTCTTGGTGATCTGAGCCAGCTGGTCTTGCCCTCCAAATCATTCTCCTTTTCCTGGATTCATTAGATAGTCTCAACGCTCTGCCTCAATGGTTTTGAGAATCTGGAGTTTGAGGGAACCAACACCAAGACCTTAATTCCCAGTGGGGATTTAACTCAGTCCTAAACTCAAGAAATGTGGAAGAAGCTCTTCTTCAACAGTCATCCAACAGAGGAAAGTCTGTGGAAGATTTTTATGGATATTCATTATCTGTTAGGACTTGCCCACTAAACACATGATCACTTTCTAGAATTTCAGGGGTTTTATTAAGACATTTTATATCTTTGCATGTTGGGGCCACCACAAGTCTAGCGATGCTTTAGATCTACCACATGGTAACCTGGTAACCTGTTTCTAAAACTTCCAGGTACTGGGCACCTGGGTGGCTCAGTTGGTTAAGTGTCTCCCTTCGGCTCAGGTTGTGATCCCAGTGTCCTGGGATTGAATCCCGCACCGGGCTCCCTGCTTATTGGGGAGTCTGCTTCTCCCTCTACACCCACCCCCGCTTGTGATTTCTCTCTCTCTCTCAGATAAATAAATGAAATATTTAAAAAAAGAAAACTTCCAGGTACTTTTGAGTTAATGGATTTAATGCAGGAATTTTATTAGGACTCACATTTGTATTAGTATCATAAAACCAGCTTAACAGGTGGATGATGATTTCCCATGTTCACCCTTCATCACCAAATTTCACAGGCTAGTTTGGTCACGCTGGAAGGCACTGATTTAATAGAGTAATAACCCTTTGCCTTTTTATATAACTCTTTTCTCTTTTTTGGTTACATATGTCAATGTAAAAAAAACCCACCTTTTTCTTTTTTACACATTTAGCCTCATGCTACCTCTGTGAGTCAAGCAAGTAATAACCCACTCCAGTGTAGCTTACAACAAATTAAAATTGAGACACGCCCTTGTTGAGCTGAGTCTGCCCATCACGGTGCTGGGTATCTGATCAGCATGTTTATACCAGGGCAGCAATGAACGTGATTTCTAAGCAACTATATATGTCAGTAGTCATGGATAAATTTCTCATTGCTTGAGGAAAGGGAAATTGTTTAGAAGACATCCTCATTGAGAGGCATGCCACTGTTTGGAACAGCAATCCCAAAGAGGCAGCTCCCTTGGGAAGTGACTGCGCGAGGGGCATAGTATAGTCATACTGCTGAACAGGCTCTGAGAACTCTATGTAAGGCAGGGCTGCCCAAATTAAGTCTAGCCTAGGACATGTGCATTCCTGTTAGAGGAAATACACTTTGTCTTTCTGGGGGAAAATATTTCACTTTTTATTTTCTGCAAAGAGCTGCATTTGTGCATCATAGCATTTTTGATTTAATGGTTTTGCACTGAGTCTTGGGAGTTCACAGCTGAGCTTTAGTCTCTTGTTAGCATAGAGCTGTGGTTCTCACCCTGTGGGTGGTGGGTTCCCAGGGGCCTGAGGTGCTATTATAAAGGATCAGAGAATTACTTTTTGTACTTCAAACATTGCTGGTAGACAGAATAAATAGTACGTCTCCTTCACATATATACTACCCTTTTTTGAATGTATGTGGAAGGATCATCATTAAGAATTCAATCAGTGGGTACAAAACATTCTATTGTGTGTATATTGAGGAATTTCTTTTTTTTTTAAATTTTTTTATTCTTATGTTAACCCCCATACATTACATCATTAGTTTTAGATGAAGTGTTCCATGATTCATTGTTTGTGCATAACACCCAGTGCTCCATGCAGAATGTGCCCTCCTCAATACCCACCACCAGGCTAACCCATCCTCCCACCCCCCTCCCCTCTAGAACCCTCAGTTTGTTTTTCAGAGTCCATCGTCTCTCATGGTTCATCTACCCCTCCGATTTCCCCCCCTTCATTCTTCCCCTCCTGCTACCTTCTTCTTCTTCTTCTTTTTTTTTTTCTTAACATATATTGCATTATTTGTTTCAGAGGTACAGATCTGAGATTCAACAGTCTTGCACAATTCACAGCGCTTACCAGAGCACATACCCTCCCCAGTGTCTATAACCCAGTCACCCCCTCCCTCCCACCCCACCCCCCACTCCAGCAACCCTCAGTTTGTTTCCTGCGATTAAGAATTTGAGGAATTTCTTTTTAATGTTTAAAAGGGATTCTGATCCTCAAAAAAGTTGAGTACAAAGAGACTGAGTAACACTGGCTTTTCAAATCAGCACTGTTTCCATGTCATTCTGGGTTCTCTTTTTTTTTTCCATGGAATTAACATTTTTGTCCTGGCCATAGTCACTGTTTCAAAGAGGTTCTCTTCTTATTTAAGGTAACCCCAGGAGTTAGTGGGATACGTTAGAGCCTTGCTTCAGTGTTTTCCCTTAGGCCTATTTTTTTTTTTTTTTTTACTGTGGGAAATTTACCATTTTCACCATTTAAAAATGTACGGTTCAGTGGCATTAATTACATTTGCGTTGTTGTGCAAACATCACCACCATCCACCTCCAGAACTTTTTCATCCTCCCAGATACTCATCCAACACTAACTCCTCATTCTCCCCTCCCCCAGCCCCCTGCAACCGCTATTCTATTTTCTATCTTTGGGAATTTGACCACTCTGGAGACCTCATATAAGTGGAATCATGCAGGACTGGTCCTTTTGTGACTGCTTTGTTTCATTAGCATTGTGTCTTTAAGGATTCATGAATATTGTAGCACCAGTCACCATTTCCTTCCTTCTTAAGGCTCAGTGATATTGCACTGTGTGTATATACTACATTTTTGTTTATCCATTCATCTGTTTATCTTTTTTTTTTTTTTAAGATTTTATTTTTTGACAGAGAGAGACACAGCGAGAGAGGGAACACAAGCAGGGGGAGTGGGAGAGGGAAAAGCAGGCTTCCTGCTGAGCAGGGAGCCCGATGCAGGGTTCGATCCCAGGACCCTGGGATCATGACCTGAACCGAAGGCAGACGCTTAACCAACTGAGCCACCCAGGCGCCCCTATCCATTCATCTGTTAATGGATGCTTGGGTTGCTTCACCTTTTGGCTGTTGGGAGTAATGCGGCTATGAGCGCAGGCGTGCAAATGTCTGTCTGAGCCCCTGTTTTCAGTTCCTTTGAGCCATACCTAGAAGTGGAATTGCTGGGTCATGTGGTAATTCTATGTTTAATAGTTTGAGGACCTGCCAGACTGTTTTCCACAATGCTGCACAGTTTTACATCCCCACCAGCAATGCACACGGGTTCCAATTTCTCTACATCCTTGACAGCACTTGTTTTCTGCTTTTTTTCTTTTTCTTCCACTTTCAAATGCCGCAGAGATGGCATTTGGTAAATTGCTAGCTGATTGCTCCTTACGTCCTGGCTGCCCCAACAGCTGCCATCCCGTCACACTGGAGGCAAAACGATGAGGCTGTGCCTTGTGCCTCTTCTCCCTCTTGCACCTGCCCCTTCCAGCCCCCCACCCTCAGCTCCATCTGTGTCCCCGCGCTTGTCCCTGTCGTGCTCCCTCAGCTCCGGCCCTGCAGCAGAGCTGCTGGTAGGGAGGGGGGCTCAGCGCCAAGCCAACGGGGGTCTCTGCATGCTGGTGACGTCTGGTGTCCACCTGGCCTTGCCGCTGCTCTGACACTCTTTTATCCGCCTCATAACGTTTCGTTCTCCAGCTTCCCATCGTGCTGCTCCTTCCTACCTCTCCCCAGGTCACTTTAAGAAGCCATTATCAAATAATGTCTTCTGTGTTCTCAACACTGGGGTATGTGATGATGAGCAGGTGACACTCCTTCCCCAGGAAGAAACGGGCATAGATAAAGACCGATGTCCATGATGAGACTGGGGCTGGGGTAGGCTGCCTCTGAAGTCACATGCCTCAGTGCCTAAGCCCTGGTCCACCACTTACCAACCTTGTGCCTTGGGCTATGCCCCTTTTTCTTTTTAGAAATTATTTTATTTTTATTTTTTAATTTTAAATTTTTAAAATTAAGCTTTTAATTTTAATTCCAGTATAGTTAACATACAGTATTATATTAGTGTCAAGTGTACAATATAGGGATTCAGCACTTCCTTACAACACCTGGTGCTCATCACGACAAGTGCCCTTCTTAATCCCCATCACCTATTTCACCCATCCCCCCACCCTCCTCCCTTCTGGGAACCACCAGTTTGTTCTCTAGAGTTAAGAGTCTGATTCTTGGATTGTCTCTGTCTCTATTTTTTTTCCTTTGCTCATTTGCTTTGTTTCTTAAATTCCACATATGAGTAAAATAATATGATATTTGTTTTTCTCTGACTGACTTATTTCGCTTAGCATTGCACCTTGTAGCTCCATCCATGTTGTTGCAAATGGCAAGATTTCATTCCCTTTTATGGCTGAATAGTATTCCATTGTCTATATGTGTGTATGTGTGTGTGTACACACACCACATCTTCTTTATCCATTCATCTATCGATGGACACTTGGGCTGCTTCCATAATTTGGCTCTTGTAAATAATGCTGCTATAAACATAGAGGTGCATGTATCACTGTGAATTAGAGTTTTTGTATTTTTTGGGTAAATACCCAGTAATGTCATTCCTTGCTCATGGGGTAGTACTATTTTTTAATTTTTTAAGGAACCTCCATACTGTTTTACACAGTGACTGTAACAGTTTGCATTCCAAGCAATAGTGCATGAGGAGGGCTCCTACTTCTCCACATCCTCGCCAACATCTACTGTTTCTTGTGTTGTTGATTTTAGCCATTCTGATAGGTGCGAGGTGATATCTGTGGTTTTGATTTGCATTGCCCTGATGATGAGTGATGTTGAAGATCTTTTCATGTGTCTGTATGCCATCTGGATGTCTTCTTTGGAGAAATGTCTGTTCATGTCTTCTGCCCGTTTTTAAATTAGATTATTTCTTTTTGGGGTGTTGAGTTTTATAAGTTCGTTATACATTTTGGATACCAACCCTTTATCAGATATGTCATTTGCAAATATCTTCTCCAATTAAGCAGGTTGCTTTTCAGGTTTCTTTTGCCTTTCAGTTTTGTTGATTGTTTGTCTTCACTCTGCAGAAGGTTTTATTTTGATAAAGTCCCAATAGTTTAATTTTGCTTTTATTTCCGGTGCCTCAGGAGACCTGTCTAGAAAAATATTGCTATGGCTGATGTTAGAGAAATTACTGTCTGTGCTCTCTTCTATGATTTTTATGGTTTCAGGTCTCACATTTAGGTCTTTAATCCATTTTGCATTTATTTTTCTGTATGGTGTAAGAAAGTGGTCCAGGGTCATTCTTTTGCAGGTAGCTGTCCAGTTTTCTAAACACCATTGGTTGAAGAGTCTGCCTTTTTCCCATTGGATATTCTTGCCTCCTTTGTTGAAGATTAATTGACCATATAACTGTGTGTTTATTTCTGAGTCTTTTATTCTGTTCCATTGATCTATGTGTCTATTTTTGTGCCCATTTCTTTATTTGAAAAATGAGGTAAAAATAGTAGCTCCCTCTTTTGGTACTTAGTTGATGCCTGAGAGTCTCCCTGATTGTAGTCGGCACTCAGTAAATGCTGTTACTGTTAGGACAAGCATGCTATTAGTGATGGGAGCCCAAAGGAGGGACTTGCGAATTCTAGCTTGTGTATTTGACATCACACACATCTTCAGTGCTGCACCTGTCTTATGTTGCATAATAATGGGTGGTTCTTTTTAAGTAAAGCATAAGGGCCTCGAATATAGAACTTCTATGCCTTTTCTTTTTCTGTACCCTTGCCATACCTGCTCAGTGCTGAGCACTTTGGAGGTATAAATACTTTAGTAAATACTTATTGATTGTGAATTGATTGGAGAAGAAGGGGAGATGAACCAGATTCCTTTCCATGCACCCAGGGTGTGCAGGCTGCACATCCCCCCTCCCCCTGCAAACCTGAATGAAGAAGAGACGCTTGTTGATGCTGCCCTTAGTCCTACCCTTCTTGGGAGTGGGCTTAGAGGTGCATGGGCTGGAGGAGTTCAGGGAGCAGCAGTAACAGAGGGAATCTGATGGGCAGGAGGGCTTGGGTCTGGGGCAAAGCTCATTGTCAGTCATTGTCCTACAAAGAAAAGATGCCTTGGCCATGATTCAGAGAAAGAAGAATATAGAAGGTCTGAGTGTGCCCCTGCTGTTCTGTCTGAGCGAGGGGGGAGGTTGTGCTCTGCATCCCTGGTTGCACTTAATGCAAATGTATATGCAGATGTATCCATGATGTCCCATCACGTATGTAGATTCTAGTAAAAGGAAAAGTCAAAGAATGAAAAATAATTTATTTTAGCTACGTGCTGATTGCCTCTCAGCTTGTGTGTGCTCTCACTAGATCTTGAAACACAAGGGCCAGTTCATATTTTTATAAAGCATCAAAATGTTCCCAGACTTTCTTTCCAAAAGACACCTGACCCCCAAATATTAAAAGGGACCCTTGGAAGATGGGTTTTGCTGCACTCACACCCTGTCTCTCACGTTCAGATCTTATGTGCTTACCACTGTGGCTCCACTTAGATTGAGCAAGGTCCCCTCCGCTAGTTGTTCCCATTCCTTGGCAGAAGTGAACTATTTTATTTTATTTTGTTTTGTTTTATTTATTTATTTTTTAAGCAGGCTCCATGCCCAGCATGGAGCCCAACGTGGGGCTTGAACTCACAACACTGAGATCAAGACCTGAGCTGAGATCAAGAGTCGGACGCTTAACTGACTGAACCTCCCAGGTGCTCCCAGCAGAAGTGAATTTAACAGAAACATCCACAGTCTTTCTACGTGGGCCTTTTTATTTGGCTGTCTACCTGTCTACACCCCCACACCCCGGTTACCTCTTCCTGCTGAGTAGGCACAAACAAATGTGTTGGGCATCTCATATCAGTCAACAGGATTTCCCTTGCAATATAACACCGCTCTGCAGTTTAGTTTGAACAATTATTAACGGGGCTATATGGCATGCAGTTAAAAAAAGGATAGGAATTGATGTATGATTTTGAGAATAGGGTACAGAGAGCTTCTGTGCGATTTTTTAAAAATGAATTTTACTGAGTACTGTAACAGAGTTGGCGCCAAAGATAACGAGAAAGCAAATATCAACATTTAAAATAAAATGCAGACCTATCAGCCCATATGGTGTTCTCGCAGTGGTCTTACCACTTTCTTTGGCTTTCGTCCTTTTTCTGACATTGCTGTTTGCTTCTTGCCTCTGTTGCTTTTGATTCTGTATTTCTATGAGGTATATTTCTCTTTTATCTTCCTTTGGAGGCTTGTGAATCTTTTCTCCAGGGAAGAGGAGGAAGAGGACCTGTCCAGATGGCCATATAAACATGTGATACCTGCTTCTGGGAGCCACTATGGGGGGGAGTTTGAGGGTTGATGAGATTCCTCCTGCCTGAAAAATGGGCACATTGCTTCCTATCCTTTTTCTGCTTTTTAAAAAAATGATCACATCTTTAGTTTTAATAATATTTCTAGAAATATCTTGAATTCAAATTCTTCTCTTATTATTAGGGGGGTAACAAAAAGATGAACTGACTAACCGTGTTTTGTGAAAAGTTCATATCCAAATTAAAAAAAAAATTAGCATTCTTTCTTGGAGTGAGGTCCTTGATGGTTGTATTCGGGGGCGATATCTCCGCTTCCACGGGGGAACTCCAAAGGGCGTGTGTCTGCACTGAATGTGCTATGGTCTCATCTTCGGATTTTTGCATGGGGTATTTATGGTGCTTCAGACAGACCCCATCAGCTGTGAGGCCCCATTCTGTCTACTTCTCCAGCATAGTCTCTAGCCCAGCGCCTGGCACCCAAAGAGCACGTAACCCATACCTGATGAGTGAATGAAGGAGCATTGTCATACATTTTGATATGGAAAATGACCTTGAAACCAAAAGTAGCTTTGTGTGCAAATAAATGGCAATGAAAAAAAAAATGTCCCAGTCTTAACCTATGAAGTGCAATTATTTTGATGGACGGGTGGTCCAGTAGGGGACCTGTCCTCTGATGATGCTTATTGCATATGGCACATGATATTTATGTACCAGGGACTTTTGTCTCATCAGGCAATACCTGTAAGTATAATTCTACAGACTTTTCAAGTCAACCTCGAATACGATGTTCAGTTTACTTTTCTCCGGGGGTTCTCAACCCTGTAATACCCAACACCCTCTTTTATAGCAAGTATTCCTTCGTGTCCATTTTTCACATTGAAATGAGTCTCATAGAGAGTGCAACTGATCTACACATCTAATTTTGCAAATTTCAATACTACTTTCTAGCTGCAATATGAAGGAGAGATAAAAGGTAGGTCGTTTAGAATTAAAATAACATGCTTTAGTCATAGGCGCTTGGTCACAAAACCCTCTGGAGAGCCACCAGAGCAGTGAGCTCCTTGCATCCGTGTGTGGAATGCAGTCGCTCCAGACGTGGGTCAGTTCAGATGTGTCCTACCAGTGACGAAGGTGCCATAGGGGATGGGACGTCCCCCCCATCAGTGATGTCCTTTTTCAAAAGGGAGAACAATTCTCAGCAGCCTTCCAATTAGTCAAAATTCAACCTTCTTGCAATGAACGATGGGGTCATATTCTTGTAAAATTCAGCCTATGTTGAAATTATGCTGAAAAAAATTGTGTTTGTGTATGTGTATGTGTGTATTTATATGTAAAAGGGAGTTAAGTTCTCAGGTCAGGTAAGTATAAACATGAATTTTTCTCAGTGGGATAGTGAAAACTCACACTAATTTTGGGATTATTGTCTGGTCCGTGGCACTGGCTCTTGCAGATGGATGTCTGAACATTCTCACCCCCTCCTGCCGCATGCCAGGAGAGCGGCAACCACAAACACTGCATGGGTTTTCCAGTCACCTCCTATGGTGTTATACTCTGAATGCGGTTCTAAGAAAGAAGAACAAAACAAAAAACAAAAAACCTTCCCGGGAGCTCCTGTGTAACTTCAGGAATACACACATATAATTTCTATCCTTGTGTAAATAGCCATGTTCAAACAGTCAGGACTCTCCCACTGAGGCAGTTCCGTGCTATTAATATTCAGTTCCAGCCTGCAAATGTGTACCGTGTGATGTGTGTGTATGTCTGTTGCCTGGGTCTCTCTGTAATATATACCCCTTCTAGCATCCGACATTACAAACTCCTGACAGTCTGTCTCTTGCTGGATGAACAGTTTTATTTTATGTCCTTCGTACATTAGCTTACCTTAAACAATTGCTCTCCTATTTTCCCTAGGTGCTAAAAAAGAGGAAGCAAGTGTAGAAAGATGCACAGCGTATTTGATGCAAAGACAGGGAGACAAGCATGTAGGTAGACAGCAAATGCAGGACGCAAGGGTCCATCGACAGTGGGGGGGAACGCACTGGGAGCAGAGACAGCCAGGGGGAGGACAGGTCACTTTAGCCAGAAGGCAGAGGGCTTCCTGCTGGAGGCGATAGTGGAATTTTGTTCTGAGGAGCCAACAGGAGTTTGACAAGCATAGAAAGGGGAAGAACATCCCGGCAGACAGAACAGAAACATGAAATAGGACTGTGGGCACCAGCAAACGAGTCACTCTCTTTAGAGAGAAGCTGCAAAAATAGCTGGAATTATAGACAAGACGGAGAGGGCCAGCCGATCCTTGCCAATAGTGCAGCTCCCTGGCGCTTGTGCTCAAGAAGGGGGTGGCCACGTTCTGTGGGACGAGGAGGTGGCCGGGCAGCAAGCAGGATGCGATTGCCGCCTTGGAACAAGGCCACATCCTCACGGTGGCCACCACCACTGTTGGCAAATTGTCCCTGGGATTCTGAAGGCTTAGAAAAGGCCCATCTCTTCACTTTCCTGTGGGGAGTATGGGCGACTCCTCTCTTCCAGTTTTCCCTCAGGGCATGGCCGTCATCTCTTTCCCAAATGAAGACAAGCTGCCTTGTCAAAGACGTTGGTGTGACTTCTCAAGGGAGCCATGCAGCGGTCAGGAGCACCGTCCCTGTTGCCTCTCTCCCTTTTCTCCTCCTCACCCCTCTCCCTTCCAGCCTTCCCCTGTCCTTTTCCCTCATTGCAAAGATGACGAAGACAGCATGACCACCATAGAGACTTTGGAGAACAGAGTACAGAGAAAAAAAATAAAATCACGTGAAAACCCATCGTCCAAAGAGATCTACTGTTCACACGTCGATAATTGTGCTTCTGAATCTTTTCTCTTTGCACTGGCTCGCAGCGGGCCCCACCGCGGCCCCCCTCCCTGGGGTCCTCTGCCCTCTGGTGCCTCTGGGGGCCGTCACTGCTGTGTGCCCATGTCTGTCCTGGCCGCAGCCTGTGTCTTCCCCATTCACTTGTCCGGGTGGCCAGGCTCCGCTCTGACCAGCAGCCTCTCTGGGTAGTGCTGCTGGTCCCCTCCTGCAGGTGCCAGACCCTCTGCGTCAGCTGACCCAGAGTCTGATACTGCTCTCTCTCTCTAACTCTCCAGCCCAGGAGTGCTTGCAGCCCCTTCCACACTAAAGCTGAAACTAGCTGTCATTTCTGACAAGACTTCTCTGAAGACTTAGAAATGTCGGAGAGATTGCCCACGCAGTTATATATCATGTCATGTTCTAGTTCGGGCTGATCTTGGAGTTCAGAGTTCTCCGCCTGTCATGGGGACCCCTTGGGGCCGTGTCCCTGACCTGCCTGCAAGAGGCTGAGGCCAGCTTACCCTGACCTCCAGGAGAGGCAGCTGCAAGCAGGCAGCTTAGCTGATTCAAGAGAAACCAACTAATGGATAATTTAAACAGAAAAAAAATTTTTTTTTTTAAGGATATCAGATAGCTACTGAATCCCTGGGCTGGATAGAGACCCAGACTTGGGAGGTACCCAGCCAAGAACAATGACCCAAATCATGCTGCAGAACTGGTTCTGGAAGGAACCACTGCCATTTCTTTTTTTTTTTTTTTTTTTTTTTTTTAAAGATTTTATTTATTTATTTGAGAGACAGAGAATGAGAGACAGAGAGCACGAGAGGGAAGGGGATCAGAGGGAGAAGCAGACCCCCCGCTGAGCAGGGAGCCCGATGCGGGACTCGATCCCGGGACTCCAGGATCATGACCTGAGCTGAAGGCAGTCGCTTAACCAACTGAGCCACCCAGGCGCCCCACTGCCATTTCTGACTGGCATAGATAGAAGCTGGCCCTGCTGACCCCAGTGATTCTGGGCCCTAGATGCTGTTGCTAGAACCACCCTTGTGATTGCCCCTGGAAATGGGTTATGATCGCATCGTTGTGGCCACCAGCCCCAGGATGGAACGCACACGGTCCCTGCTTCCTTATGGATGGTGTGTCCACTGCTGCCTGCCACCTCACTGTCCCCATGGAAGCTTCCATCTCGTGCTGTCCAGTTCCACCTTGACTGGGGGCAAGTTTCTCTCTCCATGCCCCCACTCTGTTTAGTGTCCATGTCCCTCAGTCTCTGTTCAGGAGACTTAGGGGGAGCCAGGACTCCTGCGAGGTGGGCCGGGCACAGGTGCCGAGGGAGTTGTGCCCACGCTAGAGGAGAGCTCTGCGTTTAATCCCTTCCTCTCTGCCCCTGGCCCTCCAGACAGCAGGTTCTGCTAATGCCACTTGGAAGACTCTAGGAAGAGGCTGTTCCTCCCACCCTTCTTTCCTCTCCAGGCTGAATGGCCATTCTGCCTTCTCTCTGTCCCTGACCCTAGCCCAGACTTATCGAGTCTGCGGGAGAGAGGAAAGTGGTTCTGCAAGGATGCCTCTGAGAATCTTTGCTCCTCACTTAGGGATAGCCTTTGGGATACTGGAGAGAAAGAAAAGAGGAAAACACACAGAAGACCATAAAAGGGGTACTCCAAGACCACGTCTGTCGCCTGACTCACTAGTGTCTCGGTCAGAGTCTGACTTATGTCTCTATGGTTGGGGGAGCCTGGGCTGCAAGCTTGAGTCTTTGCACTGGGGAGGCCGGGAGAGTGAGGTGCTGGCATGCCTCAGCCTCTGTATGGAGGAGGGCTGTTCTGTTTTGCTCACCAATGACTTTAGCTCAGTAGGTCCACGATAAATACTTATTGAATGAAAGAGTAAAAAAGTTATAGAATTCAACTTCATTCACAGCTTGGAAAATTTTCTGCTAAAGAAATCTTATCTGATCTGGATGTTTCTATCAAGTTGCCTCAACGCAGGGCTTCCTAGTTTAGGATTAATTTCTGAGTGATTTTCTATGAAGTTGTGTTTCATTCTTCTTTAAACTTCTCTGTTCCCAGTCTAACTAGAAATCGCATAGACTATCTCTTTCTGTCTTCTCTCCATTTGCTTTCTATCTGTCTGGGCAGCCTTCTTTTACCTCCAGGAAAATTCTAGGCCCTCAGACCATGGCCTCTTTCCTGCTTTGTGTGCTCAAAGTCTTTTTCTCATATGTGCTCATCCTTCTCATAGACTTTCTTATTTTTTTTCTTGCTTCGCCTTGCCTCTTTCTCTTCTAGTTGCCACATCTTTTCCCCACATAATTTCTTAATGCCTATTTCATTATTGCCTATAGTTTTATGAGGGTGACCGTCCCTGTGTGCTTTCATTAAAAAGTGTTCGTCTAGAAAGAAGGTGTGGTGTGACTCTTGGGGAGGGGATTGCTTACTGCATCCCCGTAAAACCCAGAGATTTGCACAGGTATTGACTCAATGATACCCACGTGCATTTTTAAGGTATTGACCTAAATCTGGCTGATCGTGGGGGCTTTCTCCAAATCTTCTAACAGGCAAGATAAATAGTAGGCCACAGAAAATGCATGCTTCTTTGTCACTAGCCTTGATTCCTGGGCATGTAGACAGGCATTCTGGGCAGCCCACCAGAAGCTCACAAGGGCCTGCTCTCTGGGCTACTCATAGCTGAGAATGGAGGGATGGGGGCCTATGAAGTCCTTCTTCTCTCCCACACTTCCTGGGTACCCTTGGATGCTGGTTCCAGTGAACAGGGACATGGCTTGGAGATGGCCAGGAAGGACGAGGATGAGTCAAAGCCTCCTTGATAATCCCCAGTGAACCGTTTACTTCACTCAGTGTGTTATGTGGCTGCATCATGACTGTTGCTTTCCCAGCTCCATCCCTCAGCCTGTCTTGTCCCTGTGGAAGGTTCCTGTCCCTTCAGACAGCCCCAGCCAGGGCCTGGCCTTCCTTAATGACTTCCCGCATTCCTCATCTCCTTCTAGGACAGGCCCCTCTGTAGGATACCCATAGTAATTTCTTTCCTTTCTGTTTTCATTATATGTGTTCCTCCTTGGCTGGGGGGGAGGGGAGGGGGTTACAGTCTAAAGAAGGGAACTCACCTTCCGTTGAGGAGAACTTGCTCCACTGGACCCACTGGACTCTTTCTCCCCTTCATTGTGAAGTAATTATTGAGCTGTCACTAACATAAAAGACCATGGTACCAGGAAGACTGTGAGGAGGAGAATTGAGATGATGGGGCTCTTCAAAGGAGCCAAATAAATAGCATCTCTTTTTTTTCCACCCCAGGTATAAACTGATTGAGAAGTAAGACAAAGGAGATGATGCACTGAAGCCTAGTATTACTATATTTTCTCAACACTGGAGAATATGGTTTATATCTGTGGAAAAATGGATTTCTTAATGACAGACCCAGAATTAGACAGGAGATCATGAGGCCACTTCAGGAGGTCAGCTTGTTCCCAAAAGGAAGGGAGAGGAAGAGGCAGAATGCTCAGTTCCTAGGTCAGAGTAAGGCTGGAGAGAGGGCATGTGTTTTTTAGCAGGGGGAACTCCCTGCACAAGAAAGAAGCATTGGGGTGGGATATTGTTTCTCTGGCTAATGTGGCTTGCTTGGGGAGGAGAAGAGGGAGGCAGCTTTAGGTGTCTGTAGCATTGTTACTGAAGTATTATTATTGTATGCTTGTTTATATGATGGTGGGGGGGGCATTTTGGGGTGGAGGCATTGTTCACTGTGCTGCTAAAATCTGGGTAAAGTAAATTTAGAATTTGGATAGGTGAGCAGCTAGGTAGGGCATCTATCAGGGTTGCCAGGAGTTATTCTATTAAGGTGGCTCATCAGAAGGTGTGCCCATCCTCCTCTCCTTTCCCTGGGCTTGTTTTCCAAACCTCAGCTGAAAAGAAGGACCATTCTTCAGCCAAGGTTACATGTGGGTGTTTCCTACATTGGTGTGCCTCTGAGTTGTTCCAATCTCTGGGACACAGTTTCTGAATGCTTAACTAACAGAAATCCAAAGATCATCCATTACAGTTGGCATGCTTTTGTATCCCACATACCAGAGCTACGAAAATATTTATTTCTTCTCTCCCAGGTGATATTTTTAATCAGTGGGATGTCATTAGGTACTACACTTTGCCTTCAATAGCTAGAGCAGGGCTGGACACCATGGACAGCGCCACAAAGACTGCTTTCAGCCAAAGACTCAGAGGTTCCCACCCCACCTCACCCACTAGACTTCCTGTACATGCGGAAGGAACTTTGCTCTCTTTTTTAACTGCTGTGTCCCTTGCAACCAGAACAGACCCTGATATGTAAAGGATCCTTAAAAATTATGGGCCGAGTGAATTAACTGGTTGTATCTTGAGCGCAAACTCTTGTGTTCCAGTCGAGTATTATCTCCAGATATTAGAAGCCACTGAATTTTAGAACAGAAAACTTTCAAAGATTTTAGTGAAAGTGTTCCTGGAGTGGAACAGCTGCGAATTTTTATTATTTGTGGATTTTAATATTTCTCCATCCCAGGCGTACCTACATTGGCATCTCAGTGATAAAAACGATTTAATTGTATCTACCAAAAGCTTTTTCAAAAACTTTGCATGGTAATACCAGCAAAGCCCCAAACTGGCCAATAATCTGTGAGATGCTTCAGTGTGGCTCAGATAAAACTTTTTGTGTGTGTGAATTTAGCTATCGAGCTGAATAGAAACAAAATACATTTGTGTCTTCAGCTTTTGAGGAGGACATTTTCCATAGGCTCCATGGAGATTTTGCTGTGTGATTCTCACTAATGTGTGTTTACAGTGTCTCCGCCATGGAGATTATAGGCAAATGGTGTTTACAAGCTCTCCTCGTAGTTTATAGAATTGCTGTGCTACATAGCTATTCACTGTGATGTTCACACTATTTGTTGGAACTGGACCTTTTTAAAAGAAATCTTTGTGGCAAACATAATAATATCAGAAAATAAAGTCAATTCTTCTGTGAGACAGTTCCTATTATCTTTTCATTTTGAGAAATTATTCTCAGTTCAATTGTATCACCATGGTGATGTGTTTGCATTTCAACAAACCAAACCAAACAAGACCAAAAGTAGAGCTCTGCACATCTAGCTCCTGTCCAAGACTTCTTTATTGCAGTATCCTTATTATTAAATAGCATCTCCAGTGTCCTGGCTAAAAATCACAACAATGAAGCAATTTCCTCAGCCAGACACAACAATCTGGATTGCTAATCTCAGAATTCTAAGAAATCACATAAAAGTGAAAAGGAGAATGGGCATTAGAGGGGCAAAAATGAAATAAACTACCAACCCACAAATGAATAGAAATACACTCCTCTAAAATAAGATTGTGGAAGGAGGCAAACACAGAAAGGGCATTTTGCTTAATGAGAATTGGACATGTGGCTTAGTCCTCTGAGGTCTGAAACAAGTAAACACTTCTAGGATTGTCAGCATGTACATCCCTCTCTCAAAGCAGAGCTCTTAGAGCTGGCTCTCCTGCTCTCTGTGAAGTTTGTTTTGCTCTTTGGAATAATTGCACAAAGAGTTGTGATAACAAAATGAACTCTACAGGAGGTGGGTTTTGAGTTCTTTGAAAATTCCTGCAGTTAGTGCCAATTGGGAGGCAGGAAATAGTTTTGCATAATGCTATTTGCATAAGAAGGAAAGAACACATCGTTTATTCTAATCAACAAAGTGTGAAAACAAGATTTGGACAGATGTGCACAACCATCTTATCTCTCCTGCCCAAATATTGTATCAAACCATCTCTTCCCAGATAACAATTTTGTTAGCCCAAGAACACATTAGCTCAGTCAGATCTGGGCTCTCACTAAGCCTTTTGCTAGCTGCTCTGCTTACTGGTAAATAAGCAGTGTGATTTTGCTTAGCAACCCCTCTGTGGAAAGATAGCTCATGTCCATAAGTGGCGGGGAGGTGGGGAGGCAGGGGAGGGGGGCAAGGAAAGCTAGGTATGTGCCTCTCTGTAGCTGGTTCCTGACATCGCAAACATTATCTGCAATGCTTGGCAGTCTTAGAAGGATGATGAAGAACTAGGGGGAAATTAATGGAAAGGCAAATAAAGTTTTCAAGATTGTGAGCTGAGACTGTCTGAGAGCTCAACCCAGAGCCAACACAGAAGAATCAAGGGAGAATGAGGACCTTTTTCTCATTAACAATGAGGTAATTATATGAGATAACGTATCTAGGAAGGGACAACTAACAGTGACTTCCTGAAGCGAAACGAAGATTATCTTAAGCCAGACTTGAGGGAGCATTCCTCAATAGCTAAGGACAGCATTAAATCTGGGACTGTCCACATCTGAGAAAAGATTTGAACTTTTACATCAAAGATAACCATTAACAATCCCTGAGCACTTAGCCAGCAGTGTGCGAAGCTTTTACACACTTACTTAATCTTCCAAACAATCCTGTGAGGTGGATTCTTGATGTCCATTTTATAAAGGAAGAAACTGATGCACAGAGAGGTTGAGAAACTTGCCTGAGGTCACCCAGCTACATAGCAGTGGGGATGGGATGCATCTCAGGCAGTCTACCCTTAGACTCCAACTTCCTAAACACCCTTTTACAAGTGGTAGTGTGCAGTTGTGGGGCTAACAGGGATAAGAAGCCCAAAGATCACTGGATGATGTGTAAGATAATGTTTGGTTCCATCTTGAAAAAGTGTTCAGTTAAGGTAACTGTTTTTGTTCTGTTTTAATATCTAGAGGGCAGCAAAAACATGGGTATCCAGAATAATAGATATTGCTAAAAGCTTATGTCCACACCTCTTCCTTTTATAGTGAAGTATGGGTATACACATTTACACACACACACACACGTAAGACATTTGAGTTCTTAAGTCCCTAAAATACCCCAATGATTGAATTTTCCAAGCATTTACTGGGCATCATCCTAGGATGTCTGCAAGAAACAGCCAAGGCTTGCCTTGGGCGCTGAGGTGAGTGGTGGTGAAATGTTTACCTTGCTGATAAACTCTCCAAGAGATAATGCATTTTAGACACCATTATTTTGCCTTTGTTACATAGCTCCTTCCCTGCCACCAAACAAATCCTGTCCTGTGCCGTCATCCCTTCTGTCCACCTCAGGGAGCCCGGGAATGTCTCCAGCTTCCTATGTACTTGCAAGCCCTCCTTTGCCAACCACAGCCTCATTTGGATTGCAATTGTATTCACATCCTAATTTATGACTTAACAAGTGTCTCACAAACATTTAATTTCATTATGCGTTTGAGGAGGACAGTTTATAGAGGAGGGGGAGAATGATGTTCCCATTGCCAGCAATTAGATTAATTTAATGATCTATGGTGAAATCTCCTTTTGGGGTTTGGATTTTCATACATGTCTATAAACAAAACTAGGCTAGTAATAAATACGTTCCTGGATTCTCAGAGGGGCTCAACTGCCTTCACCAAGTCCTGCTATAATATCCAGGCTGGAAATTCATGGAATGGGTAAGACATTCCCATGATTCTCAGGTGATTCATCTTGTCACGATACTTTCATGAAAAAAAGAATTGGAATTTTCATTTGCAGTTTCAGCAATATCAGTAAATTATCACTTTTTTTTTTTTTCAGATGGCTTTTCTGAGGAGATGAGGAGGGGACTGTATAAAAGCATGGATCAAATAATTTTTCCCCATTCCCACTTTATATACCGAGTGCCCTTTTGGGAGTAAGAGCACACGACTGCTTTTCATAAAGAAGGATTGTATTTCCTTAGGTTTTCCTGTGTATTTTTAGGGAATATATTAATCTCAGAATGGGGGTGTACATAGTGCTGATTTAGATTCATGCAAATAAATGTTCTCCACTATACCTGTTCTTATTCGTTGAACTGAGGCCTCCATTTTGTTGGGTTGAACATACCTGGGACCGGGACCCGAGGCAGGTGGGGCTGAATGTTTCTGAGGTGTGAATAGAGTGGACAGCATCCTTTCCCCCTTTTCAGCTCCCGCATCCCTGGAACTTTCCAGTAAACAAGCTGCGCCGACATTTCTCCCATAGTCGAGGAGGAGGGGATGGAAGGGAGGGGAGCCTAGTCATCTTCTTGACCAGCATTTCCACGGTTGATCCAAGTGGTTGACCTTAGAAGACACTCTCTTGACCATCTCTGTCCTGGGGACACATGGCAGAGGTGTCACTGCTTATGACCGAAGCTTAAGAATTCCTGGACACATTGCACAGTAACAATTTTTTATTCTCTGTCTTCCTTTCCAGTAGGGAAGCAGGACAGCCTGTTGTTCTTCATGGGGGTTAGTCTGGTTGATTTTGTTATGAGGGAGCCGGTGGGGGCAGGACTCTGGCGACTTTGTATGATCTGGGAAATTGTGGAGTAACTTGAAGTCTGGTTCTATCAGTAAGCACTGGACTGGGAGTTAATCACATCAGAATTCTAATCTTGGCCTTGCCTCTACTTAGCAAAATCATTTTATGCTAGTCCCTCAACCCCTCTTGGCTTCTGTTGAAGTGTATGAATGCTGAGGTCTCTGTACGCTCTGAGGTTCTCTGCCTTCTAATTCACCGGAAGGCAATGAATAGAAAACAGAGCACATGGTAAAGATTTCTTATATCCAATGCCCCAAATGTGGTGTATTTTTGCAGAAAATCAATCTAGGCGACGTGGAAAGGCCCAGTCACTCTGATGTATGTGGGTTTGGTCGGGCTATCGTGCTAGGTCCCCCTGAGGACAGTTTACATGCCAGTCCTGGGAACTTTGAGAAGACCTTAAGGATTATTCAGCTCAGAGGCAATGCCAGTGTTGTCTTGAATGCATTCAAGGGGAATACCAGGGAGGCTCCCGGTCCACATCTGGACTCCATTGGCACCATTCCTTTGGGTGACATCTGTCTAATTCCCAATCTAAATGCTTTCACCTCTTGACTGGCTCCTTCAGAAGCTGGCCTGAAATGAAGCTGATCATTTTAGACAGTAACCTGTCGTTCTGACTTGGACTCTTGTCTGTCCCCAGTGGATAACACAGCCTGAACACACTGCAGCGCTGGCTCGAACGTGTGTTTTAAAAGAAAAGTATGTTATAAGTGTACAACTTCAGCAGGGAAGGAGGGTGAAGAAGCTAGAGTCTGTCTCAAATGTATATGGGGGTGGCTATGTTTTTCTTGTCATCTGAACATTTTAGTCTGTTTCAGGTCAGCTGTTTTTTTGTTTTTGTTTTTCTTTTGTTTTTTTGTGTTTTTTTTTTTTTGTTTTTTTCCAACACATTCCCATTGATACAAGGGAAACTAGGTGCCAGGTCCATACCTACCATTGTGGAAAGAGCTCCAAACCTGCACCTTCCAGGAGGAGGGTCAATAATACCACATGAGAATTGGCAGCAAGCCCTTCTTGGGGAATCATTGTGTTTGTACTAGTGAGGAAGTTAGAATCAGCATTTGGGCTGCAGTCATGGAACCACACAAAGGACATTCAAGACATGACCTAAGCAGGGTTTCTTCACCTGGGGTCCACGAACAGGCTTCACTGGGTCTGAGAACCACCTAGAGCATCTGAAAACTTCTGTGCGTGCATTTTTCTAGGAGAGGGCCCACAGCCTTCATCAGATGGTCCCAAAGCTGCCCATGACTGACAAAAGGTGAAAAGCCACTGGCGTAATACATTCTTCCTGTGCCTCTGTCTTCTGAATCCAGGGTGATGAAGCTGACTTGCCTATCTTTCTCCTTTGCTGTTCCCAGAAAAAGCAAGTGAGCCAGACCAAGATCCGGGTCATCTCAACCATCCTGTTCATCTTGGCCGGCTGTGTTGTATTTGTGACGATTCCCGCTGTCATTTTCAAATATATCGAGGGGTGGACCACCTTGGAGTCCATTTACTTTGTGGTGGTCACCCTCACTACGGTGGGCTTTGGTGATTTTGTGGCAGGTAAGCACCCTGGGCATCCCAGTCACCAGGGCCCCAGCGGGGAAAAGATGTTGTTGATAATGTTTTTCAAAACCGTGAGAAACCCTGTTGTGAGAGAAGCAAATGAAAATGGCTCAGTGTCCCTGCTGCTGTGTGTGGACTCATTGCAAGCCCATGGTCCCACGTAATGTAAAAAGCAGCAGATTCTGCTGTGAAATGAAAGCCAGCCTTTTCCTTCCCAGGATGCTCATTGCCCTTATTATCCTATGCATTATGCATGAATGAAATGAATTTCTCATTGAATGTTGGACTTCTGATTTGCATTAAAGCTCCTTGAATCAATTGATAAAGGCTGTATTAGCAAGTGGCAAATATGAACCTCTGGAGAGATTAGCATAAAGCTTGGCCTGCAGCGACCTGTAGGTTAGGGTTCCTGAGGCTGCCCAGGGGAGGACTGTGTTCCCTGCAAAATTTATCCCGTGCATGCCCTGACACAAGACTTAGGACTCAGTTGACTACCAGGAGCTGAGAACTGTCCCAAGGGAGTACAATATTATAACGGATTCTGCATGAATGTATATAGAAACAATATCCTTCATTGTGAAAATAGATGCCAATGAACTATGTTTATAGAAGCAAAAGGAAACTGCCATCAATTTCAACTAGGGACAGGGAGCTTGAAAATGAAATGAGATCTGGTTTCTTACATGTATGGCTTTCCCAGAATGTAGTAGGAAGGCAGGAGGAGGAGGCCATCCTTCTCTCTCCTAAGGGATAGTTCTATGGGGTCAGACAATTGATCATTTTCTACTCTGAGAAGTGAATGCTTTGATTAAACAACTCTGTCCTAAGCTCAAAATGTTTGGGTGATGCATGTGCATTGTGTGTGTGTGTGTGCGTGTGTGCACGTGCGTGTGTGTGTGTGCATGTTCTTGACCAGTTCCTGGTTAAGCAGCAGCCTGGACATTTGCAGGCTGAGCTTGCAGACTAACTGTCCTTTATTTGGCACATGATCCTGGCAGGTGCCTTGGTTTCTTCATGGAGTATGGCACTCACAAGGCGGACAGGGATCTGGAAATCTGGAAAACAGGATATTCTGGAGGGGATATTGAGGGCTCTTCAAAAGACGCATGGGTGCCTCCACATTCATTCTGACAGTGATAACCAGCAGGGTGGTCTCCTAGCTGTTCCAACTGGGCAGATAACGACTGAAGTCCAGTTTGTAAAAATAGCAGTTTTTATTTTTTCCTTCCTTTTTCCTGCCTAAGGACTGAGCACTGCAAAGTCAGAGTGATTAAAAAAGCTGGGGGTTTGGGACCCCACCCCAGTGCTCAGCCACTGTGCCTCTCACCTTGGGTGGGGAGTCACCTGGTGCCATCTGAGCGGAGGCCTGCCACTCTGGAGGGAAACCACAGAGAACTATTGGGACTATTTCACAAACTTCTTCAAGTTCCTCCAGAGCGTAGTTTGCACTGGGTTGTGCTTCAGAGTGCCCTGTGGCAGCCCTGGGCCGTCTGCCGCAGTCTGTTACAGAGGACACTTGCAACGAGCCCTTCTCTCTAAACACCTGCTTGACTCGGCCTGTTGATCTCTTAATCTGGGGGCACAAATAGCAGAACCTTGAGATATAAAATTTAAAAATTTATTTATTTAGTGATCAGCAAAGAGTGTAAATTTTTAATTTGAATTCAGGTTATTGGTTTGCATCTAATTATACCATGTAAGAAAATGCAGGGAAGCTTGTCACTAAAAAAAAAAAAAAAAGCCATTTGACAATAACACGATTGAATATTTAAAAGAATATTTAAAATATTTAAAAGTTATACATTGTGATATTATCTTCTAAAACAAAAACTGTTATAGCCTATTCAAATTAGAGTCAATGTATAACTATCTACTATCTGTTTTGGTTAACATTACTGAATCCAGTCCTTCATGTTAATTGAAAAGTGATGATGAATCTGTAAAAAAATAATATGACTTACATTTTATAAAACAGCATCGATTGAAGGACCAAAAAATAAAAAGTAAAATAAAAGGAGCCCCCGATTTAATGCACATGGATGTTCTCGGTTGGCCTATTCGATGGACTTGATTTAGAGCTTTACTAAAAAGGTGAGGAAAGGTAGCGCTGACTTATTTAGATCTTAGATGAATACAGTTGGCCAACCTAAATGATTTTGCTTATGTTGGTTCTAAGTAAAAAAGTTAAAGATAACCCAGGAAAGGACACGTGTGATTTATTTAACACTGTGACGCATAAATGCACGGGAAGTGGGCCCCTGCTCTTTACCATGGGTGGGAGGGAAGAAAGGACATCCACGTTCTATACCTTTTCACCCATGAGGACCTCACTTGTTAGGGAGCACTGCCCAGCTGGTTGCTGCTCCTCCTTGGGTCGGGGGGAGCAAGGACAAAATGAGCTAGGACTCTGGTGCTTCAAGGGGTGCTGCTAATGATTTTAATTGATTATTTGTTCTAATTACCCACTGTGGATTGAGAGCACGTAGTACAAACTTGCACTTGACCTTTATCTTTACTTACCTAGCAAGGGCGTGACCTCCACAGTCACAGGCCTGGCCGTGTTTTAATTCCCTTATTTACTGTTGATTACAGAGCCTGATTTTGTTTGTCCCGAGGTCTCCATGGACAGGTGTCTCTTATAATTCACAGTGCTGACTGCAATTAGACCAGGCCCTTCGAAGCTCTGATTTCCAGAGCTTACATAGATTGGTCTGAAGAATGCACACCTTAACAGCCTGGAAGTTTGTCACAACCTTTTGGGCAACACTCTAAGAGCAATGGGGAAGGATACCAGATCCTTTAAAAAAAGGTACATTAAAGAGAGTCGATGATTGCTGTGATTGAACATGGCATCAGCCCTTCTAGAAGTATAATTGGAGCATTGATCACCATGCAGGATTAAGTGCTGGTTTATTTTGTAGCCGACTCAACGTCAGGACAGCCTAACAACATCACAGCATTTTGGAAACCCTGACTGAGAGTGCGCACAGAGCTCTGAATTCCAGACCAGCCATTGATAAAGAGCCGAAGGGTGTTTATTGTTGTTCGCTAGCGCCCCCTAGTGACAAGCTTTGTTGGGTGGCGGCGACTTGCTAAGATGATTATTTCCTCTTAGCCCCAAGGAGAAAGCTGTTCCCTTCCAGGCAGAGAAGGAATGAACCACAGAAACCACTCACTGTGGCAGGAACTCCAGTAGTATCCTAGAGGAAGCTGCGGGGGAGAGTTGTCTAAAGGAGGGGGGTGGGAAACAAAGGCAGCTAAACCAGACCGAAGGGGGCAGGCCACACAGCCCATTAGTCGTGTTTGGAATTCTAATTTTAAGAGATGGCAGTGGCCATTTAATTTGGGACATTGTGGGTTGCACTGGTCTCACTGAAAGGAGCCCCCGGCCACAGTGCCTGCCCAGCTGCCTTTGGGAGGTATTACTGATACCGTAAGAACTCAGTGTGGATTCAGTGGCGCTAGATGAGGTTACAACCATGACCCAGTGGGAAAGACTAGTAATCACTCATCACATAGCCCCACAATTACCCATACATCGCCGATGTCGGTTGTCTTAGAAGTGACCGCGGGCCTGCCTCGCTGGGCAACAGTGTCTCACAGAGTGAGAGCCAGTCTGACGTCAGTTACTTCCTCACTTTCTTGGGGAAGGGGGCTGGGCTTGGACCCTGTTTTGCACGGCTACCTTTGGTAGTGCCTGTAGGAGGGCTAGCATAAGTAGGCTAATTATTTGCAATAAATGACTGGTCCTTTCAGCGCAACAGCTGGTCAATGCAATCGGGCAGCTGGCCAATTCGATCCGATGGATTTCTACTGTAATCCCTACGTATGAAATAAAGGGATCGGACTCGATGGCCTTTTAGTTCTAGCACGGTGATTCTAATTACTCAGTCTAATTGACCTTTTGGATTAGCATCATGTAAACACTGTCCCTCAGTTAGTGTTAAATCACTGCTGCCAGGATCAAAGTCTCAAGAATGCCATTAGGTCTAATTTTACTTCCACACATCCACTCTGCTCTTAGTAAATGCGTGTGTTAAGGAGAAAATGGTGCCAAGAATTCCAAGCCATTGGGGATTATTGATCTTTTATTTTTATTGCATTTAAAGAAGTTTAAGAAGACAATCGACACCTGGGCCTGATCTGTTGTCCTCTAGCTCACGTCATTCATTGTCAAGCCCCGGTTGAGCAGAGGTGGACCAAGTTGGCCACGGACACTTTTTTGTTATGGGTATTACGGTTGGTGGTCAAGAATCAAAGAAGTTAAGCCACAAGTCAGGCTCCTTTAGGGAAGGGACCCATCTTTTCCTTGCCCTCCCTTGCCTGTCACCTCTTGTATACAGCAGGCCTAACAGTTGAGTGTCAGATGGGGATGGGATGACATCTCTGCTACGTGGACCAGAATATGTTTGTTCTGCAAAGACCAAATGCTAGACCCTGGTTACAGTAACGTTTGGTTGTTTTCAGGGGGAAACGCTGGCATCAATTACCGGGAGTGGTATAAGCCCCTAGTGTGGTTTTGGATCCTTGTTGGCCTGGCCTACTTTGCAGCTGTCCTCAGTATGATCGGAGATTGGCTACGGGTTCTATCCAAAAAGACAAAAGAAGAGGTAGGACCCCTTTCAAATTCTATAGATGTTTCTGAGATCCGATTAGCTCATGTCAAGAATGACCTGTCTCTATTTTATGGGCTGGAGGGTTTCTTAATACGAGGAGGGCCCCTACGGCTTCCTCTTTTTGAATCATTACCTAAAAGCCAAGTTCAGTGGAATAGCGGTTATTTTTGGGTCCTTTTTTGGCAAGTGAGAACATCTGATGACTCATCAGCCCACAGATCCTGGAAGGACTAGTAAACAACGACTTTTTATTTTTTTATTATTAAAATTTTTTGGGGGGGGGGCGCCTGGGTGGCTCAGTTGGTTAAGCGACTGCCTTCGGCTCAGGTCATGATCCTGGAGTCCCTGAATCGAGTCCTGCATCGGGCTCCCTGCTCGGCAGGGAGTCTGCTTCTCCCTCTGACCCTCCCCCCTCTCATGTGCTCTCTCTCATTCTCTCTCTCTCAAATAAATAAATAAAATCTTAAAAAAATTTTTTTTTTTAATTTTTAGAGAGGGAGAGAGAGAGAGCCAGCCTGAGTGGGGGGAGGGACAGAGAGAGAGAGAGAATCTCAAGCAGATTCCCCACTGAGCATGGAGCCCAACGCAGGGCTGGATCCCAGGACCCTGAGATTGTGACCTGGGCCGAAACCAAGAGTCAGACGCTTAACTGACTGAGCCTCCCAGGCACCCCAGAATGATTTTTGAAAAATAGCAGTGGTCAGCAGGGGTAGACCGTAGTTGAGGGAGGTGTGCAGATATGTGGGAGAGGCTTAGAAAGTTTGTAAAAATCTTGAGAAGGATGGGCCTGTCCTTCAGATCTTGGGGTCTATATGGAAATGCAGTAGGATACAAGGACTCCTTCTCGATTCTCTGAGACTGAAGTTCTCCAACAGTGACCAGCTGTGGGGAAGTGAACACAAGGGGTCCCTTTTCACCTTTATCCCCTCCTGGTTGTCAGATCTATGGAAACAAACCTACCCCCATGTCCAGGGACATGCAGCCTTTTCTCCCTTGGGTAAATGTGCATGAAAATCTACACAAAAGCAAGAAAAGACAGAAGAGGGGAAGGTAGATCTTGTGATTTAAAAAAAAAAAATGTCCATGTAGTTCTTCTAGGAAGAGAGGAAAAGAACTGAAAAGGAGGGTAAGAGAAGAAGAGGAAAAGAGCTAACAAGTGGAAGGGAGATTAAAAAAAAAACCCAAAGAAATAAAAAGAGGGAGAATCTCCTGGAAGGTGACTGCTCACTTCCCGGCAGACAGACATTCTGTGTAGAAGGCCCCAGGACAAAGTTGCTGAATGGGAAAATGTCCCATCTCATTCCCGGGCCCCAGGGTTAGTTTTCCCAGCTTAGAAAAACACTGGCAATGCGATCTCCAGTCTGATTCCCCAGATGGCTAACTGACCTGCTGAAAGTCAGCTGTAGTGAGAGAAAAAGTAACCATATAAATATCAACTTTCCTAAATGCAAAAATGCAGACTGCTGAGTTGCTCGTCTGTATAGAAAACATAGGACTAGCGCTGTTGGCAGTGTTGGATGAGAGCCAAGAAATCTGATATCGATCCTCATGAATTCTGAGGACGAATGTTCTGTGGGCTTTCGCAGAACATGACTAGGGAAATTTGGTTCCCAGATGCCCTGGAGGGTCTTCTTCTTTAAGCAGGGTAAGCCGGATGGCACTCAACCATAGTGTGGCCCAGATTCAGGGTGAGCAACACTCCCAGTTTGCCCAGGACTGCGGGGGTACCTAAGACACAGGACGTTCTGTTCCACAACCAGGACAGTCCCAGTCTAACTGGGATGGGTTGGTCACCCTACGCAGACAGAAGCATTGGAGGAACAGAGAAGGGCCAAGGCCTGGTTGCACCTCTGCTTTGTGCCCGAGTGCATGTCTCTGTCTCGCGTAACACTAAGAACTTGGTGCGCTTGACATGATCACCCCAGTTACGCCGGAGGAATGAGGCTGTACAACTAAAAAAGGGGTGGACGCATAATGCGAACCCAAGCCCGGCCAACTCTAGATAGTGATCTCTCCTGCAGAATGCCGTCCTCCTCCCGTTCGGTCACCACCTCCGCATCTCAGGCTCCTGCCGGGTTCTCTAGCAGGTGTGCCCCCCGAGCCACAGGAGCCAGGAGCCAATCTGAGATGGGTCTTTAGGGCAGAGGTAGCATTCCCACCCAGGCATGGGTTCCCCCACCCCCTGGCCTCCCTGGAGCCAGCCTTCCCATCGGGACACTCAAGGGCTGTGGGCGCTGGGAGGGCTGGGGGGCCCGAGGCGGGTACGACTTTCTCAGCATGCCCTTGCTCTCATGTCTCTCGGCCAGGTCGGTGAAATCAAGGCCCACGCGGCCGAGTGGAAAGCCAACGTGACGGCCGAGTTCCGAGAGACGCGGCGGCGGCTCAGCGTGGAGATCCACGACAAGCTGCAGCGGGCGGCCACCATCCGCAGCATGGAGCGCCGGCGCCTGGGCCTGGACCAGAGGGCCCACTCGCTGGACATGCTGTCCCCAGAGAAGCGCTCTGTCTTCGCCGCTCTGGACACGGGCCGCTTCAAGGCCTCATCCCAGGAGAGCATCAACAACCGGCCCAACAACCTGCGCCTCAAGGGCTCCGAGCAGCTGAACAAACATGGGCAGGGGGCCTCCGAGGACAACATCATCAACAAGTTCGGGTCCACCTCCAAACTCACCAAGAGGAAAAACAAGGACCTCAAAAAGACCTTGCCCGAGGACGTTCACAAAATCTACAAGACCTTCCGGAATTACTCCCTGGACGAAGAGAAGAAGGAGGAGGAGACAGAGAAGATGTGTAACTCGGACCACTCCAGCACCGCCATGCTGACCGAGTGCATCCAGCAGCAGGCCGGGATGGAGAACGGAATGGTCCCCACGGACACCAAAGACAGGGAACTCGAGAACAACGCATTACTTGAAGACAGAAACTAAATGCTGAGGACCTAGGACTTGACCAAGCGTTGGGGTTTTTTTTTTTTTTTTTTTTTATATTCACCCTGAGACACGTGCCTTAAATAGACTTCTCGTTAGTCCGAAATTACATAGCATTGGAGAATTTATTTCACTGTGCCATAAATGACAGAGAAAGATCGCTCTGCCAAAAGGAATCAAAGAACAAGGACCGCACTTCCGACAGGGACCGCAGGACACGCCGGGAGTGTTCGCACAGGCAGGAGGTCGTGGCCACAAAAGTTAAGGGCAGGTGTGGGACGGTGCCGCGCCCCCCGTGTGGCGCCGCCCGGGCCGGGCGTGGAGAAAGGGCAGCTATTCCTTAGGCCAGCCTTCTGGAAGGAACAGGTGTGTCTTTTACATGGAGCCTCGTTTCTTGAACCTACCGTTAGAGATATGCACACACACAGAAGGGGACCGGATGGGGGATGAACTAGTACCTGCAATGAGGGTTCGAGTTGACATTGTGGCATGTTGCTCTGAGCTTGAATTTTGATACACATCCTTCAGTGCACACCTAGTCTTTCTAAGCTCCAAATGAATGTCCACGGGACCCGGGAGCACGTGGAATTTGTGGGAAACAGATCAGAGCACACGTATTAAAAGGTGCAGTTGCTTTCCTCATTACAAAAGAAAAAAAAATCACAAATGCATCACACTGTGGATATCACCTTAACCAATGACAGAAGCCTACTGAATTTTGTCTATCGATGAATGACAAATGAACTTGCAAGCATTGGCGAAAACTCAACCTCATTCGCTGCATGGTTACAGGCAAAAATCATGCATTTTCCTCAGTGGGTGCAGTGGTGAAAATAAACTGGTTTTGAAATGTCCATGTTCACTTTTCTAGTGGAACTTCGGTTATAACTTGTTTTGATAAGAGGGGGAAAAAATACCAAAATGATTGCCTTGCATGATGCCAGGGGCTTGCTGTTCTGTCTAGCTGACCCTAAATTTTTATAAAAATAGACATCCTGCATGTCTGAGACATACCAAGGAGGACCATGGCATCATTCCATCTCAGGGCTTTTTGTCCCTTTGGGTGTCTTACGGTAGACATAGTGACGAGGTCCAATCTTGCTATCTCCAAACAAAAGAAAAAAATCCCCCAACCAACTCTTGTACAAGAAAATGGAATTGTTTTAATTGCTTGCAGCTTAAGTGCCATTAATGCCATTTAAAAACTAATGCTTAAAAGAAGTATTTACAACATTCCACTTTTATGTTTGGGTTTCCTTATTTTGAAAGCATCACTTCTTTTCCTTGCTTGTTTCTTTGTCTCGAACCTGCTATTCCCTAAAGTTGGAACACCAGCGTGATTGTCCCAAGGCCAACAATAGCGACACGATTGTTTCAGGAGGTTAGAACGGCCACTGAAGGAAAGTGGGGGAGGGGCTAGTCAAGTTTTGAGAAGAAGCTTTAAATGGATTTTTTAATCAGAAAGGTGCTAGGCTCACCATCCTGTGCGTGCCTCAGTCCCTTGCATAATTGGCTGGCTATCGATGGTTCAGACGTAGCTGTTTGGACCACGCTCTTAAGCATATGGACCTGGCAACCCCAGGAAGTTGCTGGTGATGGGCTCCCCCCCCCGCCCCCCGCCCCCCGCCCGGGCTCATCGCCACCTTTTGGAGATTTCACAAGATGAACACACAGAGTGGATTTATCAAAAGATCACAAGACTAGCAGAGACTTCCTGAAATAATCTAACAATTTCTGACTTCTGGGGAAAATTATACCTACCGCATCCTTGACCGTTGGTACCAGGGCAGACCTCTTCCTGCCCATTTCCCAAAAATGCACAGCTCTCCCTCTGCTGGAGTGCATGTAGCTCCACCTTCCCCTCCCCCAACTTTCTAGGCTCTAGTGAAAGTTCTGGCATTGCTTTTGGGAAGGAGCCAAATAAGAATCAGCTTTCACGAGGCCCTTCCCATCCATGGTAGATTTGGGTTAACACCTCCACTGGGCTGGAGCCGTGGCTCACTGGTGACATCCTGTGTCCATATATTAACAGACACGGAAATGATGTTTATGCAGGTGCGGGCACTGCTCTTACTGTGAGAGTCCTTCCCCCATGACAAGATGTGTTTTGAGTGGTAGATATCTGGGACTTTCTCTATTCTTCTGACAAGTTAAAAGCATCCCGATTAAACTATCCATTGATCTCATTCGTTTGCATTTCCGCCCTGTATTACTCGTTACCTTCTTCATAGTAGTGTGTTAAAAATTCTAGACCCTACAGACAAATCTGGCCGAGAGGCTTCCTTGTTATTTATCCAGTGGTTTCTGTGGGCCAGGCACTAGATTAGGCACTTTATGGGCGTTAGCTCACTGAAACCTCATAGCAGCCCTCTACGGGAAGTGTTGGCAAACACATTACACAGATGAGGACACGGAGACTCAGGGAAGCTGAGTAACTTACCCAATGGCACACAGCAAGAAGGTGATAGAGCTGGTATTCAAAGGCTGTCTGACCAAAGTCTGCTTTTGACTTTGCTATAATGTCCATGTCATGCACTCTTGTGCGTGTGTGTGTGGTGTGTGTATGTGTGTGTTTGTGTGCATGTGTGTCTTTTTAGTTTCATGGACACGGCATACAGACGTGGAGAGAAGATCTCTATTACCAAGAGGGTAGGAAGTCTTTGTGTAAACATGACCTAAAGTGTTACCCTTACAGATAATTATACCTTATTTCGGTTTGGGTTTTGGGGATGCTGTATGTGGCGCCCTTTCTGTATTGTTAGAAATGTCCTTTGAAAGCACTCTTTTGCACTTTACTTGCTTACCTTGCAGGAACTCCGTATACAGCAGGAATAAAACAATTCAAAGCACTAAGCTGCACATTCTCCCAAATGGAACAGGTGGTGTGTGCTTAGACACTTCCCCAAAGGAGTCAAATCACAGTAATACAGAGGAATCAAAAATAGCCCTTGGCTGAGAGTGGGAAAATATCCAATATAACCTGTTCCCTGAGTACAGAGGGGGCCAAAGCCCTGACGAATGAAATCCAAGAAGAGCCCTCCCTCTATGGAGATTGATCCATTAAGTATGTGGGGAGTATTGGACAAACTATAACATACTCTCCAAAGGAGAAGCTGAGAGGGAATAAGAGCTTGGACTCCTCTTAGTGTGTACAAGCTAAGATTTGGGGGGAGGCCAGTTGTTATGAAGTTGTGTGAATGGTACCCTTTTAAGATGGGGCCAAATGACACGTAGCAAATAACATGTGGCAAAACTGCTGCAAATTCTAAACGCACATCAGCACAGCCCTGCCCCTAAACACACATCCCCACCCCGCCATAAACCTGGAATCAATGCCTTGATTTTGCACACGGGAAGAGCACATGTTCAGTATCTTCAGTGGGTGGTGGTGTCTCTTGCTTCACCTGGTAGCTGGGTACCCATTTTTTCTTCCCTAATAGATCTGGAGGTTTACTGGGGACGGCTGGGGGACCATTTGGAGACTGTAGCTCCATACCCAGTCCTAACCCAATAGTGAACTCTAGAAACTTACCACTTTTGGGGTAGGGCCCTAATGTGTGTGTGGGTAGGAGTGTCCCTGGCCTACAGGTGAGGCGACAGGGACTATTTGTCTGTGCTTCCCTGTCCCAGCCTGTGAGCGTGGGCACCTCGGTCCCTATGCTTCTCTGTTACCTCATCAGCACACCAAGGGAGTTGAACACAGATAATCATTAAGGTCCCTGTTACTTCTGCAGTTCTCTGACCAAACCTCCCCTGGTTTATGAGTTTGTTAAATTCATTAAGAATGGTATTAGTTGGGTTTGTGTATACTGACTAATGGGCCCCCTCATTTTAGGCTAAGAGGAGAGCTTAGTCTCCTGCCCTTCGGGATTTGTTTTCTGGTAATTGATGGAGACCAGATGTATTTGGGAGCCTGGTGTCCAAATTAGAATCGTGCCCTGTGTAGGCTCACATTATCCTCCCTTACAGCACACGGTCACCCGGAGGGCTCAGGCTACATGGGCATTTTTTTGCATGGTGTTAAGACTATTTAAAGAATTTTAAGCTGTTGCTATTTGCAGTCAATTGTGGTGAAGTTTCCCTTTGATTACTTCATGAATTCATATATTATAGACAGGTATCTGTCACACACACACACACACACACACACACACACACACACACTGGAAATGGCTGCTTTGGGTTCCATGGGGACCATTCGATGTTGAAAGTCCTAGTTGTGCTAGACATTAGCAAACCACCCCCTTACCTCCCTGAGAGGATGTCATTTCCTGGCTGAGTCAATGCTGCTCATCTATTTGTGTGCTTAGTTTTGGGGACTAGTGAGAATGTGGCCAGAATCTGGGTGGGGCAGATTTATACTCATTGGATTGGGTAAAAATGTAGACCATCCAATGTACACCATGGTTTCTGAACCACAGGAAAGGCAGAGGACAACAAACAAATGTGCAGAGACTCTCTAAAAAAATGAGGAAAAAACCCAGGGTTGCTTTTCCGGTCTCTGCTTTCTGCATCCCACTAAGGTTTCAAGAGGAGGTTTATTATTTCTGCTGCGACGCAACTGCGTGCAAAGACTGTGGCTGCTTCAGCGCTGATGTAGTGTAAAAGCTAGTTAGCGATGGCCTTAAAAGATAAAAACGGGAACTCTCTGAAACAAAGGTGACTTGAATTTGGCATTGGAGGTGCTGTTAATTCTACATATGGAAACTTGGGAATAGCATGTTGATGACGTGGCTATAAATAAAGCCCTGCACTCTGCCCTTGCAGGATAAACCAGCAGCCATCCATGCAAACCTCAGTCCACCCGCGGCCGCCCCAGGGTCACGTGACACCAGCACAGCGGCATTGAGGAGAAATAGGAAGTGTCTCTGATTTTACAGAAAGTGATGATCCTTTTCACAGGTGCCTAAGAGATTTGAAATCTACCTTCTGTTATTGGTTCTTAAGTGAAAAATCTCTAATAGTTCCCTGTGCATTAAAAAAAAAACCAAAAACATCCTTGAGAGGACTCAGCTCCGTTGGTACAGCAGACCAGGGCTGCACAGAGTGATTGGAAAGACCTCTTCTTTTGCCATCAGGACGCCGGGCTTGGAGGGAGGAGGTGCAGTGGTGCCTAGAAGCGATATGCAAACCGACCCACAAGTCAGCCTTCGGCCTCTTCCCTGTCCCAGACTCCCAGGCAGGGGCCCCAGTGACGACGATAAACCCACGTGTGGAGGTGTTTTACCTGTTTTTCTCTCTGTAGGATTTCATGGTGCTTTAAAAAAAAAAAAAAGGCATTTTACAGAAAATAATGCGGGGTTGGGGGGAGGAGGGAATTTCGTAATGTTCTTAGGAAAAGTACAAGAGCAAATTTGCTTGTGACGTTTCAATGAGCTCTGCTGCTATTGTCTTTATTTGATGATGATGTAACTTTTTTTTTTTTTCAATGATGCAGAAAATTGCAACAAAGACCTTCTGGAAGATCTGATACAATGTCTCTCCTGTTTTCCTTTCTTTTGTGGGGCCAAGCATGGTTCACAGTGGCTGGGGTGGGAGCTACTCTCAGGTCTTCTGGGGACAGGCTTCTTGCCTGGCAGAGCACACACTTACGGGCCTGCATCAGCATCAGGCCAGAGCCTATGGAAACCCATTGTCTTGCAGGTGAGGGAGGCTGCTGTGTGTTTGATGCAGCTTATAAACTCCTCAGGGCAGGAATTAGGCCTTTCATCTCCACTTCCAGCACTGAGCACTGTGCTCGATACAGTAGAGACACTCACATTATTGGTGGAGTAATTTTAATACCCGTATTGATAGCACATATTCATCCTTCAAGACAGATTCAATCTTTTCCTGACTTGGAAGTCATTTGGAGCCAAGGCTGGTGAAATAAGCAATTTATCCTACTTCTAAGGTCAAAACCCAATTTACCCACAAAGTAACGAGTTTGAGCTGTATTTTACAAAGAACTCCAAAATTTGTGGTGATAGTTCTTGAAATAACTAGACTCCAAAGATGACTACTCTGAAAGATAGCTCTCTTTTTGATGTTTGATGATGGAATTTTTGTTTTGAAACTGATCTTATTACTACAGATACAGTTTGACTGTGAATCTAGGAAATAAAGGATGATTATGCTTCCTGGGGATGTCAAATATTTGGCAAATATATGGCAAATGTGCCTCCATTCCTGACTCCTGTGCCCAAAGCAGCTCTTTTTATCACAGAGTTACTTCCCTATTAACCCAGGTACATTCTAGAATCTACTTTAAGACTATACATGAGGTTAGTAGTTTTCAAAACGTGGTCCAGATTCTTTCCTGGGATCATGAGGTCAGAACTATTTCCAGAACAATACTAAGACATTATTCACCTTTTAAACTCTCATTCCTTCATGAAGGCATAGCATTTAGAACTGAGTAGTAGTAGTGACTCAGAGGATGGAGGCAAGGTCATATGATACCTTTTGTTGAACGTTAAAGAATTTTCCAAAATTCTTTTAAATAGATATGTGTTTCTTAGAGAAGTCCAAAGTACCCAGATACAATATTTCTCTGGTCCTGCCCGGCTGCTTTGTGAGGATCCAGCCCCTCAAAATCCTTTCCAGTTAGCCCCAAGAATCCCAGAGGCATCTCAAAGGTGCTCAATTTCATGGCCACCATGATGTGGGAATCAGTTTTCTAGAAGCCTCTCTGCCCCTCCAGGACTGGAATCGAGGACTGCCTTCTAATGATCCCCTGGTGACAACTGTCCCCCCATTGTTGTAAATATTCCATCGTCCCCGTATCCAGAGCTCCTAGAGGGACATCTTGTTCCCTCGTTGTTTTCATGGGCCTGGCATGGTGCACAGAACATGGTAGGAGCTCAAGAGACATTTGTTGGATAAATAGCAAATCCAAAACCATGGTGTTGAGTAAAGGGCCTCTGTGGACTGTAGGGACAGAAGAGAGCCCAAATCTGGGGGGGGGGGGGGGCTTGGGGGGGGGTTGGACAGATTCAGTACGAAAGGGGAGCCTAGGGCACAGGATAGCAGTCCAGACAAATGGAAAGTCTCTTGGAAGATTTCTGGATACAGAACACTGACTCCAAAGACAACTTTTACCTGCTCACTTCTATGGTCTTACATCAATCACGGGAACGAGAGCAGTGTAAACAACCTTAACACAAAATTATTCCAGTGTTGAAATGCTAGGGTATACCTGGCTGTATGAATTTGAGATGGCGCATAAGTCAACAGCCGTCCATTGCCTCTGTGGGAAATATTTCAAATTTTTAAAGGCTGGTTCTTAGAGATAAATTTAAAAATATGCTGTAAGACTCTAAAGCTTATATATATATATATTTAAAATGTCTCACACAACCTCTTTGAAAGAGTTGTGTTTATTAAATGAATTTTAAAGGTCATTAATTATTACGTGGAATCATTTAAGATAAATAAGGATTTTTCCTCACTTGGAACATAATAATATTAAAATATATTCCAATAGAGTAATCTGTGTTATCTATAAACTGCTTACATCAATGGCTTTTTTGAGTGATTTGTGAATACCTGAGGCAAAGAACAACGGTAAGTCCTCATAAGATATAAATTTGCTTTGAAATGAAGAGCTTTGGAGAACGCCACCATTCTGGAATCAACATTAGTTGCAAATGTTAAGAAATAGAAATACACATAATGCTAACATAATTTACGGGTGTACATTTCGATATTTTATATAAAGCATTAATCTGTGCCTTAAAAGAACCTTGTTCTTTAGCTGTCTGATTCCATAGAAAGAAGAAAAGTAACAAGGTGTCCCCTTATTCCCATAAATGAATATGAATCCAAAACAATTTCTCCACTGAATTATGGTTGAGGAGAAAAAAGGGGAGAAATAGCTAATGGGGATGGTGACTGGTGAAGATTGCAGATTGCATCCATCTATCCATCCATCCATTTACAAACATTTATGGAGCTTACGCTGTATGAGGTCCTGGGAGGGTGGCAGGGACTGGCAAAGCCATAGTCCCAGCCCTCACGGATCTCCCATTGTACGCTTAGGCAGCCCAGGGCAATGTGCTCTGGGTGGCAAAATCCAGCCATCGGGTTGGGGCAAGAGCAATAATAGGACAGATGTGATTTGGTTGAAAAGCACAAGGGGGCTAGAAATTCAGAGGGCGTGAGGGTGAGCATGCACCATGGCAGTCAAAGCAGGCTTAAGAGGTGGCATCTTTAAGGAAGTAGAGGAGGACTGGTTAGGGAGCAGGGGTGCGTGGCTGGCTCCCAAACGTAATTCTTTGCGATAATATTTAAGATGAATCCATTTGTCTGAGGATACCACAAATCAATCCTCTCTTGGGATTACTTTGTTATAGGACATTTTCTCTGAGGGTGGGAAAGCTTTACAATGACAAATCATTCGCAAACTCTAAGCCAAACTTAAAAGATGAACAGAAGATAAGCTCCGTCAGGCACCGATTACAACAGGAATGGTAACTCCTTCTGATAGCCACGTGTGACTCAAGCACGCGAGCACTACATTCGCTTCTCTTCCTTCTCTGTTTTCCCTCCCTCTTGTCTCACGTCAAGCGATCCTAGGTGCCGGCTTCATTTCCCCAAGGGAGGAATATAATGGCGAGAATATTCCTGCCTCTTTGATTTCAACAGCCAGGCCCACGGGAGGATTTCATTGGACAGAAAGCATAGCGGCTTGGAGTACACTGGTGGGAAAGCATCTTCCCCAAGTCAGAAGAGGTCGCCTTAGGTGGGAGACAGAGTCTGCGGTCCCCCCCCCAGAGGGTGACCTTTGTGCAGCCCCCTGAAGAGAAAGGACAGACAGCATGATGAGCCTCAGCAGAGAAGCCCTGGGCCAGCCCTGCCAGAAGGGCCAGGGGAACGGGTGGGGGGTGGGGAGAGGGCCCCAGGATCCCAGCCCCAACCACCAAGGTGTGTAACTTCCCGCACTCCTTGAAAGGGAAATTAGGTTGATTGACAGAAAAAGAAAGAGCTTCACCATTTCTTGCATACCTGAACTTTGTTTCTGTTCTAAAGGATTCTTCTTGGTCTGAACCTATATCGTCTTGTGGCTTAGGCAGCAACAGAAGCCCTGTTTTCTCCCTGATTTGTGGAAGATTCTTATTTTAGGAACACTTTGTATCTATCCGAGCAGTGCCTTGGACTGGACAATCTCTTTTTGAGGAAGGGTTGGGGAGTTTCCTCTAACTAGAGACCAGGAATACCCCTCAGCTGAGCTACTTTTCATCTCCTTCCTGCCTCAGCAGTGGGAAGGTGGGGCCCAGCAGAATTTACTTGCCTGAAGAAGGGGGGAGGGATGGGGGCAGAAGGTGGGGGGGGCTCCCGTGGGGAGAGAGAGAGATCCAATCAGACCCATGGCCAAACCAGGTCACGGGACCAGACTCCACACCAGCCCAGGCCTGGCTACCCTCCGGGCACCCAGACACATATCCTACGCCCGCCCCTGGGCTCTCTTCCTTTCTAGCTCAGCCCTGTGGGATCTGGGGTCCAGGATCAATTTCTGGCCAGCCCGAGGGAGGACTTAACCCAGAAAATAGGCATGTGTGCGTCTGGGAGGGGCCCACCTCCCCGACGTCTCAGGAGCTCCTAGAAGAAAGAACGTGATCACAAAAAGCTGACTGCATATTCTCAACGAGGCTGGATGATTATCCTGTAGGACAAAAATGGTCTTCTCTCTCCTCACGTTTCCCTTTTACTTTTCCTCAGTCTGCGACCCCTCCCCACCCCCCCGCCCCAATTTAAGCAAGAGAAGGATGTGATTGGGAAGGAAGCAGAAATAGCCGAGTACCCCCTTGGCTTTTTATTTTCTCAAAAGTCTGAATCCTTGGGATATGGAGACAGAATAATGAGAACTGGTAAAGGAGAAGATAGGGGGTTCCAGGCAAAAATGTCTTCCAGAAGCTAAAAGGCAAAATGATCTCCCCAAAGAGGGCTGCAGAGTGTCCGTGGGCATGTAGGGCCCGAGGCTCCGCTTCTGCACCAGGGCGAGATCCCACAAGGGCAATATTCTATGTGCCCGGTTCAAGGTCAGAACAGGTAAGCCCAAACTACTGGACAGTGAGTGTAGGAGATAAGGGGGTCCCTAGATTACCCCGCCCTGTCTAAGGCACAGAGGCCTGTCAGGAGGCTAAAGGTAGCCTTGGATTTGAGGAGGGCCGGCCCTGAGCAGGTGAGAGCTTTCGGAAAAATGACATTGCAACATTCTAAAGCAAGAAGAGGCGGCTTGAGGTCATAGAAGGACCCCAAAGGGACCCAAGCTGAAGGGACTCGGGAAGGCCTTCCAGGAGGAGGGGGGCAAAGTGCACGGAGAGAGGTGAGCCAGCTCCAGGAGACTGTTTTCTCCCCGGATCTCTTCGGCTGCCCCTGTGCCATGCTCCACAAGAGGAAGAAAAAGTTGCTGGGACAGGGGAGGAGGTTTCCTGAGACTGGCTTTTCCCAGGGCCCACACCAGAGAAAATCCTCAAGATGACACAAGGCATCCATGGACGGCTGAAAAGGTGTGCAGAGTGCACTTGACTCTGGCCACAGGATTTTTGGATGTAAGACCACACACCGAAAACGCTGGGCTTCAACTCAGTACATCTCAAGACAGCGTCAGGGTGGAGGGGTCCACGGCACTAAACTAGTTGGCAAGTCCCCGTGACAGGCCAGGTGCTGGACCTTGGCACAAACAGCTCCCATCTGTCGAAGGGGAGGGGAACACCTAGAAACATCGGGGCACTTTACTAAATTTACAAAGCAGGTGTTCCTTCCTGGGGGGGAAGTTTATTGTAGAGAATCAGCAGATAAAGGGAGCAGGAAGGTATACAATGGGAATCCTAGTTAAAAAAAAAAAAACAATGTTCAGTGCTTAACAGTGGGGGGGGGACACCCCCCCCCCCCCCCCCCCGCCATTTCTGTATCTTTAAGCTCAGGCTTCTGGGCCTTTTCTCTGACAAGAGACCCAGAAGATGTCCCAAGGGCCATTAGAACAAAGCAAGAGGTGATCTTTTACAAAAGAAGATTAAAAAAAAAAAGAGGCTAGAATACCCCAGGGTTACCATATATGAAGCGCTTAACTATGTGCTGGGTACCTGCATACACAATGATTTTATTATTAATTAGCTAAATAATTATGTACTCAATATTTAATATTAAATACTCCTCTTCTCCTACGCTGTTATCTGTACAGAAGAATACCATTGATTCAGTGGAAAAAAATATACAACTCAGAATTTGACAAGCCCTTTTCTTCAGAGGGTATGTTTCTCCTTTCAAATTTATTTTCCTTCTATTTATGTTTTAACTCTCAAAGAAACTGAAGAGCCTTTCAATAGTTCCCAGCTCCTCAGGCCCATCCAGAAGGTTCAGCTTGACCGCCTCCCTTGTTTACCATAACAAAAGCTCAAGTTCTGTTGGCTAGGGTGGGCTCCCTAGGTGCCAGACAACTTTAGTGATGCGCCCGAGGTCACATCCAACGCCAGGGGGTGACAGGGCCTGGGACGGAAAATAAACAAAGGCTCAGCTCCAGATCCCACACTCTTCTCATTGGCGCGTCCCTGCCTTGAAGCGTCTAGTCCAAACATGAAAACCACGCCCGGGGCGGAGGGAGCAGGGGCTCCGGGAGATGCTGTGGTTTGTCATCAATGACACCAGATGGGCTAGGGTAGCTCATCTCTCTCCAGAGTCACTTGGAGGAGTTTCTTAAGGCCAGGATCCTGACTCCCAGGGGTCAGAGACTCTTCCTCCCCATCAGCTAGGGGATGAGCAACCATCTGCAGCAGAGGTCCCTTCCAAAGCTCCCCTGTCCCCTGTGTCTCAGCTCAAGCACTGTTATCCGCCAGCTCAAGCAACAGTGGTACCTTGTTAATGACTGTACCTGAATATCAACAGCCCCATCCAGCTCAGGTGAGCGGGTAAGTCAGAGCTCAGGGTATGGGCTGTCAGTCCATCCTTCCATAATATCACTAGGGAAAGCCAGAAAGTTCCCTACCTCTCAGGAAACGTGTCAGGCTGTCCAGGTTAGGTGCAAGTGCGTAATGGAAAAGACAAGGTAGTGTCTTCACCTTCCTCTTTTTCTGTCTCCCTCTCTTGTTCCCTGAGTCCCAACCTGCTCGAAGCAGCTAAGAACAGGGGTCTGTTGGAGGGATGTGGGTAGGCTTCATCCTTACTGGGGCATTTGGAATACTTCCCCTAGGCCACACCTGCCCTCCTCATCCTGGATAGTTTCTCTTCACCAGATGTGGCTCTTGGAGAGAATGGAGGTGATGGGCCATTCCTCCACCTCTCCCTCCTGCCTGGTTCTCCTTGCCTGCAGAGTCTGTTAAAGGTGGGTGATGAGCCCCCACATCCCCCCCCTGCCCCTGGCTGCACAGCATACTTGGAGGCCCCATTTCCTGGGTCCATCCCGTGAGCTTCATGGGGTCTGGGAGGGTGGGTGGTGGAGGTAGTACAGAAATGGGCAAGATATGGGACGGGACTCCAGACTCAAGCAGAGTCTGTGCCCTTCTTCAGGCAGGGCTGTGACAAGCAGTGACCTTGCATCCCATTGCTCTGCGGCACACAGCTACTGTCCCCTCACCCACCTCCCACATCCCCCCCACCCCCGACCCCCTGGCTGCACAGCATGCTCGGAGGCACCATTTCCTGGGTCCACGTGGGCCAGGAAAACCTTCCCGGCCAGTCACTGGATAATCACGACAAAAAGTGGCTTGCCTCTTCTTGTCTTCATTTTTCCCTCCACCGCTGCCGAGCAGCAGGCTCCTCTCTGCTCTGCCAGCCTACCAGGACAGTCTGCCCAGAGCCCTGCCTCAAGGGCGCAGGCTCCTGCCGCCACCCCCACTTTTGAGGATGCTTTCATGTGTCCGGATTGCCATTTCTCTTTACTCCCAAGCTCTTTTTCAGGAGTCCTCTTAGCCCAGTTGTTCTGAATGCGACAAAACTCCGCGGGGAAATCCCCAATCACCCGGAGGGTGAGAACTGCAGCCCGAGCAGCAAAGCACTATTTCTTGGGCGCTGCCTGCACCTGCCCAGGAAGCCCCTACCCCTGGAGTTTCTCACATCATCCTGAGAGGTCCCCCACCGCTCCCCCCGGAGGGCTAATCTCTCACGCAGGACTCATCATTTCCCTCTTCAGCTGCTGCGCTGTGTGAGGGCTCTGGGCACCTGCCAACACTCAAACTGGCAGGCAGGCCGTGGAAGATGCCAGAAGGTCCTGGGGCTGACACTTAACTATGTATGTCCAACAGAAGGTCCTGGGAGGTGCTCGTGCCAAAGGCACTGAAAACATTGCCATCGAGCCTGCCGCAGTCCACAATGCCTTGAGTAACTAGAGGGGAGTCACATATGTTATGTGTATATACCAGCAGGGCCCAGGGGTGGATGTGTTTATTCCTTAACTGTCTTTCTCTGCAAGTCCAATTTTCACTTCCTTTTCATAGGTTGGACCTTGCAAGAACCCAGGGGAGGAGGATGCCCACTCTTCCCAAGGACAGGGAGAAGGGATGTCCACACATCCCCTTCCCTACTGGGAAGGAAGGGCAGGGGGTGAGACAGTGGGTCTGAATCACAGCCCCAATCAGAGACTCACTGCAGTTTCTCCAAACCGTATTCAAAGATGGAGAGCTGCCAATAGGGGGGTAGGGAATGTTGAAGTCACTTATTCCAACCTTCCATACGGAGCCCACGTTCTCTCTACAGTAATCCTGAGAGATGGCCCTCTAGCTGCTCCTTGCACATCTCCACCATGAGTGGGGAAGGGTCCAGAAGGCAATACAACATTCCTGATGTGGCGCCCATACTTTACGTCAGGCTGTCCTTGGTTCAAGAAGAAACAGAAGCATTGTCTCCCAACATACTCTCAGTCCCTACGAACAGATTTCCGGGATATCTCCCTGCCTCCTGATGCCCCCAACTGACTCGGGCCCATCTCTGACAGTTGACACTTTCTGGTAGCACTATGGCCAGGCTTCCAGCATACAGGGCCTGGCATGCCACCAAGGTGACAAAGGAGAATAAGACAGGAACAGGAGAAGGTACGAGGAGAAAAAGGCACAAAATATGCCCCTACCAAGGGGCCAGAGGGAGGGATTAACAAACAAGAGTGTCTTCAAACTTTGTTTTCCATCTTCTGAAGGACATCTTGGTTTCAAGTGTGGAGAGAAGATGATCATTCAGTCATCCCCTTCACCCAACAAACATTCATCAGTGGCCTACCATGTGTTGGGCATGGTGCTCAAAGGTGGGGAATCCAATGATGGATCTGCCCAAAGGACCTCACTATCATGTGAAATCCATGAAGCCGATAAATGTCACAGAATGTGGCCAGTGCAATGACAGAGGCATGTCCAGGGTAGGGGTGTCCCAGCCGCCACCTAGCAGTGGGGATGAGCACGCAGGGGTCATGGCAGGCTTCAGGAAGAGGCCTGCATAGCAGTTGGCCTTGGGAGGGGTGTAGGTGATGGTTCCAAGCAGAGCAGAACTGCGAACAAAAGCGCAGAGATGCACGGGTTGGGATGAGCCATGGGGGTGCTGTTAGAAAATGGGGGTGTGGAGAAGCCAGGCCCGTGATGGCCTCAAATACCATGTTGAGGACCTTGGACTTTATCTTCCAGGCTGTGGGGGAGCACTGAGGGTCTGTGAGGAAGGGCGAGGCCCAAGAGGCGGGTTCAGTTACAACTTTGTCTAGGAACACAAACCCACATGAAGGAAGAGCACCATGGATTTAGAAGGTGCTTCCAGTCTTTTCAGGCAGGAAAAGCAAGCGTTCACACATCTGAGCATCTGGTTAAAGGGACTTCTTCACCCAGCTAGAAAACAGCAGCTGCGAGACCCGAACCAAGTTATTTTAGAACTTTGATTCAGTGTTCTCTCCTTTTTCAGAAATGAATTCAACAAAATTTTCTGTTTTTTTTTTTTTTTTAAAGTTGTGGACTTGAGATGGGGGCTTTTGTTCCTTTCGGTTCTTATTTCATATGTATCTGTGTATATGCCCTTCCTTCCTCCCTCCCTCCCTCCCTTCCTTCCCTTCCACCTTGCCTGCCTGCCTCCCTCTCTCCATTCTTCCCTGTTTCCCTCCCCACTTCCCCCTTCCCTCCCTCTCTCCCCCCATCTCCCTTCCTTCTTTATTAACTGCCTAATAATAAATGCAGGCAAAAGCTCATTAGTAATTCTTCCTACTATGGACTGCGTGCCTTCTAGTTAAGGCACAGAGCAATTTCCCTAAATCATCCCTCCCTGGATGAGGTCAACCAGGCTGAGCTCCTTTGTTGGTAACAAGAGAGGGAGCGCAGACTGGAGATATGCCTCAAGCTGGGAACTAGCCCTCCTCTTCATAGATAAGGTTATGGAGGGCTCCAGTGTGGGGGAAATGTGGATCAGAGTTTTGTGGTGTAGACCATCAATCAAATAGGTAAATGTGTCTCTCAATACAATGTCTGTTCCCATCAATCAGCAGAATGGTCTTCCTTGGAGAAAACATTGGTTTGGTTAGCAATACAGGAAGCTGGGGGGGCTAAACAGTGAGGATGCTTCCCAAGGTCAAGCTTTCACTTCTCCTTCTATTTTCCAACTTGCAATTTTATCCTTGTCTATTTTGCCAGGCCCAAGAATGAGGGGTTGTAGGGATTTGCCAGCCACAGCAGATCCTAAAAGGCAGAGTCCCATAATGTCAGAGCTGGAAAGGGCCTTAGAGATGAGTTTCACATTCATTCAAGATGTTTTTAGGGAACACCTTTTGTCAGGCTTTGTGCTAACTTCTGGCCCTGGCACTCAGGGGAATAAAGAATAAAGCACATCCTCAGGATTTCCCTTTTTGTCTTGGCCACTAGGGACATTTTGAACCTCTTCTCCATTGAGCTGAGCCCACTGAATTTTTCAGAAATTCCACCAAATTTTTTGGGTCTTTCAGCTGTCTACATGAGACAAGTCTTCTGCTCATTTACAATTGTTTCTTCCGTGTCTATATGTAGGTTTTCCAGTTGTTTTTCCCTCCCTCCCTCTCTCTCTCCCTTCCTCCCTCCCTCCTTCTCTTCCTCTCTCTCCCTCCTTCTCTCCCTCTCCCTCCCTATCTCCTCTCCCTTCCTCCCTCCTTTCTTTCCTTCCTTCCTTCCTTCCTTCCATCCTTCCTTCCCCCCATATTCATTGGTTGCTTACTATGTACCAGGCTTGGCTGGGGCACTGAGATAAATGAAGTGGCTTATAATCAAGTGGGAGATGAACAAGAAAATGAATACTGATTATGGAAGAAGAGTCATGTGTTCATTGGAATGTGAAAGCAATCAAAGTCTGAGGCTCCCCCAACGTCTCCTCCAGATTTGAGGATTGAAGTGGTACCTTGCCTTCATGAAGGTTCCATTCAGTTAAACTGTCCTTTGGCTTGTTCCTCTTAACACTTGCTTCCCTTCAGAGACACAGCACTGGTTTCTCTTCCTGTGTGTCTGAAGGCACCTTAAATCTCAAGTTTAAGATCTAATTTCTCCAATGTCTGTCATTTCCACCCCCACATGTGTTTTTTATAGGGTTTGCTCCATTCTTCAGTATGAATTTCACATAGACTTGGGGCCAAAGGTTTTCCAACAGGAATAGGCAGCCCTTTCTCCAATACAAGCTTGAGGAGAAAGCTACTTTGAGGAGCTGACACAAATGTGGATTTCTTAGCTAATTTGTGGCTGAACAGGGCCTGGAGAGATAAAGGATCATGGTTTATCACCAAAATCTTGAGGTCTAGTTGCGTGCATCTATTAGGCAAAAAGAAAAACAGTAGGACCAACTCTAGCGTTCTTTAGGTAAATATTTTTTGATGTACTCTTGTACTGCAGAGGTGTTTATTGAACAGCTAACTGAAGCTAAATTTAGAAGTGGGCTTTAATTAATTGGACTAACGTGATTTGGATGTTAATTGGTCAGAATCATTTTCCCTTCTCACTATAATATTAAAGAGAGTACTTGGATCCTTAGTTTTCAATCCCCCCAGGAGAAGGTAACCTGGCAGGAGAAGTGGTTTTCAATGGTCAGTCCCTCAGACACCATGCTCTCAGCCCACCCTCAATCCGTGCACATACACATACCACATATACCCTCAAACTGTCCGTGAGCTGTCCAATGTAGTTCTTGCTGGTTTTCAAAATCCATTTCCAAAGCTAAGCAAAAGAGAAAGAGATCGCTCTCTTGGCTGATAGGAAATTGTCATAAGTTTAGAAAAAAAGCCAAGGAAATAAATATATGGATTTCTTGCTTCAACTTCCCCCACCTTCTCCCACAAGAGCCCAATCAAATTATAGAAATGGTTAAGATTTTAAAAGTCAATGATGAAGGTGAAAGGTAGTGACCAAGATTAAGAAAATATAATCAAGATCCTAGGAAAATATAATCAAGATCCTAGGAAGCATCTGTTGTGAGTGTTGCATGCCCAGAGTGCCAAGACGTAAAGCAATAATGGAGTATACAAAATTCCTTCATCACTGTAAGTGATTGGGGAAGGAAAGGGTAAGAAGAGGAAAGACAGTCAAAAGTCACTAGATGGAGGCAAAAAGAATCTCCATTCCCTATTTAGATTACCTTCAAAATTTAATAAAGTAACAAAAGGCCACAAATGAGATTTAACACGTACATTAAAAAAAAACAAACAGCAGTGGGAAGGGAAATACTATGAATCCAGGTGACTGTTGGGTTGTACGGAGAAAGGGACATTGGGTAATGGGAAGGCATTGGACAATATTCTAGCAAGCTTTTGAGTTTATTAGATTTTGTGATATTTTTTCTTTCTATTTATATTCATATTCAGAAGCTTGTCAGATCTCTCATTTTCCCTTCTCTTCACCTTGCCATTTCTCTTCTCTCCAGGATCCTTCTTTTATTTCTCTCATGCCTTAAGGACAATGACTTTGGAGAGAGCTGGTTTAGGCTTGAGTCTTGACTTTGGCACTTACTAGCTTTGTGATCTTGGGCAAATTAACCTTGTTTGGCATATATTTCCTCTTCTGTAAAACAGGAATGATAATCTCTGTCTCACAAGATTGTGAGCTTAAACTGAACTATTACATGCAAGTTCTTCGTACTTGCTGGCGCCTGTAGGCACTCAATAAATACCCAGTTTTCTTCCTCAGAAGCACAGCTTATTTCCAAAGCTAAGGCTTCTATTTGTGCTCTCAATAATCCCGTTCTTTCCTCCTCTCTCTTGCATCTTCAATCTTTCTAACTTCTTGAGACCCTTTTCTGTATGAAGGCACCCAGACTTGGTGGTACCCTCCTTGTGACTTGGAAGTTGTGGGAAAGGAAGGATCAGTCAGGCAATGAAGTGCCTGTGCATTCTTTTAGAAAACTTGGACCCAGAGATGGTTAGAAAAGGACTCGGTTGCTCTGGGTCCATTTGTCCATCCATGAGATAAGACCATGAGGGTGGGTAAGAGCCTTCTACTGGAACACGTGGAGCAAGAAGAGCAGAACCTTAGGACACCATGCCAGAGGAAGAAGTAAAACAAGCAGAAGTTAGTAAAGCAGGGGTTGGGGGGAGGAGAGAAAGAGAAGAGTGGATCCCAGAAGACAGAGCCAGGGGCTATAACAGGGTGAGGGATTTTTGAGAAAGAAGCAGTAAAGCATTCATGTAAGGTAAGGTCTGAAAAGTATCCACTGAGCCTGGGCCTGTCATGTAAGAGGTGGCCTATAACCTTTGCCAGAACCTTTTCAGTGCTGGAGGAGTTAGGAGCTTGGTTGCAGTGAGCTAAAGGAGGCGGTGACGGGGGCAAGTGGAGTTGATTTTTTTGGTAAACTTGGCAGGGAAGGTGAAGCAATTGCTGGAGAAGATGGAAGATCAGCGAAATTTTCTTTTTCCACAAGTGTGAATGGCAGCTTTGCAGCACATTTTAAAGCTACACAAAGGGAACCTGATGAGAGGGGTTGAGCATACAGAGGGAGAGAAGAAGCACTGGGGAGAGACAGGGTCTCGGGCCAGGAAGAGGGGAGAGAGGCTGGATGTAGAGCATTGTTGGCAAGATGGCCTCTCAATCATGAGGATAGATTACATTCTCTGAAGGAAATGGAGTGAAGGTAGACACAGATCTGGATACACTCATAGGCATGGGGGATCTTGCTTGACCCTTTTGAGGGCTTTATTTTCTTCTGTGGTGTAGGAGGCAAGACTGTCTGCTGAGGGCAGGAAGTTGGGGATGTGACGGGGATTTGGTAAGAGTGGTGAAGGTTTGGAATAACTCTGGTAGGATATGAAAAGGTTGTTATGGGACACTGAGGCCCCAGGAGAAGCTGCAGACCCTGCGTGGTGACTTTCTCAAGCAGTGCTCAGCGGCACAGGGGTAGAAGCCTAGGAGGGGGAGAATGTTTGGACCGATCCAAGGTTGGCGATAGGGCAGGTGAGGCTGGAAGGGAAAGGGCTAGGACATTGAGGATTTTGGGAGGGGTGGGGAAGGATTCACTATGAATCTAACTATGAGTCTTTCCAGAACAGGAAGAGAAGCCACAAAGAGGGGTTAGGCTGGGAGGGAAGGAGGGCAGGGAGAGTACAGGATCAATGAGACTGAAGAACTGGTATAAGGCCAGGGAAGAATTAAGAGTAGGATGGATAGTGGTACATGGTGGCCAGGACTTGAGATTTAACATTTCAAAGATGGTGCTATTTTAGGGGTTGGCAAGGTCCACACAGAGGGTCTGGCTGTTGGAGGGGTAGAGTTCAGACTTTTCCAACAGACCTTTATTGAGCTTGCTTATTTTATTGTTCAAGCCAGTACTCTAACCACACTTGTCTGCATCTTGATGGAGAAAAGTCTGCAACTTGATGGAGAGATCCACTTGCTCAATAAATCTTTGGTAGTGTGGGATAAGGGTGTCCAAAACACTTTCCTTTTCCCTCGCATTTAGGGATTCTGAAGACGAGTCCCTTTGTCTTTCTCTCTTCTCTTCCTATTATAACACTGACTAACTTTTCAAAAAAGGTCACCCAGACAATTACAAGAAGTTACAGACCTTGCATATGTGAGAATACTTTCCTTTACCTTAATTCTTAGATTCTTGCCCAGCTGGGCAGGTAGGTCCAAGTGTTGGCTTCTGGCTATGGTTGTCTGGGACAATAAAAGAATATCCTTCATGTGCAAGTACAGTCTTTCACATGGGTGCCAGAAGTTGGCTTCTTACCTGCCAGAGAGAATTGCTGTGTGGTTTGCTCCCCCATCCTGTCACGGAGCCTGTGATTCGTAGCTGGATTCTCGGGTTCAGCACCTCTTTCAGGGGATCTGCTGTTTCCAGCAAGCAGTCCCTGAAGAGGAAGTATATGTTTTTGCTCAAATTTCCCCTTTTGGCCTTTTGCTCTTTCCCTGAAGCCTGCAAACTGGGAAGGCAGAGGAATTGTAAATGAGTTCTGAATTTGGGCCAAGTGGAATCCAAATCCAGACACTATGGAGCTTCTGTGATTCTTCCATAAATAACTTTCCCTTCTTGGTATGGTAGAATGTTCCCTCAGCTGGGAGTTGGACAAGCCATGTGGGCCTCAGAGTCCTCTGTGATCTGAGAATGTGGGTGTATAATCCCTTGTATCCCTGATGAGCTATGGTATAGGGATATCTGAGCACACTGATACACTTTTATCCATCTTATGTAAGAGGAAATCACAAAAGAGTGGGCATCTTTGATAGACTCGAGCAGGTACAGATGCTTCACTAGGAAGACAGTAAATGTATCCTCCCCAGGCATCCTTAATTCACGTCTGTCCTGTAACCATAAAACACTGGAAATTAGGAATGAAGGAGTCTCATTGCTGTGACCTATTGAATGAATCTGCCTCGTAGTTCATGTCTTTGTACAGTTGCATTTCTAGTGTTGAATGCAGAGAGCCTAGTTACTGGTTTCCTGATGCCTTCAGCCAGGGTCAGTCACCTACAAAGGCACTGGCAATATGATCTCCTTTTCTCCTACTGCAAATCATTCCTCCGTTTCCCAACATTTTAGATTCTGAGATAAAATAGTTTAAAAAAATCAATAGCTCTGTTTCAGTTTTGTACTGTTTCTGTTTCTGGAGTTGTTTTGGTGCCTGGTTTTCTTTTGACTTCAATAGGGTAAGAATATGGTAATCAGGTTTTGTCACCCTTTCAGCTTCTGGAAGGACCTTGGAATATGTCTTCCACTATATGTCACTTTTTATCTCTCTTTTTGCTCTCCTTCTCCCTTTTCCTTCCACATTTTGCTGAATGTTCAGGGTACAAAGGGAAGGAATTCCTTCCTAGTATGCCTTGGCCAGGAGTGAGCTCTTTACCACCACATTAAATTTCTCTTACCTTGGAGCCATCAGGCAAAAGTGATTTTAGTGAGTTTTTTAAACCAATGGGATCCAAAAGATGCCAAGGTCAGAAAAGTCAAGGTTCTTGCTACCCAAAGTATGGACCATGGTCTGGTCACAACATGAACATCATGTAGGGGCTCCTTAGAAATCCCAAATCCTGGCCTCAGCCGAGACCCGGGGATCTGCATTTTATGAAGATCCCCAGGTAATTCATACATACGTTAAAGTTTAGAAAGCACTAAGGTGGCACGTTAGGAGAAGCCCATTGGATCAAAAAGTGTTTTTTCCTTCACCTTATCTGATTTATGACTGCCAGGGTTAGAATACCTCAGAGGCTGTTGGTCTTCATTTTTTGTTTTTGTTTTTTAGCTCAGAGAGGGAGAGAAATGGAGACCATTGAGAATCTGTTGAAAGACAAAGGAAAACCCTCTTGGAGGTACTGGCATTATGGAAATTTGTGTCCCAGTCTGCCATCTTGCTACCAATCTCTTGTGAACCTGGATGGCACTCCATTCTGAGAAAAGAAAAACGCGTCGGTAGAAAATATCAATGACAGCTCTAGTTTCTATCGTAAGATTTACAGATGCCAAATGCAGCCTAATAATGGTAGTTGCCAATGAGTTTTCAGGATAAGGAGAAAGGCGTTTTGATAACTCCTATTAATTACATATTAGCAGATTCATTGTGGACGGCAGTTTTGGGAGAAATAATAGTGTGTTTTGTGGCTTTCTGGCTGCAGGCAGGACATTATCTGCCTGTGGTGTCCCACTGAGGGTCTGGGGAAGTGGTGATCTGGGATGGACCCCACTCTGACTTTCAGCACGAAGCCTTTCTCTTCTAGTTGCACTGTAGTGTGCTGAGATGCATTAATTGTAACTGCTTATGATTCAGGATGTGAGGTCACCAGCGATCCATCTTCTAAATGAAACCGATCTTCTAACTGAAACCCACATCCCTTTGGCGGCCATAAACTCAGGTAGTCCTTGTCGGTGACTCAGTGTCTGGGAGCATGTGAAAGCATACAAACACCTTGGACTGAATATTTGACATTATCATTTATTTTCTTTTTAAAACATCCATGGTCATTTCTTGGGGGTCCATCACTCCCGTTCCCACTGTAGCTCGATGAGTTTAATCACTTGCAGATATACCTGGATTAAGAGGTGGGATACTGCCCACATTGGCAATAGTGGAGGACTGGTCACAGATTTAAATCAACCATGGACTTCTTTTATCGCTTTCTATTGTCAAATTCTTACAAAGGGAAGGACAAAAGACTCAGGAATCTCCACTAATCAAAACTATAATCTGTGGGTCTTGTCTTATCCCACAAACTCAGGCAGTTTCAAAACATCACAGTTTATTAGTTTAAAAACACATGCTCAGTATTAAATTTGAGTAGTATTAAAGGGAACAAAATCAAGAAAAATCCACTTGCAGTCACGTCTATGCAAAAATAACAATATATTTTGGTTTATATTTGGCTTCTCCTCCTCTCCGATTTATCTATGAATATATATAAATGCATATAATATTTATATTGTTTTAATAAAAATGTTACCGTACTGCCCTCTTGCTGGTTTTGCATTTAATAATGCATTACATTTCCCCACATTAATACCGTTTTCTATATGATGGCTGCATCCTATGCAGTTTAGATTCTCTAGGAAATGGGGGTAATGATAATTAAGGGTTTAACTGAAATAGGGAACAAGAAGAGAAAAAGCTCTTAGCTCTGGGAGCATTGACTTTCACTAAATTCATTTCTACTGGGAGATCATATGACTGAATGGCAATTTGGTTTCTTGTTTTTGTATCTTGTTATAACTACATATGTAAAGTTGCACACACTTGACTCCATCTATCATTTTTGGAAATGATTTGGGGCTCCAGACGTTTTCTTGTTCGCAGGATTCTCAGATGTCTCAACCTCCATCTGCTCTCCATCTGCTCCTTGAAGTACCTGATAGAGGCATACGTAAAGCCTAAATTACGAAAGTTGATATGGAGTAGGGAGACAAACTAGCCAGGGAGAAAAAGAATTAGTTCTTCTTTATCTCGGTTTGTAAAAATGAGTTGCCCTTTCTCATTGCCTGCATTTATTTTGGATAACAGTCTCTAGGTGATTCTGAAAGTTTGGGCCTTTATGACAGTTAGATATGCCAGATACCCTTCCAGAAGCACAGTTGATATCATGAATCTCCCCAGCTGAACACGAACGTGGCTGCTAATTTCCCATTGGAGGAACTTCCCATTGGAGGAACTGTCCGCTCTAATTTCATGGTGCTTGCCTACGATTACCTTGCAACCCTTGGGTCCATTCACATCTGGGAGACTAGCTCCTCTGGCTCTTCAGATACTTGTCAGGCTTCCTCCTCCCAATAGGACCTTACTCCTTTTTTCTTCCCCTTGTAAATCTCACCCATTCTTACTCAAGACTCAGCTCCCCCATGTAATCATGCAGCCTTCCAGACTTCCCAGCTCACAAAGCTTACTGCCGCAGATGCGAGCCCCCCCACTCCCGCTAGTATTCCTTACAGATGTTAGTTGCTTAATTATGTGTTTATCTATGCATACTTGGTTATACACCTATGAAAAACAATAACCCTTTTCCATGTACAAGTCAGATTTCCCGTAAGTTAAATAAATAAGACAGAAAAGCTTTCAGATTTGTTTCTTTTGCTTTTATTTCATAGAAGCCACCTAAAAACCTTGAAATCACGTTGACATCATAAAGAGAGGAATGGATTCTAAATCTTTTGAATCAGCCATGACTGACCACAAAAATCTCTGTGTTTTCTTTCTTATGTCCTCACAAAGACTTGTACCCTTTGCTTCAACTGTAGTCTCCAATCACAGTGAAAATGCAGTAACAGGATGCATGTGGGCAGGTGGAAAAGGAATAATACGCAAAACATGGAAATAATGTGAGCTGGTGAAGGAAGAATCCAGATGATTCAGAAACATGGGGCTGAAAACTCAAGTCTCCCCCTCTGCTGTCCCTCCCTCCCTCCTCTCTCTCCTTTCATCTATGCTCAAGACGACTTTGTAGCTACTTCAGCAATACATAATTTTATGCGCATCTCAAATTTTAGTCGGTGCCTTTGGGAACAATTTGTATAAGGGGAAATTTGCCCACGGGTCTTCCATAACCTGGGGGGGAAACTCTGCAGAGCTAAACTGTAGGACACTAATAAACAGGGTCATACTATTTATTTCCTGGTGTTCCCCATAGTGCCTGGTGCTAAGCCCTTATGCAGAGTAGCTGCCCAATGTAATGGATTGAAGCGTTTGAAAGATAGGATATGAAGGTGTCTGTTTCCATCAAGTGACAGTAAGTATATATACCTACATGTCCTGCCAGACACAAACCTACATAAGACCACACACTTCCCTAAGGAATTTCTGCCTTCTTTGGGGAAGGTGGGCCTGGGGGCATTTCCCTAGGAGATCCTTGCTAGCAGAGGCTCCATTATAAGAGCAAGAACATAGGGCCAAGCCCCCTTGGCAACCCTGTCAAGTTGTGTCTTGTGATCGTGCTTGCTAAGGGTGGAATGGAGAATAGCCCTGGACAAGATGGATGGATGATCACATACGGATGGATTGCTAGGGCCTCCTTCCTTGGAGGCAGTCGGGGAGAAAGGAATTAATGCTGAGAGTGTAGACATTCACTATAGATAGTGGAGGAAGGGAAGAATCCAGAGGCCCAGGCAAGAAAACTGGAGGTCCTTTGGGTTTAGAGAGAGGGAAATTCTTTTCTGTCTTCCAAGTGTTGACAAGCTCAAACTTCTTGCTACCACCGATGTTCAGCGGATGCAAGAAATTGGTGTCTGCGTTTAAGATACTCCCTACCCTCTGTGTCCAGGCCTCCCCTGGAGGCCTTCTCCTCTAGCAGAGTACTTGGATTCCTCTCTTTCCAGCTTCTTCCTTACCCCATTTCGTAGTGGGCAGTACTTTCCAGTAAGTAGTTCTGTGAATTTCAATCACTCCCTAGATCTACTATCCTCCCCCCACCCCCACGCTCCACAAATGCAGACAAATCATGGAACTTTGGAAGTAAAAGAGAGCTTCCTATTTCTCTGGCGCACTCCTCTCATCTTAGAGATGTTCAGAGACTCCCTCGAGGTTACACCTGATACGGGTGCTTGTGGGTGGGCCAGGCCAGGCCTCCCTCTCTACTGCCTGAACGCATCCGAGCGAAAGCTGTCCCAGGGGTGTTCTCCAGACTCATGCTGGACCCAAGTACAGGCAGATGGGTAACCTGCTGCCTTTGACAATATGGGCATCATCTGAATTGTTTCGCTGTTAGTTTACCCAAATTATTTAGAATACCCTTCACTCAAAATTTTAGATGGAGGATACCTGCCCTCATACACCCGCCCTTCCGCTCCTTCCAGAAACTCTTTCTGGTTAAGAGGAATCAACAAAATCAGCACCCCCCCCTTATTTTCTGAAGGTCGTAGGTGGGTGTCACGGCGCAGAGTGACTATGGACATTTGTTGTCGGGCTCTCCTTTCCTAAAGTGTGAATGTCACAGTGAGCAGCTGGGTTCCTGTTCTTCATGCTGCTGCTTAAGCCACAAGCCGTGCTTCCAGTGGCTTCTTTCCCCTGTGGTTCTCCATCACCTACAGGGTCGACCCTTCACTCACACGGGCACAGTCGCCAGCTTTCCTTGTGTCCTCGCCCCTGCCTGGAACCCCAGCCCCCCAGCTTCTGGCTGCTCCCCGGGGTTCCCAGGCTGCAGCCTTAGGAAAGAAATTTCTTACACGTTCCAGATGGGTACTGCTGTTTTTCACCTGCTGGGACTTCGTACTTGTTTTCCTTTGGCCTGAAAGGACCCGCCCAACTTTCCAACTCAATAAACTCCTTTTCCCCCTTTAAGGATGAACTTAGACATTTCTTCTACTGGGAAGCCCTTCCTGACTCTGTTTTCTGCTACTCGATGCATATAGTTTTGTTGTTTTCATGATTTGTTTACATGTTTGTCTCCCCTAAGAGCCTAGGAACTCCACAAGGACGGGGAACTTGTTTCATTTTTATACCTACCTGGGCCCAAGAAAAAGCCAGTTGCTCAATCAGTTCTTGGGGAATGGACTTACATAAGCTCCCTGTGCAGAGTATTTCCTTTCTGATGGTAAACTGTGACATGTTCCCCTAAGAAAAACCCAGTCCAGGATTCCTCGGTTGATGACACGAACAGTTTCACTCTCCCGAATTTCCATGACCTCTTATACTTCCCAGGGCTGCACAAAGGTCTACAACTGTAGCCCCACTCTGGCTACTGACGAAGGATTAAAGAAACGATGAGATATTTTGGTTAACTTACTCTCCTTCCAAGAGAAGGGAGGTACTGATCCAGCTCAGCTGAGACAGACAAAGCCTCACGGTGGCTTGAAGCCGGGGAGCTCTAAGGGCGTTAGAGCTCACGGGGGACCCAAAGACTAGAGAGTGTTTTGCTGGTGAAAGGTCGACATCCACACCTTCCATTTGCTAGAAGGACGCCTGGAGTCCTCTACTTACATTGGTATCCAAGGCTGGAGTTGAATGTGACGTTTTGGAGATGAAAACAGAAAAGCAAAGCTGATTCCTAACCATGGTCTCCCCCAAATTAGGAAACAGTCCTCATGTCAAAGGATAAAGGGAAGCAGTCTAGATAGCTGGACGGAAGGAGAGGGTCGGGGGGCAGTCACCTTCCCTGAGCACCCGCTGTCTGCTGGACACACAGCCGTGCCCCCGGACATGCATTATATACTCTAATTCTTGTAAGGACTTTGCCAGGTAGAAAAATATTTCCATTTTACAGATGCAGAAACTGATGCTCAGAGAATATAGATGGGCTCGCCCTAGGTAAACAGGCTGATAAGCGGCAAAATCCCAGGCTACCTGGCACCAGAAAGTATGGGCTTTTTTTTTGCACACTCTCATGTTTCTTCTGTGTCCTAACTAAGGGAGTAAAAATGGTATGCTGGGTTGTGGAGTTGGGGGAGCAAATGGACATTCTGGAGAAAGAACCAGATTTTACCTAGAGCAACAGGGGGCTTTCAGTTTTTCCTGACACTATCATATTTCTGCCCTGAATCCCGTGGGATTTATCCTGCCTAAATGGATCAGAATACTTAGAAATGACGGCAGCCTTAGGGAATGAATTCAGAACATAGGGCCAAGCCCCCTTGGCAACCCTGTCAAGTTGTGTCCTCTCCCTAAGTAGAGGAGAGTGAAGTGAAAGGCGTGGAGTTAGGGCTTTGTTTTTCTTCTTTGTGGCCTTGTTGGCTTCTGTATCTGTGGCCAGCCTTCCTCTGCAGTAGCCTTGCTTTTCCTACTATTTCATAACCTCCCATGTGAAAGTCGGGTCCTCCTACCTTCCTCCCCATCCCCCCCACGGTAAACAGGGCTGCTTAATTTGCCACCCAAATGGGATGCAGTTTTGTTTAGTAAGATGTCCAGTTCTTAGAGACAATGATAACTCCCGCCTGAAAACTACCATGGATTTACCAGGAGGGGCCAACATCAAGAATGAGCCTGATTGTCCTTTTGTGATGCAGAACTGACAAACAGAGCCTTGGGGAGGGGACAGAATTTTTGTCTGCTTAACTCCATCTGCAAAACAAACATAAACTCCAAGGCTAAGTTAGAGATTCCACCCCCTCTGTCTTTGTGGCAAACATCACACATGCTATTTGTTGATTATCATCAGTTCACTGGACCATATATGTAGCTTCCCTTCTTGAGAAACAAATACAAGGATTGAATTGCTGGTGGCTCACAGACTGTTTTAAGGATATTGGCATCCTGCCTCTTTATTCTTTTCCTGGCCCCCTTAAGAGCCCCAATTCTTATAAAATACTCCTATTTGAATCACCTTGCACAGACTCTTCCTGCAGTGTTCTCATACAGGAGGTGTTTACTAATTGTTTGCTGATTCGCAGGGACAAATCAGCTATTTAGTTTTATAAAGAGTAAAGAAAATCATCCACTAGCAGGGCCTGGCAAAGGTTGCTTGGATTTCAAGTGGTCTCTGGGTGAGGAAGGGCTCCATTGTCTTTGAGGGAACTCTTGGCTTTTGGGACCCCAGCTTTCCCCGCCAAAAGATCAGAGCTTTAAGGCATGGACCAGGTCACTGGAGAGTGCTGCTTCAATTCATATTTGTGTAAGTTTGGATTCAAATAAATTGTTTAGAATTTGTTTCAATACATCTGGAGGCCCACAGGGCTTGCAAAATTCTGGAGGGGGCTGTGGTTGTTGCTGTGCTCCGTGTGCACCAGCCCAAACCAAGGATCTACAAGTCATTGACTCAGATTTGCACGGCTAAACACCATATCCTCAGGTTCTGTGATTCTAGATGCTCATTCCTCTCTCCCTTTCTGCCTCCTTGAAAGAACAAGAAAGCAGATGGTGCATGACTCTGTTGTTGAGTGAAAGGTGAGCACTGTCATGATCCAAAGGCAAAGACATAATCAGGTCTGAGGTTTTGTTTCACATAGATCTTTGTCACCTTCATTCTGTAAAATCTCAGAGGACCAGTGTTTTCAGTGGTGGAATAAAGAGTTAGAAAGTGTCATCTCTTCTACTCTTCCTCTCCTTACCGAGCATTTCCCCCTTTCCTTCCCAGTCTTTCTGGATCTGTACTTGGGTTTTGACTGAAGACATGGGTAGGGGAAGGAACAGAAGAGAGCTGAGCCAAAGGGGTTAGAAAGAGAGGGGAAGGTGGGTGGCAGGGTGGCATCCAGACAGGGTTGAGGGTGCTGAAAGGAGCTGATGCCATGACTCATGTTGCCTTCCCCTTCTGATATCTGCCTTCCTGGGGAAACAGGATAACTAGGGACCAAATTCATCACTCTGTGAAGTGTGAAGTGGGTGAGCCCTGTGACGAACCCCAGCCAAAGGGTCATTTTCCCTGTCCAATTACCAACAATAGTCTCTAGTTAATCAGAGAACTCACATCCAGATGGATCTTCTCTTGGATGGTTCCCAAGAAGAAAAGACTGTGAGGTCCTCAAGGGAATATGCATATCAGGACCAGGGATAGTGCTCCAGGGGCTGCAACATCCTCTTTGCTCTATAGGAGGAAGTCGTCCTGTACGGTAAGGCAGCAAGTCCAGAAAATATTTCACAATAGGTGTCCTGCAGGCCATCCTGAGCCACTAAGACCATGTGGAAAAGAAGAAATTGTCAGGGTGAGGTCCAGCTTGTTGGGTGTGGAGAACAGAGGGAAGGGGAAGGCCCTCTTTGTTTATTGCTTTACTCAAGATGGCAAGGAAGCATCTGAACATCTGCTCTATGAGGGCCAGGCCTTCACTTTCTATCAGGGAAAAGGAAAAAATCATGTTTCAACACAACACTCAGTTTCTTTGGTTTCAGAAATTTCAAACAGCAAAAGGTGGACAAATTTATTGCTTGAAGTGATAGTTGAAATGCCCTTCTTTGCCCTGAAATAGTCCAAGCATCTGAAAAACTTATAAATATGATAACTCTTCTAGAAACCTTCATGGGCAGACCTGAGGACATGAGAAGTGGGAAGTGAGAGAGTTTAGCCAGACTGTGGGGGACGCTCTCCATGGCCAAAGTGTTCTTAACAAGGGCCAGAACTGAGGTAACATGTGAAGCAAGAACTGAATATGTCATTAAGTCAGAGAAGGTGATTCACATGGGACTTGGCTGAAATCAAGATCTTAGATCTTAACCTTAGATCTTAACAGGGCTAAGCAAAAAAGTGGTCCTGGATGAATCACTAGTGGGGTACTCTTGTTTGCAATAGTCGTCTACATGCATCTGCAGCAGGAAAATACAGGTGCATTTAGTTGCATCAGTGGGGCAAGGTAGATACCACTTTCACAACCTTTGGGTGCCCTCCTGGTGGCAGATCATGACAGAAAGTTCCTGGGACCCCTGATGAAAAAGTGTGCTGGATGTGGAAAAGGGAGACACCAAGAAATAGCTCTTCTGGTCTGTGCCCTTCCTGGTGGAAGTAGGTACCAAAGCTGGTCATGGTGTCCATGGGGACAGATGGTTCCCCAGTGATGAATTTGGGACCCCAAGCAGGGTCACCAAAATGTGTGGGCAATGAGGAGGAACTGGGTTAGTCAGGCACAGCAGTACCCAGGGAGAGATGGGGCACATGCCTATGAAGGGAAGTTGACAGAACTGGAAGGCTATGGGGTTATATCCTTGGTTACCTCAAGTGGCTCCTACCAGTCATTTTCAAGTTTGGGCACAGGAAAATGGTGTATTTTCCATTTTCCACAGAAAGCCAGTGGGTAACTCTGAAACATACCTTACAGGAGTGGAATTTAACATCACTTGGGTTGTGGATCTCTATGAGCATGGAAGAAAGTAGTTTTTTTTGTTTTTTTGTTTTTTTTTTCAGAAAGAAGGAAAAACATTGCATACAGTTTCAGTGTTTTTATAGTTCCCTTGATGCCAACCCATGGATACTGATTAGAGAGTCACTGTCTTTTACTTTTTTTTTTTTTTTTTTTTTTTTTGCACACCAAGGGTTGTTTTGAAATCCTTTAAGGTATTGGCTAGGTACCAAAGTCATAAGAATATTGACCAAAGTCATAAGAATATTGGTGTTACTGAGCTTATGTCAGAAGGGATGTTCTGGGTGGAGGAATGCTGTGCACTGTGTGAGCTTCCCATTTATGGAAAACTGGTTTTGTTCTTTGTGGTTCATGTAGCTAGAGCCTATTCCCCGCCCCTCCCCTCCCCCCCCCAAGAACACATGCCATCTGCCTACTGCACTGTGGCTGGAGGACAATGGCCAGATAGATGTCTTTAACAGCTACTCAAATCTGTGATACCTATTGGATGCTAGAGTTGGAGATGTCTTAGTTGTGTGGTGAAGGGGATTGGAGAATTTCTAGGTGGCTGGTATGAACTTACCTGGAGGATAAACTCTGATAAAATGGATAGAAGGAGGATCACTTCTTTTTTTTTTTTTTAAAGATTTTATTTATTTATTTGAGAGAGAGAGAATGAGAGAGAGCGAGTACATGAGAGGGGGTCAGAGGGAGAAGCAGACTCCCCGCTGAGCAGGGAGCCCGATGCGGGACTCGATCCAGGGACTCCAGGATCATGACCTGAGCCGAAGGCAGTCGCTCAACCAACTGAGCCACCCACGCGCCCGGAGGATCACTTCTTACCTGGAAAACAAAGCTGAGATGAGTACCACCTAAGTACCACTTAGACCCAGGACAATAAATGTACCAAGTTCATAACTAGGAAAGATGCACTATGATAACCAGATAATGCCAAGAGCAAGGGCTTTGGTGAGTGGTCAGTAAGAGTAGCCCCAGGAAGAATCTCATCCTCCTACAGAGTCCTGGGTGCCTGGGGGAACCAAATGAGGAACTCAGTGGATACATCCAATTGGACAGTTTAGTACTTCACAATTGAAATAATTTGATCCGTTCCCACTAAAAAGAAATAATTTGATCCCAATTTATCAAGAAGAGGCTTTTTGTGACCCTAGAAGGCAGCCCCATTTGAGATGTCAGTAACTGCGATTTCCAATGCCCAGAATCTCTTCCAGTCTCTTGCCCCATCCGACAAGCCTTGTGCCATTGCATACATGCTCTGTCTACCTTCTGCAGGTGAGGATGCTCTCTAGAGCCTTCTGTTTTAATACTCTTATCACCCCTGCAAGCGATGGGGTGAGGACTCTCTGAGGATTCTCAGAGAAGCTTGAGAAGCTCCCCTCTGATCTATCTAGTGAAAGGCTTTACCCAGAAAGTGCAGATCTAGTTATAAAAGGCCCAAGTTAAAAGCTATCTCTATTAGGAACTATCAATGGGTACTATTTTTTCTTAACCCCTAGATTCTGGGGTAGTAAGGCCCGCAACAGATCCCCATCGCTGAGGTCCAGATGGGTGGGCAGAACTTTCCTGGGAGGCCCAGCAAACTCTCATCATGAAGGTGGACCTAGGACACAGGGACTCCTATGTGTAAGAGATGGTCCAGAAGATGTAGTTTGGATGAGAAAATGTTGAAATACTGTTTGGTTGTACAACAGGACTGAATATTTGAAATCAGGACTGTTCTGGAAAGTCCAGCATTGTAGGGTTCCATGCCCTGGCCCTCGTGCCCCTCCAAATCTCCTCCCAGTGAAACAGGTTCTCCTGAACTCAGTTCCCTGGTTATTTATCTGGTTACTCCCAAGAGGCACAGGGACAAGCTACACACAATACTCCAAAGCCTGTCTGCACTCACGGTTAAATGCAGTTCTCTCTATGCTGTTGGTGTTCAATGATTAAGAACTTTAAAAGATTTTTTGCATTTGTTTGGATAAATTATAAAATGCCCCTCCTTGCTCTTCTCTCTTCTCTTCCATAGCCTGTGAACTTGGTTGTTTGTGAAACATGAGTCATTACTATTGAAATATTATTTAAGGAGACGTGTGTCAATGCCACTCCAAAAATGGTACCAGTTTATACCATCACTTCAAAGGGTGCTGTGTTACATGTCAGAATTAGTTAGTGCCACCAGACAACTGGCTTTCTGTGAGACATGATCAAAGTAGAGAGTGGTCACAAGGGCTGGGGTTGTGCTGGACATCTTATCACCAACATCAACCAGTAGGGTGGGGTAGATTCTGGGGTAGTAAGGCCCGCAACAGATCCCCATCGCTGAGGTCCAGATGGGTGGGCAGAACTTTCCTGGGAGGCCCAGCAAACTCTCATCATGAAGGTGGACCTAGGTCACAGAAATTCAGGGTGTACTGAGAAGTCCAGGCAGGCTGGCTATTATCGATAAGAAAGCTCATTCATTTTTCTCATCCATCCATCCAAAGTTCTTTCATTTGACATGTATTTTGTTCCTTCTTTGTGCTAGGCACTGTACTTGCACTAAGGTCGTACAGAAATGGTTAAAATTTTATCCCTGCCTACAAGGAGGTCTACTAGACATGGCACTCAAGTTGAAGCAGAATTACAATGGGATACAAACGCACTATCCTAGAGACAAACTACACGGGGGCTCTGCAACCTTGGAGCAAAGCCCCTCACCTTGCTGGGGTGAGAAGAATCAGGAAAGGTGTCCAAAGGAGGGGGTTTCTGTTCTAGATATGGATCTGGCCCCACAGAGTGTGCTGGGAGAATGGAGTGGAGACCCACTTTCCAGCAGAGGGCACCTACTGCCGGGTGGTTGTCCAGCCTGACTTGGCTGTGGTTAGGGCCTGGGCTTCTGAAGGTTGGGGGATTGGATAATCAGAACAGCTGATCTGGAGAATCAGAACGGGACCTTGGAACACAGGGTAGAAGGCAGAAACCCAGTTTTATGATGTGGGGCACACAGAGATCTGGGTTTGGGAACCCCTGGCTGCAAGAATCCTTATTGCCCTGATATTAGAACGGACACACAAGATGCCCTGAGGAGATGGGTGGGAGCTCAGGGATCAGTCCTGGGGCTTAGAGGTCGAGATGGCAGCCAGGGTGGTCCCAGGCATAAGGCTGTATCCTTGCCACCATGGATGGACACCACTCCCCTGCCACTCGATGGGCAAGAAATCTAAAGCTAAGACCTGCCAGATGGGTGGTGGTGTCAGAAGGGCAAGAGGGGAGGACTGAAGCAACTCAACCGTTTCTTTCCTCGGGCCAGCCTTGGTCTGGGTGAGGTAACTGGCCTGGGATAGACCCGGCTGTGTTGGGGAAAATGGGGAGTTCGGTTGGGGGGTCCAGATGCACTGAGAGATTAGTTGAGCTAATATTCTATGAAGCTGTGAGCTTTTCTGGTTGAGAGTTGGGCCGTCTAAAAGCAGTCATGTACAAATGCACGCTTAATGTTATTGCAGAGATTGATAACAAAGTTGAGCCGTGACAAAAGGAAGACCTTGCACCAGGGTCAAACCCTCTGTCCATCTGAACCTAGCCGCCCACGTCTCTGCTCAGGATGCCTCCTAGAGACCACGGAAACCAGGAGGCTCTCTTTGGATCCACAATCGTGCACCTTTTCTTCTAGATTCCCACTGACCCGCTTCATCCAGAGAGTGCTTTTCTACCTGTACCTTATGCATGTGACCGTCTGGGAATGACCTGAGACCTGGATCCAGAGCCTGGCCTTAGGAGAACTTAGCCTTTGAATCCCAGCATCCAGTCCTAAACACTCTTTGATCTGCCTCTATCCTGGTGCCCCTCTCAGGGACATGGGGTCCTGGACCCCCCAGCTTGGCCAAATCTGCCTCCAATCAACATTGTGTTCTTGGTGATGACCTCCTCAGTGGTATGTCTCCAAACCCGAGTGAAATCTCTTCCAGAGGAGGATACAGATATTCACGATGCAATTGTGTACACCTGGCCCACATGAGGAACTTCTGGGGAAGAGAGTTTTAAGAAGAATAGCTGCCTTTTGGGTGAGATTTACAACTCAGGGCCAGAGCACTTCTTTTAAAACCATGGATATGTTTTCTAAGCACAGAGGCACAAACAACTTGTTGGGGGCAGTGTCAGGTTCATGGAGTCTAAAAACATTTGGCCCGTTGGTTCAAACAAAAGGGATAGGAAATGGTGTTTCTCTCCATGTTTGGAGACTCCAGTGGTGGTTGCCTTGATTCTTGTTTCTTGCTCTGTGTGGCCATTTCCCTGCTGGCTGCAGGTTATGCACTTGGGCATTTTTAAAGAAATCAAAACCATGCCCAGTACTCCTGTCCTATGATTGTTCTTTCACTCTTATTCTTTAAGTGACCCCAAATCTTTCCTTTCAGACCATATTGGCCCTACATGCCTGAGATGCCCACAAAATGCAGAATTAAAGGAGAAAGGCCCTTGGGCTCTGACAAGGGCCATTTCACCCTGTAGCTCTAGGGATAAATTTCTCTCCATTGGCAGACCTTGGTCTTTTGGGTTATTTGACTACATCTGCTGAATATATAAGTATATAAATATTTCTGTCCAAATCTTGAAAAGCAGTAAAACATTATAGTGAAAAACAGGGAGGTTTATAAATGCGGTTTTGCAACAAATATTCATGCTCAGATTTAAAACATATTTCACTATCCCAATTCAATAGTAAAACAAAAAAATACTCAAGAAATTCATGAATTTTTTTTTTTTTGAGGGAAGAGATATGAGTGTTTTTTAAATATGCAGAGTGCAGACTGGTTCAGCCGATGTGGGATACTGATGAGCTAATAGGGTCAGTATGCTCTCTCGATGGACACCCTGTAATGCCAAGTGCCGCTGGGCTGATCCCTGTCTTATGCTGGCAGCCCCAGGGAATGTGAGGAATAGATAGGACATCTATATTTAAAATTATATTTCGGGTATATTTAGCCTGTATCAGAGACACTTGAGGAAGAGCTTTCCCTGGAGATTAATTGCCAGCTGGTGTTGACGATACTCTGAGCTCCCAAACACCTCCGAGTGGGCTTTTATTTCCAGGAAATGGCTGGTGTCTTAATCATGACTTCTTAGTTGGCCTGCTAAAATAGAACTTATATTTGGGCATCTTTATTTAATGTGGTTTCTCTCTCGGATGCCAGTCGGTCTGTCTTGTTTGGAGAGGAATAAAACAGGAGGCACAGTCTTCCTGGGGCAGTCAAGGACACTTTGTGAGGGCTGATGTCATTCTTCCTGGTCCCCTGAATGTAGAGGAAGCTCGAGCTCAGAGTTACGGGTTTCCTTGGAACCTCCTAGCAGTTCAGGAAAGGGCTTGTCCTTGGGAAGGGAAGTTGTTTCAGAAAAATACACTTGTTGAAATTTTTTAGGTGTGGAGATGTTTATTTGTGGGGAAATGTGACCTAAATATCAAAAAGTCCAACAACCCTTAACCCAGAAAACAAAAAATATAGGCGTGACTCCTCTGGTTTCCACATAGATAAGGCTTTTACCTCCATAAATGATGTGATGGGTCAAGCCAAGCTCTAGTGGTAGACAGTCGTGGGGCTCTTGAAGAACACCAGGGTTAGCAACAGAAGAAAAGTCATGAGCCACCCCCCCCCAAGCAGGTGGAGGTCTCTTTGTCCTTACTTTAGGGTCCTTCTTTGGCAGGTGCCACCAGCCCTTCATGGCTTATTGTTTACTGTTGGGATCCGTTCTGATTGGTTGGTGCCCATACCAAATACTGTTGTTAAATATTTGGAACATCAGCTCCACCTAGCTTAGAACAGAAATGGGAAAGGAATAGCAATTTAAAGGATGTGGATGGGTCCGAGGTGACACTCTCAGATGGGAACAGTCCCAGTTCTGACAGCACTCAATGGGAGGAGGATAGGATGGTGAGGGGGAATTGACTGGGCCACCCAAACTGGGCACCATAAATTTGAATCTTTAAAAGCCTTTCTTAAAGGGTCCATATGTGTAAAACACATTGACGCATGAAACACAGGGAGCAAGAGTGGCCGGGAAAGGGAGACCAGGCCAAGGTCCCAGAGCTCGTGGGTACAGTAAGGCCAGGAGAGGGCCCAGGTGAGCCAATGAACAGAGCTGGGTGGGGGCAGGCACAGCCTGATTGTCCTGCCATCTCTGCCAGTCCTCCTCCTTTCTGGCACCAATACCAGGGAGCTGGCCCAGGCTGGAATATGTCACACCTAGGAGCGTGCCCTGACGGAGGCCCAGCAGCCTCCCTCCTTCTGCTCACCACATCCTTCTCATGGCCCCCATTACTTGACTGCGTGTTCAGAATGGACCTCAGTCCGTAATTCATATGTGCACTTGTTTTGTCCATGCTGGGAATGCGGAAAAAGAAAAGGTCTGACTTGCCTTACACTGTGGTTATGGAGTATCACCATCAGTCTACTTTCAATAGCTCTGATGTGTGAGAAAATTCAAGCATGTGCATGTTTGGGTTTTTCCTATCAGATTCACCACCTTACCCATGGACAATGTAACAGAATTTCTGGAAACAATCTGTGTTTGGCTTTGAGATGCACTATGCGTTTTTTCCTGTAGCAGATTAACTGTCTACTTCTCTTTTGGGGAGTGGTATCTAATTAGATTTGATTCCTTGATGTCACACCATCACAAGGGGTAGGTTAACCACCCCTAAACTGAGCTTGGATGAAATGAATGTTTTCCTCTCAATAAATCACAGGGGGTAACTGAAAGTGGATGTTATTCATTAAGTTCCATTTTATCCCTTATGTTTTGGTGTGCTTTAGGTTGACTACTTCTGATGATGTTCTTTGGGGTTAAAAAGAAAAATTTCATGTTTAATGAGCTAACATATGCTACTGGTTAAGGATTTTCATTTTTTTGCCTGTATGTAGCCAGTTTTCATTAATATGATGCTTCAGTGCTTTATGGAAGTAAAGGCTTGAAGACTCACCCAGTAGTCTGAAAGCCCCTTGAAAATTTGGTTGGTGTTCCTTTGGGGAAAGGATAGTTACCTTCCTGTAGAGGGGTCAAAGTACATAGGGCTGGGGCTGACACATGACTTTGAGCAGAGGGTCAGTGCTAAGGACTCCTTGGCATTAGCCAAAGAGAAGTCCAATAGAGATGGATGCTTTGAAGCAGACACCTCACCTTGTCACCTCATCTTGTGACTTTTTTAGCCTGGTAGAGGTAGACCTCATTCACCCAGAGGCAGTATCTGTGTCAATGGCCTATGAAAAGAGATTTTTCTCTCCATACTGGAATTTCAGCTAAAGCCTTTAAGTTTGGGGCAATGGGCGAAATAAATAACTCCACATTCATTCAGAATTTACCAAAGAGAAACCAGGCTGGTTCTCTGAACACCTGCACCCATCATCCAAATTCTTTCTTACAAATTGGAAGATTGGTATTTGCTGGGTGAACTATTTTGAAGGGAATTTGCAGGAGTAAAGCTGCTATAGGTCTCCTCAGAGAAGGGAAAAGAGGAGAGGAGAGGGTGTTGCTTTCACTCATTAGCCAAACAAAGAGGGCCCAATAGAACCACCAGAACTTTGCACAGACTTGGGTGTCGTCTGCTAGAAGGGGTGACGGTGTCACATTCCCTGGCTGAATGCCAGCTGGGGTTCAGAAAGTCATTAGCTTTCCTACAGGAGCAGAGTTTTCTAGAAAGGTTGACAGGTATCCCCTGAAGAAGTATAAAAGTGAGAGGTTGGCTGGGGCAGCTCACAGTAGTAGGTGAGAAGGGCAAGTTCAGTGGCTGAGCAGGCTATGCTTGCAGTTTTTAAGGGACGAGAATGTATCCCCAAGGCGTCAGGCAAATATGTAAAAGGATCCAGGCTCAAGTTGTCTTGAAAGGATGCTGTCTAAGAAGGTTATCTCTGGTGGTAAGGGGACTTCGAGGCATACTGCCAGTGCTGGAGCTGATGGGGCAGGGGTCATGGGAGCTCCGCCAGGGGAAGAATTGTTCGGGTTAGGGGCTGCTGTCACAAGCTGGTCCCCCAGGGGGTCTCCAACATGCCCATAACTGTCGCCCATAAAATAAAGCCAGTATTTATATGATGGAGGCACGTCAAGATCCAAGAGAACACTGAAAACAGCACCAATTAAGTAAAAATTCCTTTGATCTTTTGCCTCTCATCCCTCTTACACCTGGAGAACCCAAAAGCAGGCATTGGGCAGAATTAAGTGGAACTGGAGGTATTGCCAAGAGAGAAAGCCAGACAATGACCCTCTTCTGAGATGCTGATTCCCAAACCTGAAGTCAAGCCTGAGCTTGGTGGACAAAGAAGTTTTAACTGGATCAAGGTTAACGTTTTGATCTAGAATGGTCTGGACTGGATGTATTAATTCCTGAAGACAGGGCTGTTTTTTAATGGCTGAAATTGACTTGAAAATGATGGAATCTGCCTCAAGCATTGGTGGGAGAAAACAAAATGATATCATGCCCAGTCAAACCGGGTATGAGCCTGATAAAAATCTGCATTTCTGATATACCAATGCAGCTTGCTGAGTTTTCTTAGCTACACTGGTTTATTCTAAAGACCTACCAAGATAGTGGTAGTTTCAGGTACAAAATGTTTATCTCCACACTGAATATTTAAGGGTAGGCAAGAATTCACCTGAGGGCAACAAAAGTATAATGTTTTCCAAGGAGAGAGTATCATGGGGAAGATCCATCCCAGACCATCCTGTCTTCTCCAAAGCCAGGAGAAGACTCTTGGGGCTCTGGCTGGATTTTTTTCCCAAGATAGTTTTTTGCCCTTCTCCATCAACCTATGCAGTTTTCTTCCTCCCCATTGGGATGAATAATTTAATTCTTGCTGAGCCTGGTTTTGCTCCAGGAAGGACTCACTTTGAAGGGTCAAAAAGATCAAATTGAGCTCTTATGGAGAGCCAAAAGCCTTTGGGAGTTTTTCTGACACCTTCCTCTTAAAACCCCCACGAAGAATCCAGAAACTCTTTCATTATCTGTATTCACACGAAGAATCACACGTAGGCAAGGTTTTGTTTCATTTGCTTCAAGAGCATTTTCTTTCTTCTTAGAGGTCACTTTAGGAGTCTTAAAATGAAGCATAGACAAGAAATAAGGAAGCCTCACAGCTTCCTTCATGAATGACAGATCAATAATCATTTATACTAATGGTCTCGGATGGGTCTCTTCCTTTCCCACAACTTGTTCTAGTTGACCATATCTCAACCTGAAGACCATTTTCTTTGGTGTATGCTGGCAGTCTCAAGAGAGTATTTCCCAGAGACTGGTAAGGCATCGCAAATGTCCCCAGGCACTTATTGGAGTTGTTCTTTGACAGTTCTTTCTTCCACAGATGACGAAGCATTGCTTGAGTCATACTTCCTATTTGCAGAGGCAGACGCAGGAGAAACAGATGAGCAGGGTTTCAGATATGGGGGATCCTGGGTTCTCTTTCCAGCCATGGACTTTTAACAAAACCAGAGGCTCAAAGCCAAATACATTGCCAAGGAATTTAAAGCCAGAGGGCGCTATTACACAGAGGATGGTAGAGCCTTTCTGGAAGATATGTTTCTGTTGCCTTTTGTTTTGGAAGAGGCCAGCTCCTAATACCTAATTTCTAGTTTAAAAGGTCTTTTCTTTAATTTCAAACCCAACCCCGAAGATCTGACTTTTGTTCATTTCATTCTTTTCTTCTGGAGCTCGTCAGATTTCTCATTACTAGCACAATATTTTAAATTGCTCTTAGGTTGAGTTAAACTTTTTTGATGGCATGGGAAAAGTATGAGAAATATGCTCCTGGATCTCCAAAGCAGAAAAAGTTAGCAATTGGAAGAACCACAGCAATGTGTCCCCAGTAAAGACAGTGGATGAAGGTCATTGGGCATCTTGATGGGAAGTTCCTGGTTTTATAGGAACCACTGGACAAAACTTTTATTTTTTGTAGTTGGAATTTCTTGACTGAGGATGCAGCTGTTTTTTTCTTATTCTGCAGAAAACTCAACCTTGGTTCTAAGGGGCTGGGTTGGCCAATTCATCCCTAGATTTGACTTCAAATGATGATGAAATTTCCTACAGCAAATGTCCCCTCTTTGGCCCAACTTAATACATCTCCCTTACTTTCAAAGGTGGGGAGTTAGGGCTGTTATTTTTGTTCTAAGCAACTGAGAATGAGGGGGAAGTCAAAACACATGGCCCTAGTGAGGTCTTTTTGAGCAGAGATTTCTCAAATGGCCAAGAAACCAGGGTAAAGGTCATTGAAGTCAGACGCCAACTTGGATTCATGATGGATTCATGATGAGCTCCCCACGTCTCCTTGCTGGGATCAAAATCTTGTCCTGACTCCAAAGCTTGCTTGGCTAGCTGACAATTTTCTTAGATATTTTTATTCTTCTGGGAAGCCAGACACTGATTGGCATGTCCTCAGACACTCACTGGGATAGTCCAAATCACCTGGATTCACTGCGCTGTTGGCTTTCCAAATGCCAATTGTCATGCCCTCTGGGAGCTTCTTCCTGAAGAGGATTTAAAGCTGGTTGAAATCTTCCCTGGATTCATTATGTCCCTCTGGGGACTGTCTTAGCTGCTGGCTGTGGCTCCTCTTCTCTTGTTAGAGGTCCCTTGGCTCCTACAACCAACTCAGTTCTTTTCACTTTCACTGTGTAGCTTCTCTGCTCCCACTAGCCCATGGCTGAGGTACACAGTATACCTCGATGTCCCTTCCGTCCGAGTAGATACGCAGGGATACGTATGGAGGGAAATGTTTGGAGAACTTCAGAAATTTTTCTATTTGGATGGTCCTTATCCCCGGGCATCATAAGTCTGTGCAGAGGCAGAATTTTAGCTCTTTTGATTATGTCCTTTTGAGACTATCCTAGACAGTTCTGAAACAACCAATCAGTACAATTAACCACCCCTTTGGCAAGAAGCACGTAAATATAATTATGCCTTAAGTAGTCTGGTTATACTGTCACATGTTTTCTGTCAGCAAAGAGGAGGCATTCAGTGACATCTCAAAATAACATCCCTTGGCATAGATTTTCAGAGCTTATAATTCAGTGCAGCGCCATTGAACAAATATTCATTAGGTTTCTACTCTGAGCTAGGAATTATGCTAAACACTGTATGGGACTCAAGGATGAATGAGGCGGGATGATAAGATACAGTGGAAATAAATGAGAAGACCTCAAAAACTTCATAAGAAATTCAAATGACCTGAGGGGAAAATATGTATAAGGGGAAAAACTGCAGAAGAATTCTTGTACAGAAGCACAAGAATAAATATTCCTTATGAACCTCCTTCTTTGGTCATACCTCAGTGAGCAGCAGCGATGCTGAGAAAGACAAAAAAAGAAAGATCCAAAAGAAGAGAAGGAACTGTAACCGATGTGGGAGCATCAGGCACCAGGGAAATGCCTCAAGTAGAGAGGGAAACGGGTACACTTTTTGTTTAAGATGGCGGACTGGACACACATGTCTAATGTTGTTCCCTCCTGAAACACCTCTAAAAGCTTACAGTAATATGGCTTTTAAGGCCATAAATCTATAAATATGGGGAGCATGCCACTCCTGAGCAAGAATGGGGAGGGCCATGCCATATGTTTAAATATTTAAGTTATAAATCAAGATAACAAACTATTATAGTTTATCCTCTTGCCTTGACCAATACACCCTCATAACGACAACATTAAACATATATGGGTATATTCATACGAAATAACTGCAGACAGTGCAATTTAAAAATTCATTTGCCTTTTGTCAAAGCTGTGACTGGCTTTGCGAAGAGGCAGTGGTGTGCACACACGAGCATGAGCATGGCAGCACGTGGCCACCTCCATCCTCCGCCCTTGCACAGAGCCCTTCCTTGACCATCCCTTAGGTCTAGAGGGCATACATTGGCGAGTCAGCCTGCTGGATTGACCGAGGAAGAAACCCTGGCAGGCCCTCGGCATGTCCTAGGGACTACTTGGAAAGAGAATTTGGGGGTCCTCTATACCAAGAGTGTGATCTCAAAGGGGAATGGTAAAGACCCTGGGTGGGCCTACCTCTTGCTCCAAAGAATCTTTGCTTCCTTGGGATGGAAGCGGCTCTGCTCAGTTAACTCACCCAGAGTAACAAAATTTCTGAGACTGGAAAATAAAACGGATGAGAAGTAACTGACTTATCAGACACCAGTGGGGAAAGGGAACTGGTTTAACTCCAAAATCCTCAAAAATCTCTGAAACTGGGAGGAGGGTGGTAGTTCAGGGACTTCTGAAAGTGTGTATTTCCTATAAGAAAGAAGGGTTGAATGCTGTTTAAGAAGTGATGAGACCCCTAGATTCTCTCTCTTACCCCATACTTGTGGGGCAGCCACTCTTCCCTCACCCAGGAAAGAAACTAAGCTTAGGGCCTGTGGACCAAGAGCAGCCAGGCATAATTGAAGGCAGAGTGCCAAACTGAAAATATGGAGGTTTAACCAAAATATGTCTGTGGAAGACAGAGACCCCCACCTCTACTTACAACCATCTTTCTCCATTCTGTTTAGGAACACTGGTATCCAGGCAGAAAATTGGAAGATCTTCTCTGGAAAATATGGTTGGATCTTCACAGTCAACATGCCCCCCTCACCTGCTCAGAGCTTCTAGTCCACGGGAACAGACAAACATCCATTAGCAGAAGTCTGGAGACTTGTAATGATAAAAGCAATAGGAAAAAAGCATTCTGGAGGAAACTCAATTGTGCATGAAAAAATACTTTGAACAAATAATATCCTCAAAGAAAGTTTGTAGAAAAAATCTAGCACCCATGAATGAAGAACAGGCTGCCATAAAATAGCATTCTGAGAATATAAAAAGGTTTCTGAAAATTAAAAACTTGGTGTTAAAGAAGAAAATCCAGTAAAGGGCCAGAAGAGAACATTGAAAAGTCGCTTCAGAAAGTAGAACAAAATGGCAAAAATATAAAAAATAAGAGAGAAAATAAAATAATAAAACTAGCCTCAATGGTCTAATATCTGAATATAGGCATTCAGAAAGGACAATAACAAAGATAGTGATAGACTATAATCCACTAAATGTCAATAAAAGTTCCTCAAATGGAAAGACTTGAGTTCCCAGATTGAAAAGCTCACAGTGCCCAGAAATATGAATAATAATAGATCCATGCTGAGACAACCCATGTGTAATTTATCTGAAATCACTGGAGCACCAGGGAGAAAATTCTACAGACTTCTAGGGAGAGAGAAAGACACACACACACACATACACACAGGAAGAGAGAGAGAGGGAGAAGCACTAATAACAACAACATGCCCCCCCTCAAATGAAAATCTATCCCATGCAAAAGAATCACAATGACCAGACCCTTTTCAAAACAAATAGCAACACTGAAAGCTAGAACGTACTGGAGGAATAGCTATAAAATTCTGAAGGAAACAAAAATTTCCAATAAATTTTGTACCCAGACATGCTAGTAATGAATAAGAGGCTAGAATAAATAAATTTTCAGACATGTGAGGTCCTCAAAATTTTACCTCTCTCTCCCCTTTTCAAGGCGGGGGGTGGGGTGGGGGGTGGGGGGCGGGGAGGGGAAGCACCAAGACATCAGAGGACACGTGTCAGAAGCAATGCTACGTGTTTCCTCTTCCCAGCACATAGGAAGACTACATATCCCAGCACCCCTTGCAGTTATTGTGGAGCCATATGATGGAATTATGGCCAATGGAATGTGGGATGAAGTGATGTAACACCCTGCCCCCAAATCAGGTCTGGTGCATCAGGTCTGGATATAAAAATATCAGAATGATCTTCTGGTCTCTCTTTCCCTTCCATGGTCACTTTGAGGCCTTGGGTTCCAGATGGCTCTCTATGAGGTGAAGAGCCACCTGATTTGCATTGGACTGTGACATGAGCAAGAAATAATTATTAAGTTGAGTCGTTGAGATTTGGGGTTTGTCTTTGTAGCAGCTAGTGTTGCGCTCTCATACTCCTAGAAAGTGGGTGTTGATGTAACAGGAACTTAAAACTATGTGGCATTTGCTTAGTGGCTCCGTGGCGATTAGCAAAGGAACTAAGATCAGAAATTAAGAAATGGGGACCCAAGTTAAGCGGTGGCAAACATTTGAAAAAACCATCACTTGCTGCGATGTGGGAGCTAGAGGCCCAAGGAGAACTGGTTACAAAGAAAGTGTTGGTGGGAGTCGGCCACTCTGGGATTCATTTGGCAAGGTGTTGCAAATGACAGCCTTTGGAAATAATTGTCTGGTGTGCAAGGAGAAATCAAAGGGAATTAAAGGGGATACAGAAATTTGCAACCCAAAAGCCATCTTCTCATTTATAAAGCACAAAAGGTAAGAGACCTAAACTTACAGTAAAACTTCTCAGAGAAAGTGACCTGGGTGTTATGGTCCCTTTCACACCTGATAACCTCAGTGTGGTGGTCGTTGAACTGGGAGAAGAATAGGGAGGGAGGAGGAGGCAATGAATGGGGTCTCTATCTAGAAGGCACAACTATGTTTAGGAAAGAACTTTGGGTACACTTGTTGCCTATGAATCTGATGGAAAGCAAATACCTCAGAAACTTCGGCTCCTGAGGGAATTGGATTGCCAAAGAAACCATGAATTTGATTGACACCCCCGCCCCAGCCCCTGCCAAATCTTGAACAGTTTGAAAACTGGAACAATCCCAGCGGCCCAACGACCACAACCGGAAAAGAGACTTCAGAGGCTCTGTATACCTTCCTCCTGAAGGGACATGTTTGCTAGCACTCTGGTCTGATGTGACCAAGGAAAATAAAAATGAGAGTCTTTCAGAAAGCAGAGAAAAAGGCCTCAGAGAATAGCCACAGGAGCTCCTTCCAAAGGCAGAATCAGGGCCCAATCCAGGAAGTTTCTCTACTCCCACAGGTTGCTCCCCCTCCCGCGTGCCCGGAGGGATTTCCGAATTGCTCCAGGCCAGTGATGGTCTGCGATCTGCTGTTCTTCAACTTTTGGGGTACTTTCTGTCTCCAAGCGACCTTTTTATTTTGGTGTTTATGCAACCGGTGATCTTTGTTTTTAACTTCATAGTTGCCAGACCCAGAGGGTCAGAACCAGTGGGGATTATTGTTTTGTTGTCTTTTGTCTACATATTGGAAGAACAATAAAATGGTTTGGTGATCAGATGGGCAGACCGGCCGACATAATGCTAGAAATTTCCCATAGCGTTTCTTCTTCCTGGAACACCGGCAGACGACCTGCCCTAATGCCCCTCATAGTCACGGGTGGGGTGCGGCGGGGGGTGCGGGGGTGGTCGGGGGTCCTGTGACCGGAGTTCTGGCCACTGGGAGGCGAGCAGAGGTCATGTAAACCGTTTCCAGGCCCGGCCCTGAGCAATACCATATACACCCCTCCAGCTCTGTGCTCCCCTTCACCGGCGACTTTGGAGGCAGGTGTTTTAGCGCAGTTAAAGAATGCGGGCGTGTGCACTGTACGTACACACGGCTACAGCCACAACCGAGCGACTGTGGGAGCGCACTGAGCAAACATGCGAACGCGCACGTATCGTGTGGAGCCCTGAAAGGTCAAGGTTTGTGTTTGCCGGCACATGTTCTTCCGAGACGCAGGCAGCACTGCACCCGGGAGCTGCAACACGGCAGCAAAGCCTGTGAGCTACGCGGGATGAACGGTGTGCACCACCCCTGGCGGACCCCCCCCATCTGGCTGCGGCAGGTCCGGAGGCTCCGAGAGAGGCTTCCCGGTCAGACGAAACTGATGGATTATCTGGTGTGAGCGCTATCCAGGGGATTTAGGACTCTGCTGGACAATTGGCGTTTGGATTACTGATGAGAACACAGAAACTAAGGCGTGTGAACAATAATTCACTCCAGGAAAAAGCAAAATTTGTGTTTCTGAAAAGAAAAAAAAAGTTAAGCTTCCTTACATGTCTCGCTTATAAAGTAGCACATAGAGGCATGATTTTATAGGCACTGACCCAATCGGGTTGAGCAAAAGGAGAGAGGGATGGAAAATGTGCAAGATGTTGGTGAGCGAAGGGGAAGGAAGGATGAGACTTATTTTTCATATCAGGAAACCAGTAGATAATGTCTAAAACCCCAAGATAAAGATATAGCCATAATAGCATGTTATTCAGAGATAGGCATGTTTTCATACCCAAAGATTGGATTCAAAACAATCCCTTCAGAAATACTGTCACAACTGTTATTCTTTCCTTGGTCTTCAAACAATGTTGCCAAACTAGTGATGGTATATCAGCACCTACAAATGATCTCTGCTGTTGGAAAATTTATTCCCCAGTTTTCTTTCTCTTTCTACTTTTATTAAGCCAGGGGTCAACCAGTTATGGCCCAAGGGCCAAATCTGGCCCATCCCCTCTTTTTGGGTGGCCCATGAGCTCAGAGTGGTTTCACACTGACCTCTCCTTTATTCATAGATAAAAGTAAGTGATAGTGAGACCCGAATCAGAGATTTTTAAATAAAGAGGACCGGGGAATTTTTGTCTAGAATGTATAGAGCAAATGCTAATCAATTAACTTCTCAAAGACAGTTTTGTTCATTGCTTATCTCCAGTGTCTAGTACAGTGCCTGTCACAGAGTGATAGTGCATGCTCATTGGCTTGTCACCCTAGCATCTGACACATAACAGGTTGTTGGCAAATGTACGCACACATGTATGAATGAAGAATTGAATGAATAGGTATCATTGAACCCCTATGACATGGGAAGCCTGGTTGGGGGTGGAGTATAGAAAGTGATTCTTAGAATTCTTTTTTTTTTTTAAAGATTATTTATTTATTTATTAGAGAGAGAATGAGAGAGAGCAAGCACATGAGAGGGGGGAGGGTCAGAGGGAGAAGCAGACTCCCTGCTGAGCAGGGAGCCCGATGCGGGACTCGATCCAGGGACTCCAGGATCATGACCTGAGCCGAAGGCAGTCGCTTAACCAACTAAGCCACCCAGGCGCCCGATTCTTAGAATTCTTAAAATGGCATCAGATTAGGGCGCCTGGGTGGCTCAGTCAGTTAAGTGTCTACCTTAGGCTCAGGTCATGATCCCAGGGTCCTGGGATGGAGTCCCGCATCAGGCTCTCTGCTCAGTGGGGAGTCTGCTTCTCCCTCTACCCCTTTGTGCTCTCGCTCTCTCTCCCTGTCTCAAATAAATAAATAAAATCTTAAAAAAATGGCATAAGATTAAAATATTTTATAATGATAGTAGTAATAGACAATTATTAGTTGCATTGTGTGGTAAAGACCAGCGCCTTCAAATTGGGGTACTCAGACCCCTGGGCATTTCTTTCCTGGCATTCGAGAGCTGTTCTTTCCCATTTTCCCCTTTCCACAGCCCATCTTCCACTTCATCTAAGAAAGATAAACATTTTACCGTTTCCAATTCTTAGTGTGAGCCATTGCTTTGAGTTATACCCCCTGCCCCCAACTCAGTCCAGGGCATAGTCAATTTGAAATACTGACTCGAGGGAAGAGTCTTTTAATTGATGAAATCAAGGACCAGCCCCCAAACCTTCCTTTCCTTTTATGTCTTGTACATATTTCTGTTAAAGATGAAGCATGGCTTTGGAAATGGGGATATTTGGGCCCCTACTGTTGTATTCTGAAATTGGAAATAATATATTAACTGTAGGCCATGAGCCTGACTTTCATTTAACTTACTCTTTCATCCCTGTTACCAAGAGATGCATAGCTCTTGAGAATTTGTTGAAGATAAAGCAAAGAGAATATTGATAAGAAATAATAAAAGCTAAAAATGGCTCTCTCCCTTGGTGCCCCTCCCCCAACAAATTTCACATCCTTTTCGGTTGTTCTCAGTGCTTATCCCCAGGATAAGTCATTAGCTGGAAAGAAAAACACCTATGAGTGGCCCAAGTAGAAGAGATTAGTGATGGTTAATTTTAAAAATGTAACTGAACTATTTTCAGGAGCTATCAAATTTCCAAGTTACCTTGGATAAAACCCGTGGATAAAATTTTTGTGTTTTAGTTCAAACCTGCATTGTAATCCTAGCACGCTTGCTTTATTTCACCTTATAAAATGCTTAATTTTGCCCACCTCCTGGTATGAAGTAGAAACATGATGACGGAAGCATGGTGAAAAGTTGATGAGCCCCATGGTCTTTTGTGGAATAGAACTTTCTCTCTCTTTACATAAATCATATTTGATCACAGTGTCTAATGCATTAATGGTGCTATTTCTTAATATCATACATTATTCTTATTTAATCTTTCCTATAATGTGCTTTCTGTATTATTTGAGAATATGCAGTCTTTCTATAAAAGGCCAGCAAATGGGGTGGATAAAACTCACAAGAAGTGTAAAGCGTAACAAGGAAGCTAGTAGCTTATAAGGTTCAGGCAAAATTGATTGGACATGTTTGGGATCGATAATGGGTAAATAGTTTGTGAAACACAGGCAGAATTTGTAAGTGTGTTAACTACAGATAGTAAGTAACCTGTAAGGCGTGTTGAAGATGGAATAGATAGAATGTGTAATTGAACAAATGAGTGTTACTTACAGCTACAAAGACAGGGAAAGACATGGAAAGTTACAAGTATGAGGAGGCCACTTCTGGGCATCTTGAAATTGGCCCTCCACTGGAGGCTCCCAGTATGGTCTTATTCTGGCCCCACATGTGCTCTGACTAAGAAACTCCGTCAAAACCCAAAGCTACGGAGCAGACTAACTGCCAGGCTGGGGCTGTGGCCAGGCTCCAGGTCCTGAGTCTTTCGGGGGGAGCTGCTATTTATATTGGCTCCAGGCACTTTCTGTCTGCTAAGCCCTCCGTTCAAACCTCAACTCTGGTTTTCATTGGCCCACCATCAGTGGGGAATATCGATGCAGGAAAGACAAGATGTGAATATTGTGTGACCCAAGATTTAGGTAGTGTTGTCTTCCCATCCTGGGCTGCAGGACGTCTGTCCTGGGTCCTGGGCATGTGAGCCTTTCTTCCTGGGCCCCTTTCACCATCAAGAAATATTAAAAATTATATTTTACTACTGCATTGAAAGAAAGACCAATATAATCCAGGCTGAATTACACTTTTTTCTTTTTATGATTTTAAATGAAATTAAAAGAGTTTTGTGGGCCCCCAAAGTGTTGTGTCTACGTCTAAGGTACCCGCTGGAGAAGTTCATCTGCTTGTACCCTTTGCTAAGCATGTGAGCTACCCCATTGCTTTCTCTCCTCGGGGGGTATCAAGTTGATGAAATAACCTCTGTGATTCAAGTACTTTAATTTAGTTGGTGAACCTTTCTGTTCTGTGATCTTTGAGATAGCTTGCCTGAGAGCATAGCTGGAAACTACCATTATGTCAAGGGAATTCCCTTCATGACGTTCCCCAATAAGCCTAACATCAGCATTCAGTATACACATGCCTACCCACCCGCTTTTTCTCCTAGGCTCCCTTCACAAAGAACTTATTTTTAACTATACAGTAAAATTTGAACTGTTACAAGTTAAATAATGAAAAACAGCAAAGAGATTTATGCTTGATCTTATAACTTATAAAAATCCATAAATTAATGATATTATATCCAAGTAATTTTAATCTTGATAACTTTAGTAGTTTATCTTACAGCAGTGTAAACTTACCATTGTGATTTGTGTCTTTTTCAGCAGATTGTATAATTAATGCATTTGTTTGGATAAAAAATTAAGTCTTAAGTTTTTTTTTTCCTAACAGTAAGTGTGATTTGATTGAGTAACTTGATAAGGAGGACTGCCTTTGCTAACTAGGTTATGTGGTAGATATTTTTCACAAATTGAATGAGCTAAATATGCAACTTCAAGGTTTTGACCATATATATATATTCTATGTACATCATGTATTTATAGATATAATCAGAAAAGTATATTTAAATATACATTTATTTTCATAGCATTTTCCCAATATGTTGGATTAAATAAGATAGCTACAAAAAAAAAAAAATCTCGTGTGAAAGTGGCATCAGTCTTGGTCTACACTGCTTCCTTCCCTCCATTTGGCCATGACCCAGCTTCAGTGTCTTTGCAGTAGGGAGAATGAACCTCAAAGATGTCCACACCCTAATCCCTAGAAACTGTGAATATGTTACATTACAAGGCAAAAGGGATTTTGCAGATTTAATTAAGGTTACAGACCTTACAATGGGGAGATTATTCTGGATTATTCAGGTGGGGCTGATCTAATCACACAACCCTTTAAAAGCAGTCAACTTTCTCCAGCCGGAGACAAAAGAATGTGACCAAAGAAGGGATTTGAAGCATGAGAAGCATGTTACTCACTGTTGTTGGCTTTAAAGATGAAAAGAACCATAATCAAGGCTCTAGAATTTGTGAACAATGTCTGACTGACAGCCGCCAATGATACAGGGACCTCAGTCCTACAACCAAAAGTAACTGAATTCTGCCAAAAACCTGAATGGGTCTGGAAGCACATTCTTTCTGAGAGCCTCCACAGAATTGCTGAAGCTGGCCAACACTTTGGCTTTGGCCTTGAGACCCAGGAGGAGAGGAGCCAGGCGAGCCCATCTTACCTATAGAACTGGGACATCACAGATTTGTGTTGCTCTAGGCCACTAAATTGGTGGTCATTTGTCATCGCAGCAAGAGCAAATGAATATATACCCTCCTAGCTTTCAAGAGAGTGCCACACCTGCAGCTGGCCTGTTCACGTGTTAATTTTCTATTGTATTCTCTCTGGGAAAGTAATTCTTACAGAGAAAAATGTGACTGTGTTTCAATCGCTCCGTCTTATTGTTGTACTCTAGTGGCATTTATTTGGAATGAAACCTAATTCAAAAAGATTAGTTTTTAAAAACTCTTTTATCTATCTATCTATCTATCTATCTATCTATCTATCTATCTATCTATCATCTATCCATTTGTCTATTTATTTATTTTAGTGATCCAGGTGTCTGGGCAGGGTGACCATGGAGAGGCTTCCTGTCTAGAAGATCAGTGGCTATGGCTCTGGGAAATGACTCCCCCGACCCTGGATTCAGTGTAATTTAACAGAGGACTAGTTTCTTCAAAAGGGAAGGGAGGAGTGAGACATGACATTATTCAAAAAACTTAGCTCCTAGCAGGTTACACAGATTATAAATTCCAGAAGAATATTCAGGAATTTTTTACTTCAGGTTTGAGTCTCATTCTTGAGTCCATTGTTGGTCCATGGTGGGAGGGAGGATTTGTGAGTGGTTCCTGTTTTATCCAGTTCATTCCAGGCTCCTCCATGGTCCCATGTCCTATGTCCTGGGTCTGGTGGGCAGGCTCTTACATTCAGTCCTCTTACAGTATACCAGGAAACTATCCCTTGTCTTGGACCCCTGCTTCTGCCCTAGCCAATAGTCCTCTATTTAATTTCCTTGGTCCCAGGATCCTACCTCAGGATCCCAAGAGTCAGTCCTAAGTCACTCGGTTCTACCAGATTCTCTGAAAGGGAATGAAGTGATGTGATGGTGAATGGGTGAGGAGCAAAGGGTAAAATCTTCAAATCCTTTGGGTGGAGCAATGGGGCAAGCAGGTCTTGGATATTGACGATGTAGAACTCCCCCTTTCATAATTACAACAAATTATTCTCAGAGAGTCTTTGATTCTCCTACCAGCTTGAGCTGAACTGCCAAAAACTACTTCTGGTTTTCTAGCTTTGTTACATGTCATGACCCAAGACAAGAATTGGGAAGTAGAGAACAGAATTACAAGAGGTTAAGGGAACTTGGAGACAGAAAGGCTATGTGGACAGAGAAGAACAGAGATCTTCAGTTAACAGATGCAGTCAGCCCATGGCAACCCCACAGGGAGGAAGCTGGGGAGATAAATGCTCTGACTGTACTCTTCTTCCTCTATCTGGTCTCCTACAGGGGCTCCCTAGTAGCTCTCCTCAACGAGAAGCTAGAGGGAAAATCAACCCTTTCATGTGGTTCTACCCACAGCAGCTTTGCAAGGCATAGAGCAGCTTGGAGAGTGGATCTGGAGTTAAAACAGAGCATATCCAGTAGCTCTGAATCGTGTGGGGCTAGAGAGAACCATAACCCCAGGTCAGCTCACTGATAGGGTCTCAGAGACCCAGAGAACAGGGGTAGCAGTAGTGGCTGTGCTTTAGGGATCTAAAACCCTTATTGCAGAGTGCTAGGTCTGAAGGAGCTGACAAAGGGCGTCACAAGTAAGGGTCCTGGGGCACAAAGGGGCATCCTGATAACTACCTCAATTCCAGACAACGTGCCTGTGGTTACTTCAGTGAGAACTCTGTCCTCATTTGTGACTATGGCACTCAGGTCCCCTGAAAATGTGTGTGTGTGTGCGCGCGCACACACACATGCAGACGTGCAAGCCTACCCATAGCCCTTAACACTGGGAAGTCAAGGCGTGGCGGGAACAAGACACCTTTTAGGATTATTGTCTTATTCATAAATATTCCTTTTACCCTGGGAACAGTCCCGGATGTATGGAAGTTGGTTTCTCAGGAGCCGCATATGACCTAAGTAACACTGCCCCTTAGCTACAGCTGAGTGATTCAGCAACGGGTACGTGGCCTCCGCCAAGCCAGTTTGAATCCTTCCCTAGTATCCTTCTAACTGGAGTCTAAAAAATAAGCTTTGTAGTCCAGGGGAAGAAGGCATTACTAAATGGGACACTCAGCGACTGTAGGGTGCCCTATTTCCTGCCACATGTAAGAAGTCATCCACTTTGAGAAGAAACCAAGTCTACCCATGAGAAGCACAGGCAAGACACAGTGGGAGTCCAAGAAGTACAGTACTTTGTTCCAATTGTGCTTGAATTTCAGCTGCACCTCTAGTACGCTTGATTGTTCAATCCTTCCATAATGTAAGTTACCCTAACATTCTTTCAATAAAGATATTTTTTGGGGGGAGTTCCAACCTTGTTTAAATTGGATTTCTCACAGGGCCCTTTCTAATAGAGTTGACAGAGTTGATAGTTCATACTAATTCCACCACACGAAGAACAGTTAGGATGAAGTGTAAGGAAGCGTAAGGAAGTCAAAAGCTAGAGAGAGCCTTATGGATTGGAGGATGGGTAAGATGAGAAGCCTGACTAAAACTTTGAATCAGGAGGATGGGGAGGACTCTTTATTGCAGACTATTCCAGGCAGGGAGAACAGCAAGTACAAAAGGGTGGTGGTCCCAATTGCAAAGATATATTTATGGGGCAAAGAAGGGTTGGAGGAAATATGTGTGGAGGGAGAGACAAGGTGGAGAAGATGTTTCACTGTTGAGGACTTTGAGTGCCAGACTAAGGAGTTCATGCTTTTTGAGAGTGAAAGTGATATCATGGAAGCTGTATTTTAGGGATATTGACCTGGTAGTGTGCTGGGTGAGTTGAAGGGTGTAAGAAGTGGTATTAAATGCAGTCATCCTGGGGTGCCTGGGTGGCTCAGTCGTTAAGCGTCTGCCTTGCACTCAGGTCATGATCCCAGGGTGCTGGGATCGAGCCTCGCATCGGGCTCCCTGCTCAGCAAGGAGCCGCTTCTCCCTCTCCCACTCCTTCTGGTTGTGTTCCCTCTTTCGCTGTCTCTCTCTCTGTCGAATAAATAAATAAAATCTTTAAAAAAAAAATAAATGCAGTCATCCTGATATGGCCAAGAGCCTGGAACAGAGTGCTAGAAGCAGGAACGGAGAGGAAAGAGGGAGTGTCTCATTCATGTCTGTGTCCTTCCTGTTACTTAGCGGAGTGTCTAGCATCTTGCGGGTGCTCACCAAATTCTTGCTAATAACTAAGGAATTCTAGTAAAGTAATGTTATATCCACATTATCATCCTATGTTATATCTCAGTATGTTAGATTAAAATTTTAAAATAAACTACATTGTTGAATTATTGAGGACACTTGGTCTGATATTTTTAGTTGTCACTGAATTTCAGTGTAACCTGAGGTAAGGTAATTAGAGAAGTAAATACCTGTGCTTGATTGTGTGAATTCATCATTCCCTTTAGATCGCAGAAAGGAATCAGTTGCTGGAGGAAGGTTTGTTCACATGTTTATTAGAAACTTACTTTCCTTGCATCCTTGAAATCTATTTAGGCCATTCTATTCAAGGGTCATCATTCTGTAAGAAAATACAATATCGTCAGTCACTTAAAATGTTAGTTGGTATCCTACAACCGAAACATTTACCAGTCTGATGAAGAAATACAGTTCTCCTTTCCCTTATAACTTATCTTTAGAGAAAATGGCCAGAGCAAAGAGCATTAGTAATCATGCAGGAAGACAGAACGTTGAAATGCCTTATATATTTCATGAAGCTCCTATCTTAAGTACTATGCTGTCAGTATTTTGTTACACTCTCTCCTTTTATTACAGAGCACCATGCCACCCTCTCTGTGTGTGTCTTCCTAACTTCGCATTCGCTAACGTCTTATTGGTAGCTTGCCATTCTGGTGGGATTGGCACACAGTATAAATCAGGTCTTTTATTTATATTCTTGCTTGTCTAGATCCAGGCACTGGCAAACCATGGCCCGTGGGCCTTCAATCTGTTTATGTAAATTAGGTCTTAGTGGAATACAGACCCATCCATTTTATTTACCTATTGTCTGTGGTCCCTTTCGGGTGACAAGGGCAGGAGTTGAGCAGGTGCAAGAGAAAGCGTACGGCCCACAAGCTTAAAATATTTACTGTGAGTCCTTTTAAGAAAAGTTTGCCGATCTCACGTCTAGACTTAAAAAGTAATGAGGAAAATGCTTACAATCAAGATTAAACTTAAAAGTGTGCTGCATGCAATGTCCACAATAGCCAAACTGTGGAAAGAGCGAAGATGTCCATCGACAGATGAATGGTAAAGATGATATGGTATATATATACAATGGAATATTATGCAGCCATCAAAAAGAACAAAATCTTGCCATTTGCAATGACGTGGATGGAACTGGAGGGTCTTATGCTGAGCGAAACAAGTCAATCAGAGAAAGACATGTATCATATGACCTCACTGATATGAGGAATTCTTAATCTCAGGAAACAAACAGGGTTGCTGGAGTGGTGGGGGGTGGGAGGGATGGGGTGGCTGGGTGATAGACATTGGGGGAGAGTATATGCAATGGTGAGCGCTGTGAATTGTGCAAGACTGTTGAATCACAGATCTGTACCTCTGAAACAAATAATACATTATATGTTAAAAAAAAAAGGAAGAAGACAGCAGGAGGGGAAGAATGAAGGGGGGGAAATTGGAGGTGGAGACGAACCATGAGAGACTATGGACTCTGAGAAACAAACTGAGGGTTCTAGAGGGGAGGGGGGTGGGGGGATGTGTTAGCCTGGTGATGGGTATTAAAGAGGGCACATACTTCATGGAGCACTGGGTGTTATACACAAACAATGAATCATGGAACACTACATCAAAAACTAATGATGTAATGTATGGTGATTAACATAACATAATAATAATAAAAAAAAGTGTGTTGCATATTTATGATTGTTGCATTGTGCAAGGCATAAATACTGAGGCAACATGACTTCAGTATTCAAAAACTGTCATGCTGTTTAGCATAGGAGTTGCTCATATCATTGATGAAGTTCTGACATACGTCCTTGTTGTTTCTCTCTCTACTCTTGAATAAAAATGGAAATATCATGACCATGTTGGAATGACATTCAATCATCCACTGCAACCACTGGCTGTCTATGGGTATAAAAGTTCAGCAAAATCAAGGAAAGCATTCTGTGAGAATCAGTTGCTCATATGTAATTGACAAGAAAGACTATTGTCAGTCCCCAAGACTAGATATTGTTAGATTTCATTTATGTGACATGTCCAGAATAGGCAAGTTCCCAGAGATACTGAGTAGATTGCCTGAATAAAGCTCTTCATTTCAGGGGTGTTTTTGGGACAGAGCTGTGCACCCATCACCAGGATCTAATTTTAGGACATTTTTAATGCCTCCAGAAGCAATCCCATACGTATTAACAGTTATTCTCCACTCCCTCCACCCTAGACCCAGGCAACCAGAAGTGTTTTTAGTATAGTCACAGAGCTGTGTAATGCTAGAAAAATAATATTATACATTTTATCATTTGTATACATACTCTTTATTGCTTATAATAAAGGTACAATGTATCATATACGTACCTCTTTTTTTTTTTTTTTTGGAGTGCCTGTTGGTAAATGCTTACCAGCATGCCACTGGACAGATCTCAGTAAGTTTAAGTAGGTCATTTAGTCTCTCTGAGCCTCGGTGTCCACGTTTGTACTGTGTTACAGTAAGAAGCTACTAGCCTTCTCCACTAGACAAGGGATCAGCAATTTTTTTTTTCTAGAAAGAGCCGTATCGTAAATATCTTTGGCTTTGTGGGCTAGCATGTGGTTTCTCTCACTACTCAACTCTGTCATTGTAGCATGAAAGCAGCCATAGATAATGTATAAATGAATGGGTATGATTGTGCCCAATAAAATTTTATTTAAAAAACAAGCAGCAGGCTGGGTTTGCCGACAGAGCTGTGGTTTGTTGAATCCTGCGCTGGCTTTTACACTTGTTGAGAGTGGGAACTATATTTATCTTGATCAAACTTGTATCCTTAGAACCTGGCACAGTTCCTGGCACACATGGCAAGAAATCAATAAATGTATGTAAATACAAACCAGCAATGAAAATGAAGGAACGAAGGCTGCTTGAAACAACACGGCTGGTCTTCACAGGCAGAATGCCGAACAAAAGAAGCCAGAGAGAGACAAAAGAATGCAATCTGTCCGGATCCATTTCTACAAAGTTCAAAAGCAGGCAAGACTGAACTCCCACTTCCAGTCAGGATGGGATAACAGATTGAATTTACCCTCCTACCTCAAGCAGCTAAGAAATAGCAGATAAAATGTATGATTTTTAAAAAAGATTATTTATTTATTTATTTGACAGAGCACAAGCAGGCAGAGTAGAAGGTAGTGGGAGAGGGAGAAGCAGGCTCCCCGCTGAGCAAGGAGCCTGATGCGGGGCTCGGTCCCAGGAGCCTGGGATCATGACCTGAGCCGAAGGCAGATGCTTAACCAACTGAGCCACCCAGGTGCCCCTAAAATGTATGACTTAATGAGGTGTGACCCTGGGTGGCCAGCAGCACTGGTCTGTGGTCTCTGACAGAAGGGCAAGGAGTGAGCCCAATGATCACAGTTTACTGCCTGGATTCAGTTTCCAGATTGCAGCGCAAGAAGGAGGAGCCCAAACACGGCCGGACGGTCCCTCTGAGAGACGGAGACAGGGATGGGAATTTGGGAGTGCAAATATGGCTGGAATTTGGGCAGGAGGGAAGCAAACAAAGCTCCAGAGAGCTGCAGAGAAGGTCTTTGTGTTTTTGGCTGAGCGCTAATTCGCACATGAGTGAGAAGGAGATTCAGCATCCGACTTAGCATTTCCACTCCTGCACTGCTATTAACATCTGGGCACAAGCTTTCTGTGGACATAGGTTTTCATTTCTCTTGGATATATATCTAGGGTGGCATTGCTGAGTCAAATGGTAACTTTAGGCTTAACATCTCGAGGAACTACCAAACTATTTTCCAAACTGGCTCCCTTAATTTACATTCTTACCAGTAAAATAGGGGGACTCCCGATTTCTCCGCATCCTTGTCAGCACTTGCGACTTTCTGTCTTTTTGATGGTAGCCATCCTGGTGGGTGTGAAGTGCTACCTCATTGTGGTTTTGATGTGTATTTGATTTTTTTTAAATTTTCCTGATAGATAATGATGTAGAGCAATTTTTTTAATATGTGTATTGACCATATGTATATTTTCTTGTATGGCCGTCTATTTTTAAAATAAAGTTTTATCAAAATATAGCCATGTCTTTTTGTTTGCACACTGTCTACGGCTGTTTCTGTGTTACAAACACAAAGTTGCATAGTTGTAAGAAAGGCCATCTGGACTGCGGAGCCTAAAGTCCTTCTATGTGGCCCTTCACAGAGAAAGCTTCCCGACCGCTGCCCTAGACCATAGCCCTGAGCGATTCCAGGGTTCAAAACCATTTCAGTTTTCCAGTGACTGAGTTACTGTCTGGGATGAAGCATTGTCAGTGTTGGAAAATGGAACGTCCTGGGCAAAGTGGGACAGTTGGTCACCCTGGCCATTGCCATAGTACTTGTTTGCTGAATGAATAAACAAAGCCACTTCGAAAGCAAGCATCTGGAAAGATATTCCCAGAACATGAAACAGATTTTTGAAAAAAGATTTTATGTATTTATTTGACAGAGAGAGAGAGAGAGACAGCGAGAGCAGGAACACAAGCAAGGGGAGTGAGGGGAGAGGGAGAAGCAGACTCCCTGCCGAGCAGGGAGCCAGATGTGGGGCTTGATCCCAGGACCCTGGGATCATGACCTGAGACGAGGACAGAGGTTTAACGACTGAGCCACCCAGGCACCCCATGAAACAGATTTTTGCCTAGGGTTTTCTTTTCCTGGATTGGAGTGGAGGATCTGCTGGAGCACCAAGAAAAAAGAAAGATCTAAAGGAGAAACCACAAAAGGGGTAAATCAGAGGCCACCCCAGAGAGTCACAATACTCCTGCCATAGGGGGAGCTCGGACCTTAGCTCTGTGGTCCAGTCGTGTCCTTGGCCTTGACTCATGGATTAGTTTTCTATTGTTACACAAACTACCACAAACTTAGTTGTTTAAAGTGAGATCCAGGGGGAAGTCCTTTGGAAATGGCAGAATAAGGGCCTCTGAAAATCTTCTCCTCCATAAAAGCAATGGGGGCATTGGCAAAATATTCCCAGAGCCTCGCCTCTGCTTGAGGGTGTTGAGAAAGTTTGGAGGTTTCCAAAAGAGTCTCCTCCCCAGAGAATTGTCACGATGTGATATGTCTGGCAGCTTCCTGAAAAAAAAAAAAAACAAACCCAAAGTATTTGACTAGAACATTCCTCTAAAGAAGATACAGAAATGGTCAAAAGCCCAGGAAGAGATGCTCAGCATCATTAGTCAGTAGCAAAATGCAGATCAAAACCAAAAGGAGATACTACTTTATACCCACGAGGGTAGCTATAATAAAAAAGACAATAACAAGTGTCGACAAGGATGTAGGCAAACTGGCACCCTCACAGATTGCTGACAGGATGGTAAAATGTTGCAGCCACTTCAGAAAGCAGTTTGGTTGTACCTGAAAATGTTACACATAGAGTTCTCTTTGATCCAGAAATTCCAGTCTTAGGTATATACCCTAAGAGAAATGAAGCCCCATGTCCACAGAAAACTTGTACACAAGTAAGAATAACAGTATTATTCACAATAACTAAAAAGTGGGAAAAAATCCTAATGTCCATTGACTGATGAATGGATAAACAAAATGTGATATACTCATACAATGGAATATTATTCAGCCATAAAAGGAGTAAAATCCTGATACATGCTACCATGGATAGAGCCTTGAAAAAAACATGCTGAATGCAAGTAGCCAAATACAAAAGCTCGCATACTGTATATGATTCCATTTATGAAATATCCAGAATAGACAAATTCATGGAAACAAAGTACATTAGTGGTTTCCAGGGACTGAAAGCATGGAGACGACCTGCTAATGGGTACAGAATTTCTTTCTGGGGTGATAAAAATATTCTGAAATTAGATAGTGCTATAGTTGCCCATCTCTGTGCATACTGAAAACTACTGAATTGTACCCCTTTAAATGGTGAATTTTATAGTAAGAGAGACATGTGTCAATAAAGCTGATACAACAAGCAGCCATTCATTTATCAGCTCATAGTCCCATTGGTCAGAATTCTGGCGCAGATGCCTGGGCTGTAGCCGAAAGGCAGGGGGTGGTTGGCTGTGTTTTCACCTGAAATACAGAGTGCTCTGTCAAGTTCATTCCGGTCATTAGCAGAATCCAGCATCTTCCGGTTGCAGAACTGAGGTCCCTGTCCGCTTGCTGGCTGCCGGCAGGGGGCTGCTCGCCACTTCTGGAAGCTCCTGCTTCCAGAAGCCCTGCATTTTCAGGCCAGCAATGTTGCTCAATGGAATACTTCTTGTGCTATCAGCTGGGGAAAAACTCTGCTTGTCAGGGGCTCACATGACTTGATGAGTTGCTGTCTTAAGGTCCACTGACTTGGTACTGGAGGTTTTAATTACACCTGTAAAATGCCTTCAAGGCAGTACCTATATTAGTGTTTGAATGAGTAATCAAGAGTTGCTAATGTGTGTGTGTGTGTGAGAGAGAGAGAGAGAGAGATCTTTAGGATTCTGCCTACAACAGCCCATATCTATGGTTATTCTGCTATAGGGACAGCCTATGACCTTCAACCGCGACCTTCATTTACCTCAAGTTTCCATGTTGCTGAGATTCTGTTCAGTATTTTGCTCTCCCTCACTGGCTTCAGGACCATCAGTAGTTCACATGAACATTTTTTTTTTAAATTTAAATTCAATTAGCCAACATATTTACTCGACTTAAATTCAAGTAGCCAACATACTTCATTAGTTTCAGATGTAGAATTCAATAATTCATCAGTTGCGTAAAGCACCCAGTACTCATCACATCACGTGCCCTCTTTAATGCTCATTACCCAGTTACCTGATCTCCCCACCCCATCCCCTCCAGCAACCCTTGGTTTGTTTCCTGTGGTTAAGAGTCTCTCATGGTTTGTCTCCCTTTCTGATGACTTTCCATTCCGTTTTCCCTCCCTTCCTCTATGATCCTTTGCGCTGTTTCTCATATTCCACATATGAGCGAAACCATATGATCATTGTCTTTCTCTGACTGACTTATTTAGCTCAACATACCCTCCAGTTCCATCCACGTCGATGTAAACTGTAAGTACCCGTCCTTTGTGAGGGCTGAGTAGGTTCCATTAGTTCCTGTGAACGTTCAGTATTGTTTTGCTCCAACCCTGGGTCAGTACCTTATGTGAGTTGAAATGCCCCTGGTGGTGGATCTTCACGACGCATGCCCTGCGGTGACTGCGGCTGTCCTGGGCTTTCTCCCCTGGGGAAGGGCGAGCTGGGGAGGAATGGTGTCCAGCCCTGTCAATAAGGTCTTGACCTGGTGTCTTGACAGTGCCATTCCAAGTGGCTCTGAAATCACCTTTCCCTATTCTCCTCATTGGGATCACTGGGGTGAGAACCCCAGGCTTACCTTCTACGGCACTAGATGTTCACTGCGGTGCGGTGGGGGTCCTTTGGGGGCACTGGTAGGGGTGTCATAACTTATGATAAGAAGCATCACGTGGAAATAGAGAAAAGGGAAGGCATGTTTTCCAGTACAGAATCAAATGAGAATGAACCAAATGCCCAGGTTCTCTGCTTTGTTTCTTTTGTTTCACTGAAAGGACACCAGCAGTATGTGATAAGTAAATACTAGTGGAATGAGGAACCTGAGTGAAGACTATTTCGAGGGCCCAAGTGTGCCTGGTCTGTAAGTATCAAAGGCCAATTTCCTTTTAAATTATTTTCTTGGAGTCAAAATTCAGAATATCTCCTCCAGTTTGTTTGTTTGTTTATTTATTTATTTAAAGACTTTATTTATTTATTTGACAGAGAGAGAGACAGCAAGAGAGGGAACACAAGCAGGGAGAGTGGGAGAGGGAGAAGCAGGCTTCCCGTGGAGCCGGGAGCCCAATGCGGGGCTCAATCCCAGGACCCTGGGATCGTGACCTGAGCCGAAGGCAGACGCTTAACGACTGAGCCACCCAGGTACCCCTCCAGTTTATGACTAATAGTAGATTTCATGATTTCTGGGCTAGCACAGTCCCTAATTCTGCAGAAGGTTACAGGACCAGGCACAGATCAATTTTATTCCATTTGGAGCCTGAGAAAGATGATTGACAGGCGGGCCAGCTGCTCTCTGGGTCCTCAGTCCCGAAGCCTAATCTCTCCATATGGATGCTGAGCAGTCCTTGTGCAATCTGAGTGAGGCCTCCCAGTGAATGTTTTCTTACTCAGAATAATCGAATTTCAAGAATGTGCTACAGGAAAAAGCTGTCACGTTGCATTAGGCTAGCCCTGTGACTTGCATGGAAATTGTCAGGTAACTCAATTGCTGTAGTCCAATCACTCACAGGCATAATTTAGTTCACTTAGAGTTAATGATTAATAACATGTCCTATTTGGGACTGGGGAAAGCAAGCAAGGAACCGTGGTGCATCGATGGTTCACAGGCACTGCAGAAGCAGACGGCTCAGGGTAGAATAGGCGTCCAAAGACTGTAATACCAGAGGAATGCTTAAGATTCATTTAAATTATATAATGCTTGATAGTTCACGAAGCAATCTCACTCATAGTCTGTCTTGATTCTCAGGGCAATATATAAGGTCGGTATTACTATTATCACCTCTATTTATAAATGAAGATACTAAGGATCAGAGGCAGTGCCTCGTTCAAGGTCACTTGGCTCCTTTGTGATAGAGCAGGATGAGAAGCTGAATTCAAACTCCCATTAGGGGTGGAATTATGCCCATTCCCCCCCACCCACCCCAAAAAAGGTATGTTCAAGTCCTAACTCCCAGCACCTCAGAAACCCTACTTGGAAAGAGAGTTGTTGCAGATTTAATTAGTTAAGATTTGAGACAATACCGGAGTAGGGTGGGCTCTTAATACAATGGGACTGGTGTCCTGATAAGAAGAGGAGAGAGACACAGAGGGCACGTGATCATGTAGAGACACAGAGACACAGGGAGAAGTCCAGGTGAAGATGGAGGCAGGGACCAGAGTGACAGAGTGATGCAGGTACAAGCCAGGGAGTGCCGAGGATGGCTGGACATCAGTGGAAGCTAGGACCAGCATGGAACAGATTCTCTGTCATAGCCCGCAGGAAGAACCAACCCTGCTTGGACTTGCAAGCCTCCATCCAGAACCATGAGAAATAAATTACTGTTGTATTAAGCTACCCGGTTTTTAGTACGATTTTATGGCAGTTCTGGGAAACCAAGAGAGATAAGAATAATAAAAGTTTCCATTTATAGGGCCCTGAATGTGGTCCAGATACTCTACGCATGCTATCATGGAATCTTTTAGGAACTCTTCAAGGTGGGGTGCCTGGGTGGCTCAGTTGGTTAACCATCTGCCTTTTGCTTGGTCATGATCCCAAGGTCCTGGGATGGAGTCCCACATCAGGCTCCTTGCTCAGCGGGAAGCCCGATGCGGGGCTCGATCCCAGGACCCTGGGATTATGACCCAAGCCAAAGGCAAACGCCCAACTACTGAACCACCCAGGTTTCCCCCAAAAAGGAACTCTTCAAGGTTTACTATTATCAATGACCTTTTTGTGACATAAGTGAGTCAAATAGCTATAGATGGTGGAGTTAGGATTCCAGCCCCAGGCCTGAATTTAAAACTGTGCCCTGTCCATGATGCTCCTGAGCCATGGGAGTGTCCAAAATGTTTGTGACACTGTTGGGGGAGTCCCCCTCAACCCTTTCGGATTGCTCCTTTATTATGGGTCTCCCAGGGGACCACTGACTCAGTTTGAACTCTACTATGCTAATTTGCATCCTTTTGTTATGAATAATCCCAAAACAGTGCCTGACCCACAGAAAAAGCTCAGTATTTGTTCTCTGGTGAACAGTTATAAAAACTCCTTAACCTGTTACAGAGCCTCAAAATTTACAAAGGATTTTCACACTGACTCTTATTAGATTGTTTAAAAAAATAACCTGAAGGTTGCTTTAAATGTGTTCCTGTATTTTTCCTTTCTAATTTTTTAAAGATTTTATTTATTTGAGAGAGGGAGACAGTGTGAGAGTGAGAGGGTGCAGCATGAGCAGGGGGTAAGGGCAGAGGGAGAGGGAGAAGCAGATTCCCCACTGAGCAGGGAACCCAATGTTGGGCTCTATCCCAGGACCCTGGGATCATGACCCGAGCTGAAGGCAGACGCTTAACCAACTGAGCCACCCAGGTGCCCCTCTTCCTAATTTAAAAAAAATATTTCGTCATGTTATCTCCAGCCAGACAGTAAGCTTCTAGAAGGTAATGAATGTTTTCTTTTCTTTCTCCTTGAAGGATACTGGTTCTTGAATGGTTTCACTGGATATCGACTTAGGTCTTGAAACGATCACCCAGACCATTCTGAAAATGGTTTTAAAGAATGAATTGGATAATCTCTACATAAAAATCAAGAACAGAACTCCCAGTTTTTATCTCCCAAATCGTAGAAACCATTGCCAATGTTTCCCAAATGTTGCTGTGAGCCATTTAAAATTCTTTCCCTCCTTTACCAGACCATTCAGCTCCATTCCCTTTGCTCTATCAGACTCAGGGGTAGGCTGGGATCAGCCTGCCTGTTCAGCTCTCTGTAGTTCCTGGGGTCCAGGAAGATGAGAAGGCCCTCCCCAGAGGGAGAGGGAGAATCTTAAGTGGGCTCCATGCTCAGTATGAACTCACAACCCTGAGATCACAACCTGAGTTGAAACCAAGAGTTGGATGCTCAACCGACTGAGCCACCCAGGCACCCCTAACCTCCTCTTCCTATAAGGAGACCAGTCGTATAGGATTAGGGCCCACCCTAATGTCCTCATTTAACCTCATTACCTCTATAAAGGCCCTATCCCCAGATACTGTCCCATTCCGAGGTATGGGAGGTTAGGACTTCAGCATAGGAATGTTGGGGGGACACAACTCAGCCCATAAACACACCTCCAGCACAGCCTACAGCTCACTTCCACGGGGCTCATGCATTCTTCTTCCAACACCTGTGGAGACTAGTTCCTCCTGCCTGGAATGTCAGATCTGCTTCTTTGGCAGTTCCAGTGTTCAGCCCTTCCTCCTTTCTGCAGCCCAGCTCAAACGTAGGAATCTTTAGGAAGTATGCTTGGATCCCAACCTTAAGGAGTTTGTCTCTCCTTCCGGGCCCCCTGAGCTCTTTGCATCCATATCAGAGTCACATGGGACCTTATTTACATCTGCATCCCCATAGGCTTAAGACAGGATCTGGCACATAGTAGGGGTCCAGGAAATAAGCTGGTGAGCTGCGCCGAATGCGGTTAGTTAAACCGATGCTTTCCCTTTGTCTGACTAAGCTGAGAGGTACCTTCATTTGACCGGCAATGGAGTATTCTAAGGGGGACAGACCAGAGCAATGAGCACGATCCCAGTGACCCATTAAGACACATGGAATTAGGGGCGCCTGGGTGGCTCAGTCATTAGGCGTCTGCCTTCGGCTCAGGTCATGGTCCCAGGGTCCTGGGATCGAGCCCCGCATCGGGCTCCCTGCTCGGCGGGAAGCCTGCTTCGCCCTCTCCCATGTCCCCCTGCTTGTGTTCCCTCTCTCGCTGTGTCTCTCTCTGTCAAATAAATAAATAAAATCTTAAAAAAAAAAAAAAAGACACATGGAATTAATAAGTTTATTGATCTTCCTTCCTGTATATTTCATGTTTAAGAAACCTTTTTTTCGGGTATGTTTGAGGCAGCCTAACATTTATGGATGTTAACATGAATGTTAAGTGACTTTCCTGATTTATAGATAGACTTTGAATTTTTAATCAATATAAGAAAAGCTCTTCTACCCAGGAAGTCTGGAATATCATGTGGAGTGATTATTTAAACTGCTTGTGTAGGAGGGATAAATAGCACAAAAAAGAAAGTCTGCTGGAAAATGTGCGGAGATTATTTAAACAGGGCTGTGTTTTTAAATATATGGAATGTGCACACACACACACACACACATACTTTTTGTCCTGACAATTTAATTTAAAATGGACTTCCTCAGGATACTGAGGATTAATGAGTGGCTATGTGGAATTATCCTCACTTCAGGGACGTTCTCTTACTCACACCACCTCAATTACAAACATGTGAGCTTTTATGAAATCTTAAAGCAAAAAATGTGCCTCTTACACTTCCCTTTTCCAGGCAACTATCTGTGCAAAGCTGAAGCAGCACCAAGCCAGGTCATAGATAAACTTTTTTTTTTTTAAAGATTTATTTATATATTTGAGAGAGAGAGAGAGTGAGTGCACGTGCAGGCGGAGGGGCAAAGGGAGAGGGAGAGAGGAAGTTAAGCAGACTCTGTGTTGAGTGTGGAGTTGGACTCGGGGCTCAATCTCATGACCCTGAGATCAGGACCTGAGCCAAAACCAAGAGTCAGACGCTTAACTGACTGCACCACCCAGGTGCCCTGATAGGTAATCGTCTCTTAACAGCTCAAGCCATGAAAGGTCCACCACTCTTGTGCATAGTCTGGAGAGTTCTGTATTTTATAGTCTTTACAGCTAAGATGTCTATCTTTTTACATTAAAAAAATTTTAATTCCAGTATAGTTAACATACAGTATTATATTAGTGTTGGGTGTACAATATAGTGATTCAACAATTCTACACATTACTCAGTCCTCATTGTGATAAGTATATTCTTCATCCCCAACACCTATTTCACTCATCCCCCACCCACCTTCCCTCTGGTGACCAGTTTGTTCTCCATAGTTAGGAGTCTGTTTCTGCTTTTTCTCCTCTCTCTCTTTTTTCCTTTGTTTTGTTTCTTAAATTCCACATATGAGTAAAACGATATGGTATGTGTCTTTCTCTGACTGGCTTATTTCACTTAGCATTATATGCTCTAGATCTATCCATGTTGTAGCAAATGGCAAGATTTCATTCTTTTTTTAAGGCTAAATAATATTTCATTATATATATACATATGTACATATGTATAAATATATATGTATATGTATACCCCATCTTCTTTATCCATTTATCTATTGATGAGATGTCCATCTTAAAAAAAAAAACAACTTTACTGCTAATGGACAACTTAAAAAAACCTTTTGTTCCGTATACAATTCCTTACACATGTTTAGTAAAAAGTCTTAGAATGGATGAACATATGAACTGAGAATTGAGATCTTTTCCAGCAAACTTTCACATCTTTAGAAGTAATTGAATTTCTCCTCTGTTCTCTCTCTTGATGACTTCACCATCCACCTAGCTTTCAAGCAAAGGCATGTAGGGGGCGCAGTTGACATCTCCTCTCTTGTCTCCTACATCCTGTGAATGAGTCCAATAACTCTTCTCAAATCTGTTATCTCTGTTCCATTCCCTCTGCACTTGCCTTGGGTCATCTCCTTTCATCTAGGCAGAAAGTCACAGTGGCTTAAAACACAAGATAGAAGTGTTTTTCTCTGTCATATAATGACCCAGGCTGGGATGGGGCCTCTTCCTCTGCAGGGACTCTGATTCCTTCCATTTTGTTGCTCTACCATCTTTAAATACCGTTGTCATCTACACAGCTCAAGATGGCTCATCATCGAGCCTGAATTCAGGAAGAAGAAAGGGAGAGATGGGAAATGAGAGGGCATATCCCTTTCCTTTGAGGCAGGACCCAGAAGTTTCACATGTACGTTACACTCATATCCCATTGGACAAGATTAGCTACATGGCCTCCCTTCACTGAAAGAAGATGGCTGGGAAATGTAATCTTCATTCTGGGCAGTCTTATGTCCAGGTAAAAATGTTAATCTTTATGTAAGAAGGGAGAGTGGATATTGGTGGACAGCTTGCAATATTGACCTCATCTTCTAACTGGTTTCCCTGCTTCCTGCCTCAGCAGCTTGCCCCTTTTCCTCTACTCAAACCAAAGGGGATCTGGCCATACCTTTCTCTCTTTGAAAATATTCAACAAGCTCCTTACTGTCTGTAGCCAAACTCTGAGCTCCCAACATGGACTGCACACTCTTCATGTGCTGGTTCTTGTCCACTTTATCTTCTATTTCTGTCATCTTGGCACCTTATTCTCTAACAACTCTGAATGCTGTTATTTTTCCATGAATAACATGGTGTTTCATGCATCAGGGCCTTTGCACATGCGATTTCTTCTTTTAAGGATGTTCTTCCACCTGACACATTTCTAGTTGACCTTGAAAATCATTCTAGGAGGTCACTTCCATCAGGGAGCTTTTATTAACCTTCCTTCTCACACCTTTAACCAAGAGAATTAATTGGCCACTCCTTACACCTCATACTGTACTGTTCAATTTTTGCCCTTAATATATTATGTAGTCATCTACCCTTTGAAAATTATCAGATTCACCTTATATCCTCAGAGCTCAGCACAACACTCGCCACAGAGCAGTTCAATAACTGCTTGTTTACTCTTGATTGAATGAATGAACAAGTGACAGAATGATTACATTACATCAGTCCTTGCTTAGCTCTTTTAACCTTCCATATGAGGTCTTCTTTTAGTAAAAGCTACTATCAAGTCCTTACTCTGAGGTACACTTACTTTGTGTTAGAATATCTACATAGTTATCTAATTTAATTTTTATAAATAGTCCCGTGAGGTAGGCATTGTTATGTTCATTTTACAGATGGGAAAGTGAGGCACAGAGAATTTAAGTAACCCACTTAATTTTTTTTTTTTTAATTTTCTTCACTGTAGGGAAAGTGGAGAGTGGAAGAAAGTAGAGTAGGATTTTGCGTGGTATAATATGCTGGAAAGTATGTTGGTCTGGCAGCTACTGGACTCCTGTCTAATTCCATAATTGATTAGTGTGAGTGACCAGGGATATGCCACTTGCCCTCTCTGGGCTTCGGTTTTCTCATCCATAACAAGAGAGGTTGGCTCAATGATCTCCAAGTTTCTTTCCAGATCTAAAAGTCAGTGATTTTCTTACTTTTCTAATATAACAAGTTGAAATGTAACTCTCCTCCACACCAATATGCTACATTCACACAGTTGAGATTTTGCTAAAAATGGACACTTTCTAAATGTTAAAACGGTCCATGGTAGAGAATAGTTCAGATAAAGAAAAACTACACACACACACACACACACACACACAAACAAACAAACAAAACAAAAACCCAAAAAACCCCACAACTCTGCCAAGGGATTAACACTAAAGTAGAGCCCTCCATCCCACTCAGTTATCAAATCTTCCCAGAATGGAGGATGTGACTTGGCATTGCTTTCACTGGAACTTTTTAAAAGAGTACATCCAGATATATTTAACCACCAAATAAATTTGAATCTGGGAGTATTGCAATTGAAATGTAGCTACAAATACACCCCGGATTCTCTCTGTGATATGAGCCCACAGTGTAGGGAATTCTATACAACTCCTATGTGTGTTGACAAATTCTGTGTATGTCTTTTCTTGTGTTATATCAGGAATCTTGAAAGGTCTATAATACTATCTCCCCACTTCCCCGCCTGGGTTCTGAAACAATGAAAACAAGACAAACTTGTTTAGCAGGTGGAGATAAATATATCACCTTTGTGGCGTCCAAGATGATATTGGGGAAAATGGCTTCTCTTGGTGGCCAAGGCAACTGTCTAATACTGATCCCTAGAATCAGGCAGATATGGACCCAGCCCTGCTAGATTAGGATGAGCCTTTTCCCAGCAAGGGTATAAATTAAGCATTCTCAGTTGTTCCTTACAAACTCACTATGGCAGAGATTGCGAATTATCAGCTAAATCTCTTCTTCCCTTCCTCTACAGTAGTACAATCCCCCTTTTCAGGGGGGCATAGTGGCTCCTCAGAATAAAGACTACATTCCCCAATCTCCCTTGCAGCTAGGTGTGACCTGTGACCTAGTTCAAGGGGGTGGGGGGTGGGGTAAGAGGAAGTGTGCTCAATTTTTAGGAATAGTGATTATCTGAGCTTCTCTCCCCAGTTTTCCTCATCCCTTCTTCCAAGACTAAGAAACTGCAGTGTCCATTTGGACCATGAAATGGAAACTGAAATTTGAGGATGGCATACAAACTAGAAGGAGGTGAGAGTCCTGAAACATCATAGTAGCCCTGGACTACTTACCTCGTACTTTATGTATGGGAGAGAGAGGACCTTTATCTTGTTTAAGCCACTATTATTTTGAATTTCCTGGCATTTAACTAACTGATACACTCTCCAATCAGATAAGTCATTCCATCTCCTTGGGCGCTAAGTGAGGAAAGGGGTGATTGAGAGGTGGGGAGCAGCCCAGAGTGTTACACCAATTGATGTTCCTCCACATGGGAGGGAGGGTTAGGGAGTAGGGAAGAAGAGTTCCCCCCCAACAAGTTTATTCATTCAACAGACAATTATATTCAACAACCACTTTCCATGTGCCAAGTACCCTAAGCACTTTACAACTATTAATTTATTTAATCTTCATAGCAATCCTGGATATTAGTAATATCCCCACTTCACAGTTGAGGAAACAGGCACAGAGAGGTTAGCTAACTTGCTCTAAGTCACATTGTTTGGAAGTGATGGAGCTTGGAAGCTGACCCAGGCAGTCTAGCTCTAGAGCTCATGCACCACTACACTAACTAGGTGGTTTCTTCTGAGGGACAGGAATAGAGACACTCTTATGTTATCTCAAGTAGGGGACGTTTGTTTTTAGGATAGACAGGGAGGTCAGAAAAATAAAGAATATCTCAGTGGTCACCTGAGATGCCCTGTCTGGTTACCCCTTCGGCAGGACGGGACCATCCCTCCTAGACCATCGTACTAACATTATGGTGCCTCAGTTACTCTCCATCACTACTTCTCATGCTTCTGCCCCCCCCAAGGCACTTAACTACCAGCTGTTTCTACTCAGTTTCTTTTTACCACAAGACATCTTCTTATACAATGCCTCAACTACCTATGGCATCTGCCTTTTGCCTTCTTCATGTGCACGTATTTCTGCCTACCCTATAATCCAGTAACAGTATTGCTTTCTCCATAAAAAGGATTGATGGTGTTAGCCAGTTACTCTCCAGTACTGAATGCCCAGTTAAGCAAGGTGTTTGCATCTATCACTGTCTTTGGATGGTCTGTCCGGTGCCCCCCTCCCCAGATCACCAAGAGTGCTGCAGGCTGTGCCACCCCCTTCAAGGACTCTCTGCCATACAGCACTGCATTCAGCTCTTTCGAGCAGGAGACATGCCCAGCAGGGAATCTGGACATGCTGTCCTTGTTAGCTTTGTTAGCCTTTTGCTTTATAGAAGCCAAAGACATAAATGGAATATTTAACTTTTGTTCTTTCTTTCCCTACGTCTCATCAAAAGAAGACAGAATGAACTTTACTTACAAGTAATTTCATCACTACCAGTGGGCTACATCTTAAAACAAAAGCTAAGATTTTGACAATAATCTTTATCTACCTTAGTTTTCTATTGCTGCATAAATAATTACCACAAACTTAACAGTTTAAAACAACATCCAAATATTATGTTGCAGATTGTGTGGGGCAGGCATCTGGGTATAACTTAGCTGGTTTTTCTGCTCTGGGTCTTACAAGCCTTAGACCATAGACAAACTGGGATCTCATCTGGAAGCTTGACAAGGGAAGCTCCCTCAAGTTGTTGGCTGAATCAGTTTCCTTGAGGCTCTTGAATTCATGGAAGCTTGCTTCTTCAAAGCTAGCAATGGAGAGAAAGATTCTTTGTTGCTTTGAGCCTTTGACCCCTATGTCCTCTTAATGGACTCACCTGATTAGGTAAGGCCCACCCAGGATACTACCCCTTTTGTTTACTTAAAGTCAACTGTTAGGGATTTTAATTACATCTTCAAAAGCCCTTCACCTTTGCCATATACTTGATCGTAGCTGTGATAGCCCATCACCTTTGCCATGTTGTGTTGATTAGAAGCAAGTTACAGGTCTCACTCATACTTAAAGGGAGTGGATTATCTAAGGGTATGGTAATTGGGAGTCATTTTAGAATTCTGCCTACCATACTACCTATATGGAATCCTTCCAATATCCCATACACCTGGCTCTCTCCCTCTAAAATCTATTTGTCATTCCCTTTCTTTCCTTTCTCTGTAGGTTTATTTACCTTTTGAGACTTGCTTTATTTGTCATTTACTATTATAATACTAAGATTCATAATGTTGGTATGTGTTTTTATAATCCTTTCACTTTTAACTGCTACATAATATTCCATGAAATTTTTTTTTTCATAATGTATTTATTCGCTCTCTTGTTAATGGGCATTTGGGTTGTTTTTAGATTCTTTGATACTGTGAACAATGCTGATGCGAACATTTTTTATAGATATGTAAGACTATATTTTGAGAATATATGTAGCAGTGGAATTTCTGGGTCATGAGACATGGCTGTTCAACTTTAGTAGATAGTATCAGCTTTTCTAGACTCACATTTCCATAAGCAGCTTTTGATATCTCTTATGGCTCTATTCATCCCCAGTTAATTGTCATAGATGGATTTTTTACGTTTTTGCCCACAAAAGGCATGGAAACTGGTGCTCCATTCTGGCCTTGATTTGCATTTCCCTCCACACTAATAATGTTCAATATCCTTCATATGGCCACTAGCCATGTGTTTACTCTTCTATGAAATACTCTTCATGTCTTTACTTGTTTTTCTATAAAATTGTTTCCATTTCTTCAATATTTATTTGTAAACATTCTTTATATGTATTCGGCTTACTTTTCTTAATCAGGAACATAAAGGAGTTAGAGAAAATGGCTTCTGAGTTCCTTCATCTGTGAGTTAATAACATGTGCCACGCTAGGGGCGCCTGGGGGGCTCAGTCGTTAAGTGTCTGCCTTGGACTCGGGTCATGATCCCAGAGTCCTGGGATCGAGCCCCGCATCGGGCTCCCTGCTCAGCGGGAAGCCTGCTTCTCCCTCTGCCCCTCCCCCTGCTTGTGTTCCCTCTCTCGCTGTCTCCCTCTCTGTCAAATAAATAAATAAAAAATCTTTAAAAAAATAAAAATAAAAAGGAGGTACCAGGGGCACCTGGGTGGCTCAGTAGGTTAAGCATCAGCCTTCGGCTCAGGTCGTGATCCTAGGGTCCTGGGATCGAGCCCCGCATCGAGCCCTGCATCCAGCTCCGCATCGGGCTCTCTGCTCGGCGGGAAGCCTGCTTCTCCCTCTCCCACTCCCCCTGCTTGTGTTCCCTCTATCGCTGTGTCTCTCTCTGTCAAATACATAAATAAAATCTTAAACAAAACAAAACAAAACTCGTGCCACGCTTACTTCTCAAATCTGATCCAAAGATCATATGGAAGAATGCATGTGAAAGTACTCTGCACACTAAAAATGAGGTAATAACTTGTTTTAGGGTGATATAGGCCTGATCACTGGTAAGTATGGAAACATTCAAATTTGAACCGAGAGGCAGTATAGTGTGCTGATGAAGCACAGAGACTTTTGCACCGGATTGTCTGGGTCCAAACCTTGACTCTGGTTGCTAACATTGTGACCATAGATGACTTTTGTAACTTCTTCTTCTTCTTTTTTTTTTTTTCAGAGAGAGAGATGAGGAGGAGCAGAGGGAGAGGGAGAGAGAGAATCTTAAGCAGGCTCCATGCTCAGCACAGAGCCTGATGCGGAGCTTGATTTCACCACCTTGAGATCGTGACCTGAGCTGAAATCAAGAGTTGGACGCTTCACCGACCCAGCCAGGCAGGTGCCCTGACTTTTGTAACTTCTGTGTCTCAGTTTCCCTAGGTATCAAGTGGGAATGATCATAATGTTGACCTGACAGGGATTTTTAAGGATTACATAAATTAAATATAGCTGACACTGAGAACAGTGTCCAGCACATCACCAGCACTATATTAATATTTGCTGAGAGCATTATTTGACCTGGATTTCCAGGTCCTGCTGGATGCTAGGGTGGTGCTCTGCTTAGCAGATTGAGGAGAATCACTTTCACATACCCCCATGTGTGTACTCTGTCAATGTTGACTCATTTCTAACAAGTCAAAGTGGATTATTTTTTTCCTTCATGGATAACTCTTTCTTGAGTAATGAATTAGCAGCTGATGGAAAAATATTAACTCAGACCACTGAAATATACATATAACAATGTAATGCAAATGACATATATCATATAATAATAACATATCATATAATTCTGTCTCTGAGCTCTCCTCCAGCTTTTAATAGCCCATGATTCCATAAGGAAGATTGAGTGACTTTTTTTCCAGACTGCCCAAAGGTGGACGACAAGGCATGATGGAACTTAAATTGCACTGCTTTGTTGAGTCTGAAATCATATTCTGAAGCAATAGTCATTGTGTAAGTAAAATGGACTGCCAATTATTTGAATAAAGAGAAGTAATATTGTCCCGCATTAGCTATCTTTCTTTCCCTATTAATAAAATTCCTTTGTTCCCATTTGTTCACCTCTCCTTTGTTCTGCCGGGCCTTTCTTAAGACTGCTGAATCCATAGATGCTTTTATCCACTGCAGACAGACTGAAGGAGTCTGATTCTTATAGCGAATGTATTTTTAGCATCAATTAAAGCTTATGCCGCCTGCTTTTCTGAGCAACCGGCACCCTGCATCGTTCAGAACCACCTGCACTCAGCCTTCGGGGAACCGGACTGCTTTGCTATCAAACAGAGGCATAAAACACTGCAGGTTGTAAGCTGGAGAGGGTAGCTAATTATGCTAAACAGGAATATTAATAATGCAAGATGTGCAAACAAAAACACTCTTACCAATTTCAAGGCATGATTCTTCTTCTCTTTTTCCTCGCTCCCCACCCTCCAATCATCTGAAGGACATGATAGCAACAGAAAGTGGGTCTCCTCCAGCAGACACTGGATCCTGAAAAGCAAGAGATGATCTTGACAAGGAAATTGCCCATTGTGAAAGGAGAAACACCATGCTTGTTTCCCTTGGACCTGGAGTTTTATGAAGGATTCGGAAACAATAAAAGTGTGCTAACTGGGAGAAACTGGTAGAGTTTCTCATAGAGACTCAGGACAAAGGTCAAGGATACTGTCAAGTCTTGTCAGAGATATTCTAGGTCACTCCTCTCCAGCCCAGAGCAAAGGAAAGCTTGACATGTGGGTAGGTAAGGGTTGGATCCATTGGGAGGAACAAACTCTTTTTTCCTGCTCTCCCAAGTAAAAACATCTGAATACATGTTCTCGGGAGGCGCTGTCAACTGATACAAATGAGGTCTCTTAGACCAAGCCCCCAAATGAGTCTTAATATGTCATTGGAAGGTATTCTGATTATCTGTTGCTGTGTAATCAACTACTCCATAACTTATTGGCTTAAAGTAATTTATTATTATCTGCCATGGTTCTATAAGTTGACAAGGCTCAGCTTGGCAATTCTTGCTTGGCATCTCTCATGCAGTTGCAGTTAAAATGCTCCTGGGGCTGGAGTCATCAGAAGGCTCAAATGGGCTGGATGTCCAGGATGGCTTCCTCACTCACAGGTCTGGTGCCTCCCTCCCCAGCTGAGCAGCCTGGATTTCCTCCATGGCAGCTCAGGGCTCCAAGAAAAAGGAGGCAGCCCTGGCATAGCATCACTTCTTCTACATTTTATTAGTCAAAGCATTTAAAGGCCAAATTCAAATAGAATGGAGAATTCAATAGAATGGAGTGGTGCGTGGTTACAAAGAAAGAAGGAATTGATGGTGCCATCTTTGGAGACAAGGTACCACAGCAGGTACATAGACCTTGGGAAGTCTCCCAGGAAGCCTACCCTTTGGGAGGCACAGAAACTTTCAGTGCGGGGCCTGACAGAGTCCTTCCTGCTTAACTACTGTTCATCCCTCAGCTCTTAGCTGAAACATCACTCTCCCCAAGATGCCTTTCTAAGTCCCTGTCATTAAATTAGGTTCTCTTTCATGTTTTCTGCATTTTATTTATCACAGTTTGTAATAGCTGTTATTGATTATTGATTTAATGTATGTCTCTGACACTGGACTGAAGACCCCGTGAGACCAGGGGGTCTGCTTGCATTGAGTCGCTGGGCTTCATTCGCATGGTGGTAGGTCTCAGGAAAAGCTCAGGAAATAATTATAGTGGATGAATGAATGGATGTGTGGTGAACATATCTGGTCTTCCCATTTGGTACCAGTGATTCACGCAGTTTCCATAAAAAGGAGTTAGAGTGCCCTTTCATTAATTTATGATGTTTTAAAACCAATATTTACTGAGTAACATGTGGGTACTAGATACCATACTGGACCATGGGGGTAGAACCCAGGGCAATAAGGCAGAAACGAACTCTGCCTTCACAGAGTCTACGGTCTATGTGGGAGGGCAGACAAATAAACATACTACTACAATCCAAGAGTAAAGTGGTGGAATGGGGTTAGGGCAGTGTTTGTTGTTTATGTTGTGTGCTCTCTCTCACACACATACAAACACAGAATTTCATATATTATTTCAGAGCCCATTGGTTACTCCTAGTTTAGATGCAGTAGCATGAAACATACTGCATTTATTTATTTATTTATTTATTTATTTATTTATTTATTTATGTTTTTATAAAATTTATTTATTTATTTATTTTAGAGAGAAAGAGAGAGAGTGAGCACAAGTGGGGGGAGGGGTACAGGGAGAGGGAGAAGAAAAAAAATCTCCAGCAGATTCCCCAGTGAGCATGGAGCCTGATGCAGGGCTTGATCTCTGGACCCTGAGACCGCGACATCGGCTGAAATCAAGAGTCAGACACTCAACTAACTGAGCCATCTAGGAGCCCCGAAACATACTGCATTTATATTTGCAGCAGTATTATTTTGGCTATATTTAGAATGACTGGAGAATGTCCTCTTTGATAAGAAAATTAAAGATAAACTTGCTACATTTTAGATGTTCATAATAATGGAAAGCTAGAGTTCATGTCAGAAAAGCTGGGCTCTACAAGGAGCTGAAAAGTTCAAAACATGCTCCCAACATCAGAGCTAGAGGTTAGATTTTTCTCTTTTGGACCTGCTTACATTTCAGATCATACGGGCCAAATTTACCTTTGAATCTGCTCTGTTCATAGTCCACAAGTATTTATATAATGTGAATAAAACACAGAGCAGTTGCAAAATTGCCCAGCATGCTGAAGTTTTATTGTGTCAGGTCAGCTGCCCGGCACACTTTCAGAACAACAGTGAACATCTAACATGGTGGGGTGGGGAGTATGGATTTTGTTCTCAATGTTAAGTGATTGGAGGGTTTTCAGTGGGAGAGAGACATGGTCATTTTTACATTTTAAAGAGATATCCTGGCTTGTGAGTGGAGTTGTTCAGATTATAGCAGTGTAAGAATAAAGCAAGAAGACCAGTCAAGAAGCTTCTGCAATCAACTAGGCTCAGAGCAATGGGTAATGAAGACCAGAAACGAGTCTAGAATAAGAAGGGATTTAAAATCCTGTCCTATTCGTATTTCTAAAAGCTAAAAGGGGCTTAGATGTTTGGGAATATGAGAGGTTCCTTCAAATATGAGATGGGCTATCATGTCAAAGATGGATTAAAATTATTCTGAGTTCCCAAAAGGCAGACCCGTGCATGGAAACCACAGGGCATGAGACCCATGCTCAGAATAAGCAAACATTTCTCTCACAGATGTGCAAAGATGGAAGCATCTCCTGGGAAGTCTGTGAGTTCTCTTCCCCAGCCCTGGATGAGCTGGGGCTGGAGGACCTGAGTGAGGAGATGAGGAGCGTCTAGGAAGGAATTGTTGGACCAGATGATGCACAGGCTCACTCTGAGATTTTCACTGGTTTTGGAAACTCGTAAATGTAGCAGGATTGAGAGCTGTGGATATTCTCATTTTGGCATAACACCACTAAGAGAAAATTCATGAATATGTTCTCCATCTTGGGGCTTTTTAGCAAATTCCCAATTTTTTCTTTAATCTTTTTAAGGAGATGGTGTAGGGGAAAGAGTCTAGACTCTGGTTTTGGGAAACGTAGCTCAAAATTCTCTGTCTGAAATACCTTGCTAATTGCATGAGTGTAGGCAAATAATTTAATGTCTCTGAGCCTCATTTATTCACCTATTAAATGGAGATAACATTACCTATTTTCTACAGTTGTTATAAGACATCATCTGTACAAAGTTCACAGCACCTAGTAGGATTTTAATACATGGGAATCATACCCAGCAAAACAAAACAAAACCAAAATATTTTAAACTTCTTGAGGAACCTCCATACTGAAGGGGAACATACACCCCAATGTTTATAGCAGCAATGTCCACAATAGTCAAACTGTGGAAAGAGCCAAGATGTCCTTCGACAGATGAATGGATAAAGAAGGTGTGGAATATATATACAATGGAATATTACTCAGCCATCAGAGAGGATGGATACTTACCATTTACATTGACGTGGCTGGAATTGGAGGGTATTATGCTGAGTGAAACAAGTCAATCAGAGAAAGATAATTATCATATGGTTTCACTCATATGTGGAATATAAGAAACAGTGCAGAGGATCACAGGGGAAGGGAGGGAAAACTGAATGGGAATTCATCAGAGAGGGAGACAAATCATGAGAGACTCTTAACTCTAGGAAACAATCTGAGGGTTGCTGGAGGGGAGGTGGGGGGAATGGGGTAATTGGGTGATGGACATTAAGGAGGGCATGTGATGTAATGAGCACTGGGTGTTATATCCAACTGATGAACTATTGAACTCTACATCTGAAACTAATGAGGTCGTATATGTTGGCTAATTGAATTTAAATAAGAAAAACCAAAATATTTCCTTGCATAAGCAAATGAAAGTAGTCATTGTGTGTTGGAAATGGGTAGCATGTGTCACAGTGATTGAAGATAGGCAAAAGGAAATGCTCACTGATTGAATCGATGGAGTCCTAATTCCAGGATATTATTCATTATTTCCCTTCAATTTGAAGCATCTTCAGAGATAACCATTTACACGAGTTCTTAAGACATCCTGAGAAATCAGTCACAGTGGAAAGGCAATGACGTATGATGCTCAGAGCTTTCTCCCGACTGGTTCTGGGAAGCTAGAGGGAGTAATCGAGCCTCTTCTATGAGTGCACTTCTTCCTGTGAATACAAGGAGTGTGTTGTGGGGGGAGATTGGTCTTCAAACAGGTATGATTCATGATTTAGTGGAAAAACTGCAAAATTGCCCATGAAAATTGAAGAGCAAGTCAGTTCATTATGTACAGTAGTTTATTGATATTGTAATCTGTTCCCAATAAATGCAATTACGAATCCATTTAGGAAGGAGTGCAATAGGGATTTTGTTTGCCCTTAGGTGCCTGAATGATGTTTTGCCAATGAAACCTGCCCTCCTTCCACTACCTTTGGGTTCTGTTCATTTCCATACCTCTAGTACTTGTTACCAGACCCAGCACTCTGATGGTTCTTGCTAATATTTGCTGCCTAATTGGAACTGCCCTCATTATGTGTCCCTGGGTCACTTTTGCCCACTCAACACAGGAATGCTCAGAAATGGGTTATAAAGTTACCTCTATGTGTGCATCCACTATATCTGATATGCATGCCCCTTGACCCCAGCAACTCTGGTTCTCAACTACTGCCGACCTTGACACACTGCCTCCATATCTCTTTATATTGATAATGAGTGGCCAATTCACACCAATGCAATAGGGTGAATAATCTGCTTGTGCATGTGACTTTCTGTTTTCTCAGTTTCCTGTAAAGCTCCAAACCTGAGGAGAGCAGACAACTTCCCCATGCTTTTAAGAGAGCGACAGGGAGCTGAAAGACATGCTCTTAATGACTTTCTAAGAGAATCTATTTATCCTGTTACCGTCGCCATCCATCCCTAACCCCTCCAACCATCCTGTGTAAATTGAAGATACACTTTTGAAGGGAGTTCACCCAATAGTTTATTGACGTGGAGAATTTGGGCCTCATGGGAAGCAGTGTGGCATTTTCATCTCCAGATCCAAGTAATAGTTTCCAAGAAAACTATCAGAGAGGTTTTTTATAGTAATAGTTTCCAAGAAAACTATCAGAGAGGTTTTCTTTTTTGAGGGGGCTGCTTCAAGAAAGGGAGGCTGACAGCTCGTTGGCTGGATGCTGGTTGAACTCTGAAGCATGGTAGCCATTCCAGCTCTGACACCAGTGCTTGACTCGTTGAGGCTGGAGTTTAGGGTGCTGTCTGAATATACAGAGTAGGGCTTAATTACAACCTGGAGAATTTTGGAAGTGGGAGGCAGATGGTAGAGCCTGCATTGGCTGCAAGAAGAAAAAGGAGAAGAGAGCATTGGGACTACATTTCTTTTGCCACAGAAGACGGTCAAGCTTGAGCCATTGTTTTAGTCAATTTGGGCTGCTGTAACAGAATACCATAGACTGGGAGGCTTAAAAGAAATTTATTTCTCACAGTTCTAGAGGCTGGAAAGTCTGAGATCAGGGAGCCACCATGCTCGGGTTCTGGTGAGATATCTCTCTCTGCTTTGTAAATGGCCATCTTCTTGCTGTGTCCTCACATGGCTGAGACCAGAGACAGGAAGCAAGCTCTGTCCTGTCTCTTCTTATAAGGGCACTAATCCCACCATGGGGCTGGGTGGTTAGGGTTTCAACATATGTATTTTGGTAGAATATAAACATGTAGTCAATGACAATCACCTAGAAGGAATCTTCCCAAGAGGTCAGGGCCTGGCAAGGGGACTCAATTGTGGGAGGTCCCAGGGGAGGCAGGAGTTAAGGATGGTCCAAGGAGAACCAGAGAGCACATTATCCTCTCCAGGAACTGAGCAATACAGTGTTTCTCCAAGTGATTCTGAAGAACCCACACATGTGTCCCACAAAAAGCCAATATGTGAATGGGGGCAATGTAGAAGTGGCTACCTGGGGTCAGGCAAGGGAGAAACGAACTGGTGACCATCTAGGAAAAAACAAAAAACAAAACTTTGCCCCTTCCGCTAATTGGTCTTTTCCATGCACTGACCCTTAGGGTGTGAGAAAAGATGGGAGAGGTAGAGGAAATTGTCATGTTCAATCTCTACTGCAAGTCCCCTAATCAAGGTTGGCCTGATTAGGGAAGGGTGGGTAAGGGAGACAGGAAAAAGGAGAGGGACAGAGCTTGGAATGAAATATGAGGTTCAAGTTTTGTTTTGCTGGATGGGACTATATAGCATCTGAAAATGAACCTTTACAACTGAAAGGAGGTTATTCATGAAACCATAGAGATTGGAACATCAGTTTCCACCTGGGATGTCATCAAAAGGTGGAGAAAGGAGACCCATCAGAACATGCTGGAAGCAGTGGCAGGAAGAAAATAAAACTGCTCCTGTAGGTATCCTGGCTGAGCTCATTCATTAAACTGCTTCTACGTGCAGTGTAGACATTACTGAAAAATTGATAGGCAAGTTGGAAGAGAGGACAACACCACAAACAGCAGATTGCCCCGAGAATTAGACATGCTTTTCCTGTCGAGCGGGTAGTCCTGCTCTCCCTCATGGTGCTTGTTCTCTTTTTCCTAGCACAAACTTGCATACCCTTCCACAAAGGCTCCATAGTGATACCTGATGTGAAGGGCGTGACATCAAGGTTGGTATGCATGGGAAGGCAGTGGATATTCTTGCACACTTACCCTAGACTTCCTTTTGCTAAGAATAAACCTGTATCTAGATTTACAGGTTGATCTCAATCTAATGGAATACACTTTCATTTAGGTTAAATTAAGCAGATGCTGTTCTCAGAAAGGAAACCAAAGACAATTTCTTAAGGTTATTCTGGATTCTCAGTGAAACACTAAGTGGGATATCTCATTTGTTAGACTTGAAAAGTTCATAGTGATACTTGGTATGTACTTTTTATACCCTCTTTCCAACCTTCAGGTGAATTTCTTATTTTGGGACATTGTCACTCCTTAATTGAAAATTGCTGAGCTCGGGCGCCTGGGTGGCTCAGTTGGTTAAGCGACTGCCTTCGGCTCAGGTCATGATCCTGGAGTCCCGGGATCGAGTCCCACATCGGGCTCCCTGCTCAGCAGGGAGTCTGCTCCTCCCTCTCATGCTCTCTGTCTCTCATTCTCTCTCTCGCAAATAAATACAATCTTAAAAAAAAAAAAATTAAAAAAAATTAAAAAAAAAAAAGAAAATTGCTGAGCTCTAACATTATTATCCAGATGGTTTTATAAAATGATTTTGAATTCTCATTGCTTTTAGTAGATGAGCTCATTTGGATAAGATTTTTTTTTTTTTTTAAACAACAACAACAACCAGTATTAATCGAGACAAGAGACAGGGATGGGCCTTTCTATGGAAATCACATGGTACATGATTGGATGAGGTTAAACGCATCCTTCAAGATGGCCTCTTCATGGTAGGGTTGTGGTAGAAGCTAAAGAGCTATAGCCTTTAATATTTCTAAGTTGTGATGGTTTTCTGACACATTCTACTGCAGTCTGCCCAAGTTTGGGCAGGGACTTTGAAGTCAGGGACATGTAATTCACCAGTGATCCTATGGATTATGTCTCCAAAATATATTTTCAACCAGTTCTCTTTTCTCCACCTCCATTGCCACCACTTTAGTCTGGGCACCTAAAGTGGTCTCTTTGCTTCTAATATGCCTTTCTTTGATCCATTCCCCACACTGGAGCTGATGTGATAAAAAAACAAAAACAAAAAAACAAGTGGATTAAGACAGTGAATGTTTCTTCTTCAATACCTAATAAATGAGAGTGAGGGAGTACAGACCAGTGAGGAATATATCCACAACCTGGTTGAATAAGTTTAAAAAATTCTTTCATTCCTTGTGCATCTCTTCAGATTTAGGAGTATGGGTGAGAACGCCCAGGCTTTTGCTGCCTCACCAGAATGTCTCCTGGGGGATGCTTAATAGGTTAGGAACAGGCTGGGATGAAGTCCTTTCCTCCTCTTCATATTAGAGCTCCTCTTTCCTTTTTTGGTGGATAAAAAAAGTCCTGCTTGGCTCTGAATTCCATTGTCGAGTTTGTACCAAAGCCATTTCCCATGGGCTGCTGCCAGACACTGGCTGGCTGTGCAGGTCAGAGATTTAATAGACCCATTTCCAAGAGATGTAGGACTCCCCTGATGAGTAACCTTGGCTTGAAGTCACCACCATGGCTTGTCCTGCTTTTCTTAAACTGGATGGCAACCTTACTTTCTTCCTTCATGCAGAGTGAGACCTGCATCACAATCTGATGGCTCTCTCAGCCTTTCCTGGTACCCCGGCAATTACTTCCCACAGATGTTCTCCCAATAAATTTCTTGCACATTTAACCCTGTCTTGGTGTCTGCTTCTCAGAGGACCCAGAATAATGCACTGGTGCACAGGATATGCTTGATAAATTTACTCAGGAAGTGAATGAAAAAATGAATTAAAATATGATGTTTTTCTCACTTTTCTCTTTCTGGCCCTTTGCTTCTCTGTGCTGATTCTTTGTTATCAAATCATAGCATCTGAGGAGAAGCTTTGAGTCATCTTCCTCTTACACGAGATGACTTTGGCACCTAGAACAGTTTCTAAGATGATGGAATCATAAAATTGCACGTAAACTCATTACAAATACTTTCCATAGTGTTCATGTAAGGATTATATAAGATCAATATAAAGAGCTTAGCACAGATCCTGACACATAGTAATGTAAGTGTCTTAAATATTTCTGCTACATACATTGAGAACCACATTAGACAGTGTTAAAATTTTTGCTTCAAAAACCAAAAATTTTGTTTTCATTAAACAATATTCAGAAAACTCAAGAGGGGAAGGAAATTCTGTTGTATTTATCATAGTTTCCCTCTTAGTATGTTCTTTCATACTTCCTGATATTCCATGATAACTTCTTTAGAATTTTCTTTAGCCATTCTTTTAGAGTAAGTCTGCTGGGGATGAATTCTTTTATGTTTTCCTTCATCTGAGGATATGCTGATTTCTGAGGATTCTTGAAGGATAATTTCTCCAGATGTAGAATTCTGAGCTGACAATTCTCTTCTTTTAGCACCCGGCAAATGTTGTGCCACTTTCTTCTGGCCTCCATGATTTCTTATGAGAAATCCATTGTTCCAATTGCTTTTCCCCATATAGATAATGCATTGTTTCTCTCTGGTTGCTTTCAAGATTATTTCTTTGTTTTTAGTTTTGAGAAGTTTGACTATGATATATCTTGGTGTAGATTTCTTTGAGTTTATCTTATCTGGAATTTACTTAGAGTCACTTCTTGAATCTGTAGTTTCATGGCTTTTTATTTTATTTTGCCAAATTTGAGAAATTTTTAGTTATTATTTCTCTGAATACTTTTTCAGCCTCCATTTTCTTTTCCTCTCCGTCTAGGACATAGTGTAGTTCCATGTGTCACGGAGGCTTTATTTTTTCAATATGTTTTCTTTCTGTTATTCCAATTAGGTATCTTCAAGTTCATGGATTCTTTCCAAGAGGGACTTCCAAGGCTGAGTCCCCTCCATTCTTCTGTTGAGACCATTCACTGAGTTTTTTATTTTGGTTTTTGTAATTTTCAGTTCTAAAATCTCCATTTTGTTTTTCTTTGTATCTTCTATTTCTTTGCTGAGAATTTCTATTTTTTCATTTGTTTCAAGTGTTTTCGTAATTGCTTGTCAAAGCATTTTTTTTATGATGGATGATTTACAATCCTCATCAGATGATTCTAACATCTGTGTCGTCTTAGTGTTGGCAGCTGTTGATTTCTTTTCTCATTTAGTTTGAGATCTTCCTAGTTCTTGGTAGAAACAATTTTGGGCTCAAACCTAGACATTTTGGGTATTATGTTATAAGACTCTGAATCTCATTTAAGTCTTGTGTTTTGGTTGGCTTCCATAGATGTGATGGTGCTACCTCATTACTGCCAAAAGGGGGTGGGAATACAGATTCTCTCCTTCTTCTCTGTTGACACCAAAGGGAGGGGATATTTGTTACTTGGTTATTGCAGAAGTGACACTGAGGGACTTCCAAGGCTGAGTCAGAAAAGCCACCCAGTTTCTACCAATCTCAGATGGCACTTACTCTGGGAGGCTTCATCCCCCAGGTGAAGAGCTTGGATACCCTAAAACTTCCCTGCAAAGAGAATATATGGAATAACTACATAGAAATGAGAGATTCCTGAAGAGTCCCAGCTGCTCTAGTCCCCAGTTGTTTGAGTCTTCCTAGCCCGGGCACCAGACAGGTGAAATGTAGAAGCACTCAAGATGACCCAGCCCCATCAGCACCTAACTGCAACTTCATTAGAAATCTCAAATGAGAACTGCCTAGCTAGGTTTTCTCAACCTTGAGCTGGATAGTTCCTTGTAGGGGCTGGTCTGTGCATTATACTGTATTTAGCAGCATCACTAGATGCTGGTAGCACCTTTCCAGTTGTAACAACAAAAATGTCTCCAGGATTTCCCATCTCCTTGCTAGATGGGATGCTGCCTGATCCATGAATCATTTAATGAAGCCAATTCGATCTTTAAATTAAAAAAAAAGTCTCCAGACACTTGCAAATGTCCCTTGGGGGAAAAAAATCACCTCTAGTTGGTTAGCTAATCTCAGTCAACCCCCATATTAATGAGAAAAATAAATGATTGTTATTGTTTTTAAACCATTGTTTGAGGTTATTACAGCAATAGATAATCAGAGGGGTATGGGGGATGCAGAACATCTCCTCTACAAGCTTATCTGATGTTAGCTGAAGAGCTTGACTCTGTCAGAGACCTGATCAATAGTCTGCTTCTACCATCTCTGGACTTTTTATGATGGGCTATCTATGGTATCTATATAGGCATTTATTTATCATGTATAGAAGGACTTGTAGAGAATTATAATAAAAATCACACTTATGCCTTATATATAAAATATACACAAGGCAATTCAATGAAAATAAAAGGAAAAATTGGAAACCACTTAGGGAAATTGTCAAATCATTTTTTTAAGAAGAAGAAGATGTAGGCTGATTTCATTTTTTCCCCTCATCTTTCTAAAAACTAAGAGAAAAAAGCACTTTGGAGTTTTATTGTAAACTAATTTGCGAGTGCTATATGTTTTTGTGTCCCTAAATTCTAAGAGGAATTTACAACATGGATTCTTGATATTATGAAAATGTCATCAACATAGTTTTACTTTTACAAAAGTTACAGAAAAATTTCCCCTATGACCAAGAACCTGACACTCAATCATAACTCAAAGGAAATATTTCTGTCAGAATGAACCTGATGTAGCTCAGATATTTTTGATGATTTAGCAAGACACCATGGTAGTACTTGGAGAAAGCAATCAACCAGGAATATAACTTCAATAGTGGCCAGTTGATCAGCAGCCCTATTTCTGCCAAACACATGACTTTAAGTCTTTCCTGTTAAGACCCATAGTTCTTAAAAACTGTATCATACGTATGAAGGAATGCTTATTTTCCCTTTTTTGTTTCTCAGGAGGTAGCAAATCCATGAAAGGGATCAAGTTATCTATCAGCAAATTAAAAAGGAAAAACGGATGGGGGAATAAAACACTCTCTGGATTTCCTCTACTGCCTTCTTCATCCAAAAAGTTTAAGTCTTGCAATTGAAATTATGGTGAAAGACCTTTTTTTTTGCCAATAGATTTTTTTTATTATGTTATGTTAATCATGATACATTACATCATTAGTTTTTGATGTAGTCTTCCATGATTCATTGTTTGCGTATAACACCCAGTGCTCCATTCAGTATGTGCCCTCTTTAGTACCCATCACCAGGCTAACCCATCCCCCACCCCCTCCCCTCTAGAACCCTCAGTTTGTTTCTCAGAGTCCATAGTCTCTCATGGTTCGTCTCCTCCTCCGATTTCACCCCCTTCATTTTTCCCTTCCTGCTATCTTCTTCTTCTTCTTCTTCTTCTTCTTCTTTTTTAACATATAATGTATTATTTGTTTCAGCGGTACAGGTCTGTGATTCATCAGTCTTACACAATTCACAGTGCTCACCATAGCACATACCCTCCCCAATGTCTATCAACCAGCCACTCCATCCCTCCCACCCCCCACCACTCCAGCAACCCTGTTTGTTTCCTGAGATTAAGAATTCCTCATATCAGTGAGATCATATGATACATGTCTTTCTCTGTTTGACTTACTTCGCTCAGCATAAGACCCTCCAGTTCCATCCACGTCATTGCAAATGGCAAGATTTCATTCTTTTTGATGGCTGCATAATATTCCATTGTATATATATACCACATCATCTTTATCCATTCATCTGTCGATGGACATCTTGGCTCTTTCCACAGTTTGGCTATTGTGGACATTGCTGCTATAAACATTGGGGTGCACGTACCCCTTCGGATCCCTACTTTTGTATCTTTGGGGTAAATACCCAGTAGTGCAATTGCTGGGTCACAGGGTAGCTCTATTTTCAACTTTTTGAGGAACCTCCATACTGTTTTCCAGAGTGGCTGCACCAGCTTGCATTCCCACCAACGATGTAGGAGGGTTCCCCTTTCTCCGCATCCCCGCCAACATCTGTCATTTCCTGACTTGTTAATTTTAGCCATTCTGACTGGCATGAGGTAGTATCTCATTGAGGTTTTGATTTGGATTTCCCTGATGCTGAGCGATGTCGAGCACTTTTTCATGTGTCTGTTGGCCATTTGGATGTCTTTGGGAAAATGTCTATTCATGTCTTCTGTACATTTCTTGATTGAATCATTTGTTCTTTGGGTGTTGAGTTTCATAAGTTCTTTATAGACTTTGGATACTAGCCCTTTATCTGATATGTCATTTGCAAATATCTTCTCCCATTCTGTTGGTTGTCTTTTGGTTTTGTTGACTGTTTCCTTTGCTGTGCTAAAGCTTTTTATCTCGATGAAGTCCCAATAGTTCATTTTTGCCCTTGCTTCCCTTGCCTTTGGCAATGTTTCTAGGAAGAAGTTGCTGTGGCTGAGGTCGAAGAGGTTGCTGCCTGTGTTCTCCTTTAAGATTTTGATGGACTCCTGTCTCACATTTAGGTCTTTCAACCATTCTGAGTCTATTTTTGTGTGTGGTGTAAGGAAACGGTCCAGTTTCATTCTTCTGCATGTGGCTGTCCAATTTTCCCAACACCATTTGTTGAAGAGACTGTCTTTTTTCCACTGGACACTCTTTCCTGCTTTGCCGAAGATTAGTGGACCATAGAGTTGAGGGTCCATTTCTGGGCTCTCAATTCTGTTCCATTGATCTATGTGTCTGTTTTTGTGCCAGTAAGATACTGTCTTGATGATTACAGCTTTGTAATAGAGCTTGAAGCTCTATTATGGTGAAAGATCTTTATTAGCATTCGTAATAGCTAAAACTAGGTCAATGGAGACCCTAAATATCTTATGTTGTCCCAGGTGTTTTTTTCCTCAAGGTAAGGAGTGTAAAGCTAGCTTGTGGTGGCAATACACTGCTTTCTTGAGAACAAAGGTCTCTCAAAGCTAGCATACCTCTTGAGGCAGCATTTGTTCTTGTTTTTAAGGGACCTGTCCTAGGCAGTAAGTGGCTTCCATGGGGTGGGCAAGTTTTGTTTTGGGGGATGTTTATTTATCTGCCTGGTGACTCCAAGAAATTATCAGAGGTCCTTGAGTAAAAGGACCCAGAGCTACTGCATGCTAAAGATGGGAAGCAGGCTCAGGAAAGGTAAATTGCCAAGTATGAAGTGCTGAGTCACTACCATAAAATCAGGCTAAGCCATGGATCTTTTTTATGAAGACAAATCTGTTATGTACCTCATGCCTCCACTTCTTCAAGATTTTATTTCAGTTTTCAACAATTAAGCTGAACACAGCTTTTAGTATCTGAATATCAGATGTACTAACATAGCCTAAGGAAATCATGTGTTTGATAGAGTCAGTTTCTTGGTTTTGGTCACCATGTTAGCCCAGGGTCTCTGAGTGGTGCAGGTGATTTGTAAGTCCATACGGTGAGAGTGAATCCTGACTCTGTTTTTAGAAAGGCGTTCATTTTTTTTTTTAAGATTTTATTTATTTATTTGACAGAGAGAGACAGCGAGAGAAGGAACACAAGCAGGGGGAGAGGGAGAGGGAGAAACAGATTCCCCACTGAGCAGGGAGCCTGATGTGGGGCTCGATCCCAGGACCCTGGGATCATGACCTGAGTGGAAGGCAGACGCTTAACGACTGAGCCACCCAGGCGCCTCTAGGGCATTCATTTTTTTAATCTGTTGTTTTGATTCCTTGTGATGGACCTGTTCCTCCTAGAGAAGTAGATCTTTGGAGCAGTTTATTAAGATGTTAACTTTTAGAAGGGTAGTAATTCTTCCTGCTGAGAACTCAGAAATACATCGGGTCACTTTTTCCAGCCTGATTTCAGCCACTTTGGAACTTAAATTTGGGTCCACATAGAAAGAGCACTGGCTGGCTGGATAATCCTTTCAAACTAGTTTGAGAATACACTGATTAATCATGGATTTGAATCTCAATAGCCCCAAAGGGTAGCTGAATGATATCGTGTAAGATTTTAACTTCTCTAATCTGTAGTTCCCTTTTCTGTAAAATGAAGATAAGAATAATACTTTTTCCTTTTATGGTTGTTATATGAATTAAATGAAATAACACGAGGTTCTTAGCTCAGATCCTGGCAAACAATAAGCCCTTGGAAAATATTAGCTATTGTAATGATTGCAAATAATCATGGGGGAAGGAGAATCTATCAATTTCAGTTTATTATAGCTCCAAGAGCTGGTAAAACAACTCTATTTTCTTACTATAATTGTAGATAGTAAGAATGCTTTGGGATAATATATAACCTTAACTTGGAAGACCTCCGTGGATTATTTTGTAATATAATAACATAAAAAATAAGAAAAGGTCAAATTTTAATGTTCTAAGAATGATTCCAACGTTGGTATAGATTACTGATTACCTTTTCTAAGGGTAGAGTATGATAAAAATTTATCAACTGGACACATACATCACTGCCTTTTAGGCACTCATTAGAAACTAGTCACTTTATTATGTCTGGGATGGTCCATTTTTCTCCAGACATCTCAACTTACAGCAGGACTTCTCCCTCCCACATCTGCTACAGTTGAAACTAGTTGCTGCATCAGTTTTGGCGTAAGCAGAATCCCATGCTTTACTCTTGCTATTTTGGACTGTGACTCATGTCTTCTTGTTCCTTAAAATTATTGTCTCAGGGTTAGATTTCTTGCAAACTTTGCTTGTTTGGGCTGAGTGATAGTCTTCTTTTCAGTTCCTGTGAACAATGTTTTGTTCCCCTGATAGTGTAAATTCCCTAGCTATATTGTCTCACGTAGAGAAATTTCAGTGACGATGAAAAGACTGTAGTCTAAGAGAAAGGGCGAGCTCTGTGGTCAGCCGGATCTGGGTTCTGATTCAGATTCCATCTTGTCCAGGCTGTGTGGTGATGGGCAAGTCCCTTCCTCTCTTGAAACCTATTCCTTCACCTGTAAAATGGGAAGATACTACATTACTGCATACATGTAAAGCACCCAGAAAACACCCCAGTTTATAGTAAAAGCTCAACATATGTTGTCTCTTGTTATTAAGATTATAATTATGCCCCTGATTATTGTAATCTGGTAAGGCTATTGAGACAATGTTATGCTACAATCATGTGTATGATGTAACTAGCACGTACCTATTTGCACAGTACCTATTTGTAGAATAGGCACTCCACAACTGATAGCTGTTAATATTATCAGTAGTTTGCGCCTTGCTTATAGACTCTTTAAGTGTTATATTAAGTCAGTGTGTGAGGAAGAGGAGGAAGCAGGAAGCCTGGTATGTCAATGTCGCCTCTCTTAGGACTTTGAACAGGGTCTTCTCAGCTCTCTTGCAAGAGCTTGGTAACGATGATGATCATGATGAGGGCGGGAATGATGGTAGCTGGCATTCACTGAACACTTACTCTAAGACACACATGGTGCTCAGTGCATTCTCTCATTTGTTCCTCCTAACAAATCTGTGAGGTATTAGCTTGTGTCTCCCCAAAACACACTTTGAGGCAAAGATTCGGGTACAAGGAATTTACCTGGGAGGTAATCTCAGGATCATGGTGAGGGCCTGGAAAACGACGCAAGGGAGAGGGAAGGGCAGGAAAGAGTGGGATGAAGAGTGAGTGCTGTTGTGGGCAACTGGGGTCTAGAAGCACAGCTCTCTCAGTGGGTCACTGGATGTTATAGTGAGCAAGGCCACTTGCACATCTATTCCTTCATGCCCAGACCATTGTTCTCTAACTCCTGGGGGCAGAGTACCATATAACAGTCAATGATTTAGGGAGCACACTGTATCCTGCAGGATAGCACCTATCTTCCCAGGGTATTACCTCCAATCTGGTGCTTCAAGCTGTCAATTGCCCTGACGGTGTGGGACTAGTGATCTAGGTTCAAGTGCTCACTGGAGATATCCTTTGCTGTAAAGTGAGTTTGTTGGTCTGAAGCAAGAAAATGTTCCTGACAAAGGTCTTCCTTCCGAGTCCAGGTTAGGGAGAAGCATCACATTCTGTATCCTTATTACTACTGTCAGAACTCCCAAAGGAGAACTTGGCTTTTGCAAGACTCAAGCAGCTGGCAGGGTATTAGGAAAAATTGCACAGGTGGCCTGTGGTGAGGAGGGGATGTGAATGCAAATGCGAGTCAGATGGGTAGAGGGATGGGCACAGGGGGCTCAGCCAGGAGAGGGGAAGCTTGATGCTGTTGGTAGAGGCTCCCAACATAGAGAGTCCAGAGGAGGAGCATTACTTGTAAAAGGACAAATCCTGATACCCAGGAATCCAATTAAAATAATTCTTACAACCAGCAATATTCTTGAGCTAAAACCAAAGCACCTTCTCCACCCCCTGCCAAAAAAAGGGGAAAATTTCAGAATCCATCCTGGAATTTTGTTGCAGAAAGAGATCATCTGGCTCAATTGTTTCATTTTATTTAATAAACGAGAAAAATGGGGTTGGAAAGATGGAGCCACAGTCTATTTCAGGTATTTGGGAAAAAGTTGGGGTGGGAGGACTTTGTGTAGACCTGAGATCATCAGTTTGTGAGGTTTCCTGAGTGGGATGAGGCCCACAGAGCAGAGGACAGGGATTAAGCAAAGGCCAGAACAGAAGGAGGCTGGGTCAATAGGAATAAAGAATGCTTGGGACACCAAATGGCAAATGCAGACTGTTGTCACAGTTGGGTGCTGTGCAGAGGAGCTCATCATACTATTCTTCTTGCTTTGTGCATGGGTGAAACTTTTAATACCAAATAGAAAAGTATGCAGAGCAGGTTTGGTGGGTGAGGTTGAGGTCAAAATATATCTAAGTGAAAATGAGAATGCAGTATAGTAGGTCTGCCCACAAATCTGTCCAGGACATTAGGGAAGCCAGGAGGAGGGCATCTTGTGCATCCTGGGGTCTGGGAGGAGTGAGGCAGCCTTTCCAGGGGCAGTCAGGACAGAGGAAAGTCTTGAATGACAACCTGAGGGAATAGAAGGAGCCCAGATGTGGAGTCAGCAAGACCTACCTTCAAATCTCTGCCCCACGACTGAGCTGGGATGAATTATTTAACCTCTGAGCCTCATCTCTGAAAGAGAGTTCTAACACCTTTCTTATATTGTTCAGGTCAGGGGGCTGGTGCAGAGATACCAGCTGTGGCTGATAGTGGAAGGGGTTCCCTCAGCACACATTCCAACTCCTCTATAGTTTGCCTCCATAAAAAGTCAGCAACTACATTCCGCAAGCTTCCTGGCAGCCTGGTTCAACATGTAACCCAGGTGTGGTCAAGCATTTGCACCTTCATAAGAGTAGGAGACAGAAGTGAGCAACATGGCTGCCGCTGGGCTAGGGGAAAGAGCCTCCTGCAGCAATCACAAATATGGGGGCATCCAGTTCTTCTGGGGTTGCTGGGGTAGAGCGTCTGGTGTCCAGTTCTTAGTCTCACAGGATCAAATGACATGCAGTGGTGATTCTGCTCTAACAGTCCTGTAGTACAGTGAGCATTGCTCTTGACCTGTGAGCCTTCCAAACTGGGCTTTTTGGCCTTCCCAAAGCTCATGTTGCCTCCTAATATCCTATAATAAACCCCTTTCTGCTTAATCAGCACAGAGGATTCTGTTTTCTACCAGTAAGAAGCCAGACAGATGCCATCCTTCTTTCCCTGCACCCCCAAATCCAGGCTGTCACCAACTCCCGTTAATGTAATATTTTTGGTCTGTCCACTTCTCTCCTTCCCCTCTATTGCTTCCCTGGTTCAGAACATTACCTTCTCTTGCCTAGGTCCCATCCACAGGCTTTTCATCCACAGCCTCCCAGGGCTCAGTATCACCTTAGGCTCAGTGACACTCCCATTCCAATTCATTCTCCACACGGACACCAGAGGTATCTTCCTAAGGGTCCAATATGTTCATGACCCATCCAGAGCAAACTCCCCTCCTCACCCACATACTATAGGCCTCAGTCATATGGGGTCACTTTCTATTACCAGAGTGTGGTCCTCTTGTCACCAAGCCTGTGTGCATTTGCTTTTCCTACTTAGAACACTCTCCTCTCCCTCTACCAGAAGAACTTCTATTCGTCTTTCAGGTCTTAGGAAGCATTTCTTGACTTCTCAAGTTCAAGTTATGGGCCTTGTGCTTCCACAGTACCTCCAAAACACATTGTACTTGGTGTTTATTTATCTGGGTTCTTTCCTGGACAAAAAGCCCTATAAGGGTTGAAATCTTGTCTGTTTGGTTAAGTATGCCTCCAAAATCTAGGACACAGCCTGAAACATGTGGGCACTCAATAAAAACCAGTTAGATGGAGAATGGTGTCAAATGCCCCAGAAAGGTCTGAAGTATAAGGATTGACCATCGTCCATGAGTATTGGTGACCTGGGGGTCACTGATGACCTCAGTTGGGGCAGTTTCAGGGGCTGCAGTAGGGCAGCCAAAACCAGCTCCCATAGGAGGAAGGAAGAAGTAGACACCGGAAGGTCACTGGGTTGTCACATCCTGCTTCACTCTGTAGCTGGCAGAGGTGTTCTGATGATATCAGTAGGCAGGACAGGCAGTAGGAGAAGGAAGGCATCAAACTCGTAAACTGTTCAAATTTTAATTTCTTTTAAAATAACAACAGCAAAAATAACTCTAATTATAGTTAATCTATAATAATGAACCCAGTCTGGATTGTATCCATCTTTATACCAACAGTCATAAAATACAATTTTTCCTATTATTTAATGGAAGAAGGGGGGGGCCCTGAAGATAAAAGTGTCCAGGGCCTCTCAGATGGTAATACAGCCCTGAGCAACTTTGCTGGCTTTACAATCTAGTCCTGTCTCTGAGATGCATTTGTCACGAACTAGGTCACCCTCTTCTCTCACTCTCTGGTTCTACCCTTGTTGCTGGCTCTCCTACACTTCCTGGGTTGGCCTGGTTGGGGGCAACCATATCTTCTGATATCGAGTGGACTGTGGTTCAGAAAGGGGTGCAGAGAAGGGAAAAGTGACAATGTTTTTCATGATTTTCACAAAGATATTAGGTTTAACATTTGGGCATGTCTATTTCTGCTTCTGCCCAGGGTTAATGAAGGCTATGAGTAAAGATATAATTTTCCTGGAACTGTTGAGGGAAGACCCAGCCAAACTCTGCCAACACAGCACAGAGTGTGGAAACAAGAAGTGCTGACTTTGCTAGGTGAAGCAATTAGCAACTACCATAAATGACTGGATGGATGAAGCAACCCAGGGAAAATAAAAGAGGACCCTGGGTAATGATGAGTTCAACTCCAAGGACATTACGAGGAGCAAAGAAAGCTTATGAGAAAACATGTTAACTTGTACACTCCTTTCCCAACAAGGTACCCTTTGTTCTAAGTAGAGGTCTAATTTACTTTAGGTAATGCAGAACATCAAACTGGGAAATTTCTCAACTTCACAAGAATCTCAGCATTTTATTTTTTTATTTTAATTTTTAAAATTTTCTTATTTAAATTGAATTTAGTTAACATATATTGTATTATTAGTTTCAAGGGTAGAATTTAGTGATTCATCAGTTGCATATAACACCCAGTGCTCATTACATCCAGTGCCCTCCTTAATGCCCATCACCCAGTTACCCCCTTCCCCCCACCCACCTCCCCTCCAGCAACTTTCAGTTTGTTTCCTATTGTTAAGAGCCTCCCTCTCAATTTTCATCTTATTTTATTTTTCCTTCCCTTCCCTTCCCCTATGGTCATCTGTTTTGTTTCTTAAATTTCATATATGAATGAAAACATATGGTATTTGTCTTTCTCTGACTTATTTCACTTAGCATAATACCCTCTAGTTCCATCCACCTCATTGCAAATGGCAAGATTTCATTCATTTTGATGGTTGAGTAATATTCCATTGTATATATATACCACACCTTTATGCATTCATCTGTCGATGGACATCTGGGCTCTTTCCATATTTTGGCTATTGTGGACATTGCTGCTATAAACATTGGGGTGCATGTGCCTCTTTGAATCACTATGTTTATATCCTTTAGATAAATACCTAGTAGTGCAGTTGGTGGGTCGTAGGTAGTTTGTGTTGTCTATTTTTACCTTTTTGAGGAAGCTCCATACTGTTTTCCAGAGTGGTTGCACCAGGTTGCATTCCCACCAACAGTATGAGAGTGTTCCCCTTTCTCTGCATCCTCGCCAACACCTGTTGTTTCCTGAATTGTTAATTTTAGCTATTCTGACCAGTGTGAGGTGGTATCTCATTGTGGTTTTGATTTGTGGTAAAGTTTCTCTGAAGCCCTTGCTCAGGATACAGGGTGGGGGTGTTGCAGGCAGAGGCCAAAACAAAGACTTTGTATTCTAAGGCTTTTCCTTTTAGGAACCACCTACAGCCAGCACACAACAAAGGCCCAGTTTGTGAGAGATGGAACTAAAACCATGCATGCAGCCACCCCCACCCCATTCTATGGCTCTAGAGCAAATGTGCTGTCTGCTCAGAGATTCTGCAGGTAGAGTTTATCATATAAAGTCATTAATCCATTCATCCTCTCAAGCTCCTTTGGAGCTCCAGATGCTGGTGATGTAAATATGAATAAAATTCCATCCCTGCTTTGCTGGCACTTACCTTTGTAACCTGACATTCATACATTTACTTGTTCATGTCTCTTTCCCCCCACCCCCTTGTCCCAATAAGATTGTCATCTCTGTGAGAATGGGAATCTTGCTCTTTTTCTCACTGCTCTGAATTTAGTGCCTAGAACAGTGACTGGCATTGCTAAATAAATAATTGTTGCATGACTTTGCTTAATGAGTGAATGAATGAAATCATTTTATAATAATTCTTAATCCTGAACAAACTGCTAAGAAGAAAAGTCCATGAGATCCATTCAAAATAGTTTTTAATTACCATTCTCCAAGAATTTGGTTTTGAAAGCATTTATAAAGATGCAGTAAAATTAACATGGAAACACCAACACTTTTCTTTAATAAAAATTCCATATAAATATGTAACAGGGCATTGCTGAGCTCTATATAAGCCTCTTACAAGTTACTCATTTTGAGGAATTTGAGTTTCACTTGAACTAGCAATTGTCTCTAGTAACTTCTAAATATAGCATTCACCAACTCAATAATGCAATTCACCTTTTAGTTGTTTAAAGTAGTAGCTTCCTGATGGCTAATGATGATGAACATTTTTTCATGTGTCTGTTAGCCATTTGTATGTCTTCTTTGGAGAAGTGTCCGTTCATGTCTTCTGCCTATTTTTTGACTTGATTATTTGTGTTTTGGGTGTTGAGTTTGAAAAGTTCTTGATAGATCTTGGATATCAGCCCTTTATCTGTAGGGTCATTTGCAAATATCTTCTCCCATTCCGTGGGTTACCTCTTTGTTTTGTTGACTGTTTCCTTTGCTGTGCAGAAGCTTTTATCTTGATGAAGTCCTAAAAGTTTATTTTAGCTTTTTTTCCCTTGCCTTTGGAGACGTGTCTTGAAAGAAGTTGCTGTGGCCAATGTTGAAGAGGTTACTATCTATGTTCTCCTCTAGGATTTTGATGGATTCCTGTCTCACATTGAAGTTTTTCATCCATTTTGAGTTTATCTTTGTGTATGGTATAAGAGAATGGTCAAGTTTCATTCTTCTGTAAATAGCTGTCCAATTTTCCCAGCACCATCATTATTAGCCATCAGGGAAATTCAAATCAAAACCACATTGAGATACTATCTTACACCAGTTAGAATGGCAAAAATTGACAAGGCAAGAAACAACAAATGTTGGAGAGGTCGTGGAGAAAGATTCCTCAAAACATTAAAAATAGAACTACCTTATGACTCAGCAATTGCACTACTGGGTATTTATCCCAAAGATACAGATGTAGTGAAAAGAAGGGCCACATGTGCCCCAATGTTCATAGCAGCAATGTCCACAATAGCCAAACTGTGGAAAGAGCCAAGATGCCCTTCAACAGATGAATGGATAAAGAAGATGTGGTCCATATATGCAATGGAATATTACTCAGCCATCAGAAAGGATGAATACCCAACTTTTGCATTGACATGGATGGAACTGGAAGAGATTATGCTAAGTGAAATAAGTCAAGCAGAGAAAGTCAATTATCATATGGTTTCACTTATTTGTGGGACATAAGGAATAGCGTGGAGGACATTAGGAGAAGGAAGGGAAAAATGAAAGGGGGGGAATTAGAGGGGGAGATGAACCATGAGAGACTATGGACTCCGAGAAACAAGCTGAGGGTTTTAGAGGGGAGGGGGTGGGGGGATGGGTTAGCTCGGTGATGGGTATTAAGGAGGGCATGTATTGCATGGAGCACTGGGTGTTATACGCAAACAATGAATCATGGAACACTACATCAAAAACTAATGTACTACTGTATGGTGACTAACATAACAGAATAAAAAAAATAAAGAAGTAGTTCTTTTGTGCAAGACTAGATCCCTGCCTAGGAAAGATTAATCTGTTTGCAATAATGTCTGCACATGTTCAAAGCCTGGTTGGCCTGTATTGACATTTAAAAAGAAAAAAAGACTTGAGTTCTGAACCAAATCAAACAACTTTCCAGGAATGAGGCATATGGCTTTGTAAAATAATCTGATAGATGGAGTTCAGCCTTCAGAATAGCAGGTATAGAAAGTTAACATGTGGAATGGTTGCCTCTTGATGCCTGGAATTGCACTATTGAAGAGTCGTTCTTTTGGATCTCAAAAGGCTTCTTAATCTTTGAGTTTTTCCCTATAAATTTAGAGGATGAAGATACTCGAAGCCATTATTTGCTAACTATACCTGGAGGAACCAGACAAAATTATGCCTATGCTACCTAATTTCTAGCCAGAAGCATCTTTAGATCTTTTTGTTTAGAAGGATGACCATCTAGCTGGGGATGGGAATGAGATGCAGATGGTGGTGCTTGAAGCTAACTTTGCATAGCAGTTTATATAAAATAAACACAACATCCATTGTTCATGTCAAGGAGTGGGGACAAAAGTTACTGATGAAAATTATACAGGAAGAACAACTAAGGCTTCTCTAAGCTCTATTTTGTTGCTATCCCTGGCTCAAGTCCATTGTTGTCCTGTGAGAACTGGGCAAAATATTATACGTTAGAGCAGTTGCATTTTCTTTTTCTTTTTCTTCTTTTAAAGATTTTATTTATTTATTTGACAGAGAGAGACAGCGAGAGAGAGAACACAAGCAAGGGGAGTGGGAGAGGGAGAAGCAGGCTTCCCGCTGAGCAGGGAGCCCGATGCGGGGCTCGATACCAGGACCCTGGGATCATGACCTGAGCCGAAGGCAGACGCTTAACGACTGAGCACCCAGGTGCCCCGAGCAGTTGCATTTTCTAAAGAAGCTGAAAAACCACAATTTTTATGGGAAATGTCCCAGTTTTGCTGGTTATGGGTTAGGCCAAGTAGTCAGAAAAGACCTCCTTGGTAAGGTAACATCTGCGTATAGTCTTGAAGAAAGTGAGAACATGAACCACACGATAACAGGGGTAAGAGTCTTCAAAGGAAAAGGATGGAAGTGCTTAGCTCGGCAGTTGGAGTATGCTTGCGAGTCAGGGAGTGGCCATTGTGTCTGGAATGGAACAAGTTGGGAAAGAATGGAACAGACAAGGGCAGAGTCTCCTCTGCAAGACAGGGAGGTGTTTGGGCAGAACATGTAGTACAGACAGGTCTAGTAATGGCTTTAATGAGACCTTGATGGGAGTAGCACAAGAAGCCACTGGAGGGCTTTGACCACAAGAGTAGCATGAGCTAACTTGGGTTTTAAAGGGATTGCTCTGGCTGATGCTGTGGGGAGAATAGTTTATAAAGGAACAAGAGCAGAAGCAGGGGAAAAATCAGAAGGCATACTGGTTTGGATGAAGTTTAACAGTGACAATGTTACCCAAATAACAGTGGCTTTAAATAGAAGGTGGTTTTCCTCTCACTCCTAAGTCCAGAGGTCTGACTCTAGAGGTAGATGATAGCTGGTCACCAAGTCCTCAGCAACTGAAAAACTTTCCAACTCATTGCTCTAAGGACTCACCTGGGGCAAGATGCAGATAAAAAAGAGTAAACATAAGGGTCTTCTCTGTGGGCTAAGGAGTCATCTGTGTACCAGGAAACAGGATGAGGACAAGATAAAGAGGAAGCTACAAAGGGAATCTTACAACTATCTCTTAAGAAAGGTTCCCGGAAATTCCATAGACATTTCTGCTTACATGCCCTTGGCTACACCAAGTTCTAAGAAAGATTAGAAAATCTACATCTAGAAGACCAGGCACCCAGCTAAATACATATTGGGAGGGAATGAGCAATTCTGACCATAGGATACCATTGCAGTAATCCAGGTGAGAGATGATGGTGATGGAGGTCAGGAGATGTGGTCAAATTCTGGATATAGTTTGAGGTAGAGGTAAGAGGATATGCTGATGCGCTGGCTGTAGGGTGTTAGGGAAAGAGAATAGTCAAATGTAATAAAGGTTTTGGCTTAAGCAGCTGAAAAATAGAGCTACTTACTGAGTAGGCTGAAGGATGATCACAAGTTTGATTTTTGGAAAAGTTAGTTTTGACACCCAAGTGGAGATGACAGGAAAGCAGCTGGATGTACAAGCCTGGGGTTAGAGAGAGACGTCTGGCTTAGAAATAGAAATTTGTGATCTGTCTGCATAGATATGGTATTGAAAGCTATGAAACAAAAAAATCATCTAGAGAATGAGTGTAGATAGGAAAGAGTTAACATAAGATACTGTGCCCAAGGCCTCCAAAATTTAGAGGTTGGGGAGATGAAGAAATGACCAGTAAAGAAGGCATAGAACCAAGAGAGAGGGCTCCCTGGAAGCTAAGAGAGTAAGTATTCCCAAAGGAAAAATACACTCTATCAAATTCTGGTTGAGTAAGGTAAAGATTAATAATTGACCATTGGTTTTGGCAACATGAAGTTCATAGGTGATCTTGATACGAACTGTTTCTAGAAAGCCTGCCTGGAGTGGATGAGAGAATGAAATTAGATTAAGAAAGAGAGCGAATATAGACAGTTTTTCCCCTGGGGCATACCTATGAAAACAAGCAAAAAAATGAGATGGTAGTTGAAGGAGGGCGTGGAGTTTTTTGCTTTTTAAAAATGAGCTATATTGCAGCATGTTCTGTATGTTGATGGGAAAGATCCAGTGTGGAGGGAAATTCTGAAGACGCGGGAGAGAAGGGAAAGAGTTGGACTAAGTTCCCTGAGTAGATGAGTGGAGATGGTGCCCAGTGCACAGACGGAGGTTTTGGCTTTACAAAGGAGCACAGACAATTCATCCAGGAGGGGAGGCAAATTACATGGGAACAGATGCAGGTAGGGAGTAGAGGCGGTGGTGGGAGCTGATGGAAATTCTCCCCTGATGGCTTCTGTTTTCTTGTTGAAATAGAATTCACACTCATCAGCTGAGAGTGAGGAGGAGGGTGGAGGAACTAGAGGTTTGTGGAGAGAAAAGAAAATATGAAATAGCTCTGTGAGAGACTGGTCTGGTGAATGGACTATGGAAATGTGATAGGATCGCTGGGCAGCACTGTGGACCTGTGTTATGTCAGTGGTCATGAATTCAGTTTGTGAGTGTGGGAGGAGGTAAAGTTGGATGTCCGCAGAGTTGGAGATAAGCAGAGAGAGAGGCGGGAGAGAGAAAGGGGTGGTCGGGGGAGAGAGGAGAAGTTAATAGTACATTGATTCAAGGGAATCATAAGGAAAAAGAGACTATACAATGTAATGTGGTCATGGGGTCCCTTGATGGGATGGGGGTGAGGGACAGTGGAATAAAGGTCTTGGATTCAGGGGTGCCTGGGTGGCTCAGCCGGTGCCTTTGGCTCAGGTCATGATTTCAGGCTTCTGGGATTGAGCTCTTTATCGGGCTTTCTGAGCAGCAGGGAGTCTTCTTCTCCCTCTCTTTCTCCCTCTGTGCCCTCTCTCCCTCAAATATATAAATAAATAAATCTTTAAAAAAAAGGTCTTGGATTCAATGGATCAACCATAGCCTTTCTTTGAAAAGTTGGCAAATTGTGCAAAATAGACATCGCTACTTTTTGACCTCATGTGTGAGAGTATGCTAAACTGCAATTAAAATAACCCCCAAATTTCAGTGGCTTAGAAAACAAAAACCCATTATAGTCATTTAATGACCCAAGTTGATGGTGGCTCTGGCAACTTGAACATATGACATCTGGGGGGTCATCCAAAGCCTTGCCATATCCAGTCAGTCAGTAGTGAAAAAGAGCATAGAGGGACAAGTGTGAGGGGCTTTTATGAGCCATGCTTGGAAGTGACATGAGTATTCCAGTAAAGATAACTTAGTCACTTCTCTGCAGGGGGTGCTGAGAAATGAAGTCTAGCTGTGTTCCCAGAAAGAAAGGGAGAATGGATTTTTGCAGACAATCTCTTTTGTAGCTAGCAATCTCTGTCATTACTCCTTTTGGCTAGCGTAATCCCTTACATAAGACATACTCACATACTCCATAGGGGAGAAAACCCAAAATTTCATCCAGTTGTTGCATCTATTTCAAAATCTAGGATCCCCAGGAGATGCTCAGGTCTATATATGGTTTCTCAAGGTCCAGCACCCATCAAACTAAAAGACAAGTTACCTGTACGCGATCTGCCCACCCAGTATATAAAAGTGGACAGGATATCCACAATAAACACTCCAAAAGCAGTGCCTGGTACACAACAATGATGGAATCCTGCTGGGGAGGTATTGGGAAGACCCCCATCCCCATCAAGAAAATGCCTTGATAGACTCTGGGTTGGTCCTCTGCACGGAACTTTCTTGTCCACTGTTCTCAGTGGCCCTGGGCTCTACCCTCTCATAGAATATTCTTGTCCACTTCCCCCGTGTTCACATATGGAGTGGATATTGCAAAGTATGTTATTAGGAGCTGTACACCTTTCAGAACCCACTTTCTGCTGGTGCATGAGAGTAATTTTATAAACACGAGCTTGTGGTTTCTAAACAATAGAGTTTGCTCAAAAACTTGACAGGCTTCTGACCTATTTCCAGCCAGTTTCATGTGGTAGTGAATAAGCCCCAAATTCTTTTCTAGACCTGTCCTAAAGTTTGCTTTTCTTCCTCAGCTCATCCTCCTTGCCCTCGTGGAATCTACACCGATGTCTGAAATAGGCTTAGGTGGCAAGGCAACATCCTTGATAATATCTTTGCCACTGGGGCTGGGTCTCCATCCCCTTTTTCTTTATACTCTCTCTCTCCCCCCTTTCTTTCTCTTTCTCCCTTGACCTACAAATCTTATCTTCTAGTATTTGAGGTACAGAAAGCATAATTTATTCCAGCCCCCAGAAGCCCTGAATTTCAAAAGTCTTTTTATTCTATTCCACTTCAGCTGGCATACTAGTCAATTCTTGCCCGAGTTCATCTCTTTCTTGTGATATTTTGCTAAAAGCGAAAAATAGCAACGAACATACACTAATATTATTTCTCTTTCCAACTGCTTTCCTTAGAGCTACAGATTTAATAGGCTCTTGGTCTGCCTTCCAAATTATCATAGATGATAATTTTATTTACTTTCCCCCATGGATAACATAGGGCTCTAGCTTCTCAGCTTTTGGTATCCATTTTCCTCCTTCGGTCTGAATGTTAAGCCATACCATATATTTCAGGTGTTTGTTATGGCACTCACTTTTAGGTACTGACTTCCATATTGATTAGGGAATAGAGTAAACCCCTACAATTTGGTGGCTTAAATAAAAATGTGTTCCTCTCTTATGGAGGGAATTGAAGTCAGCAACAGTGGCATAATTTCCCAGGGATTCAGATATGATGGTGAGTCTGCCATTTTCCACACTTGGCTGGCAAGGTTTCCTTGTGGTCACCTTGCCAGACAGCTGTGGGGATAAAATTCATGTAGACAAGACCAGATGAGTGTGTGATTCTTTCTTCTGTTAGTTTTCAAGATAATGAGTTGGTCTCCCAAATTCTTCTCCAAATATGACCAGTTATTTGATAGGAATAACTATATAGATTTAAACATATTTGATATAGTAGCAATCTATTATAGTTAATAACTTTATTAAAACTCAAAGTGTCCATTTTTGGCCTTGGGGAGCCTCTTCAAGTTGGTTTCTTTTAACAAGACCCTTATGGGGTAACAACATGTTCCAGGATCATCTTGTGTATTTCTCGATGCTGTCCTGAAATTAGTCATATCTCCAAGAAGCCCTCATTTCAAATCATCTTCTGGGTATTAGGGATGTTCAGCGCTACTGGGTTGGGTTTTTGTTTCCAGATATTTTCAGTGGCCATTGACACTGGGCATCCCATACACCTAGATTGTGATCTTGAAATGAGGGTTTCTTTTCTTTTCTTTTCTTTTTTTACTTCAGGGGCAGTGAAATGAGGGTTTCTTAAATACACATACATATATATTCATAAGTGTAAATTTGAATTATATCAGTATAAATTCATTCAATTCAAACTCAGGACAATTGAGTTTTTATGTAACTTCTTCTAGCTTACATCTGTTTCTGCCTTCTCCCATACTAATAATCCCTATTCTCTAGAACACAGGGATGATAGAATTAGAATAGATCATAATTACTAAATTTGTTTTATCCTACATCATACACAATGTTTGCCCCATGATACTGATATCAGTACAACTCCATCAAAGGATTATTGAAAACAACACAAATGTTGGAGAAGTTGTGGAGAAAAGGGAACCCTGCTTATGCTGTTGGTGGGAATGCAAGTTGGTACAGCCACTTTGGAAAACAGTGTGGAGGTTCCTTAAAAAGTTAAAAATAGAGCTACCCTATGACCCAGCAATTGCACTACTGGGTATTTACCCCAAAGACACAGATGTACTGAAAAGAGGGGCCACATGTGTCCCAATGTTCATAGCAGCAATGTCCACAACAGCCAAACTGTGGAAAGAGCCGAGATGCCCTTCAACAGATGAATGGATAAAGAAGATGTGGTCCATATATACAATGGAATATTACTCAGCCATCAGAAAGGATGAATACCCAACTTTCACATCGACATGGATGGGACTGGAGGAGATTATGCGAAGTGAAATAAGTCAAGCAGAGAAAGTCAATTATCATATGGTTTCACTTATTTGTGGAACATAAGGAATAGCATGGAGGACATTAGGAGAAGGAAGGGGAAAATGAAGGGGGGGAGATTGGAGGGGGAGACGAACCATGAGAGACTATGGACTGTGAGAAACAAACCGAGGGTTTTAGAGGGGAGGGGGGTGGGGAGATGGGTTAGCCTGGTGATGGGTATTAAGGAGGGTGTGTATTGCATGGAGCACTGGGTGTTATATGGAAATGGTGAATCATGGAACACTACAGTGAAAACTAATGAGGTACTACTGTATGGTGACTAACATAACATAGTAAAATGAAATAAATTTAAAAAAAATTTGTATATGCTTTTTCCACTCCTCCCCCTACCATTTTTTTAGTTATACTGTAATTACATTGTCAGGGCATCTAAATATGACACACTCTAATCTTGCCTTGTTAACTTTTTTTTAAAGTAATCTCTAAGCCCAATGTGGGCTCATGATCCTGAGATCAAGAGTCACATGCTCTACTGACTGAGCCAGCCAGGAGTCCCATTGCCTTGTTAATTTTCATTTCAACTTAATTCTATAAGCAACTACATATCAGTATTTATGCTGATGTCTCTACACACGTCGTGTCTCTGAAGCGTGTTCTCTAGTAGGTTCAGAAAAGGAATAAGGGAATTCCCTGAATTCTTAGATGTTGGTGATAGTTTGTTTAGAGCCTTTGATATTGAAAGTCAGTTTGGCTGGTTATAAAACCTGTGGCCACATTCTTTTTCCTCGAGTATCTTAAATACAGGACTTCATTTCTTCTGGACTGTTGTTTTTGAAAAGTCTGAGAGCAGTCTAGTTTCATTTCCCTTATAAGTTGCTTGGTCATCTTCTCTAGATTTTTACAAATAAGTTTTGTTACATACAAGAGGCTGCTCTTAGCTCTACTTTGGGAATTATAAGAGTGGATCATGTCTAAGCTTGGGGGGAATCTGAGAAGGATATGAAATGCATTAGGCAGTGAGAAGGGATCTACCTGGCTTTGGAGAAGCAGTTGTCCAGAGCATTGGCTGCAGGAACAGGGGAGTGGGCCCATCAACAAAGAGTCATTTACATCAATACCTTCCTTTGAGATTCCCCAAAATCTGTTGGAAAGTGAAGCCCTGGGGAAGCGTAGACTTTTGATAGTCCATGCACTAGGCTTAGTAATCCTTATGTCTTGAGTACCAAAGAAAATAAAATATTATTTTGTAGTCATAGACTGCTGAGTCTGGTAATATGCTGGGTACATTTTCAGGAGTTTAGCCAAGTGACTAGAAATGAATACAAAGATGCATTCTATAGATCAGTGTTGACCATCAAGATTATATAATAAAATAGAGCCCTCATTCACAATAGAAAGGAAAAAAATTTAAAGAAACAATCCAAGACTTTTATTCTAGAAAGCTGGTGGATCAAGTTAATAACAAAAACTTGCATAACATGTAAACATTCAGAATATTATACATAATATACAGCACATTTTTAAAATATGCTTGTTGACCTTACCATGAAAGAAAGAAGATCTGCAGGAGTAAGAAATCAAGAAGGAATTGAAAAGCAGAACTATATATAGGTCCTGCTGATGTTACAGGAAGTTCTAACAATTTTTCAAAAAACAACCAGTTCTCCGAGATGGCTTTCAGCAGACGAATGGATAAAGAAGATGTGGTCCATATATACAATGGAATATTACTCAGCCATCAGAAAGAATGAATACCCAACTTCTGCATCGACATGGATGGAACTGGAAGAGATTATGCTAAGTGAAATAAGTCAAGCAGAGAAAGTCAATTATCATATGGTTTCACTTATTTGTGGAACATAAGGAATAGCATGGAGGACATTAGGAGAAGGAAGGGAAAAATGAAGGGGGGTGTTGGGGGGGGAGATGAACCACGAGAGACTATGGACTCTGAGAAACAAACTGAGGGTTTTAGAGGGGACGGGTGTTGGGGGGATGAGTTAGCATGGTGATGGGTATTAAGGAGGGTGTGTATTGCATGGAGCACTGGGTGTTATATGTAAACAATGAATCATGGAACACTACAGTGAAAACTAATGATGTAATGTATGGTGACTAACATAACATAATAAAATAAAATAAAATAAATAAAAAATAAACAAAACAAAAACAAAAACAAAAACCCCCAAAAAACCAACCAATTCTCATCCTATACAAACTGATCTAGAGAATAGAAAAGGAGGGAAAAATCTTCATCTCATTTTAGCCATATGCTAAGCTCTATAGATGCAAAGAAATTATTCATAATAATGATTATAATTATTAATGCTAATACTAATTCATAATGGAAGTTTATGACACATTCCTTTAACTTGAGAAAGGAAATCATAAAAAGGCCAAGAGCAAATATTAAACTTAATGGTAGAACTTGACAAGGATGTCTTTTGTGCCCAATTTTATTTGACATTATTCTGGAAGTCCTACTTAGCACAATGTTTAAAAATAGATACAAATGAAATGGGTAGGTAAAGAAAACCCAAATTGTCATTATTTGTGGGCAAAATTAATATCTATATAAAAATGAGCAGAATTTAAAGACAACTAGAACTAACAAAAGCTCTCAAAGTTGCTAATACTAGATATCTTATGTAAAATGAATTTACTCTTGTACATCAACAACAAGCAATTAAAGGACAAATTTTTTCCCTAAGTTTTTATTTAAATTCCAGTTAGTTAACATACAGTGCAATATTAGTTTCAGGTGTAGGATTTAGTGATTCATCACTTATATACAACACCCAGTGCTCATCACTCCTTAATCCCCATCACCTGTTAAACACATCCCCCTGCCCAGCTCCCCTCTGGCAACCATCAGTTTGTCCTCTATAGTTAAGACTGTTTCTTGGTTTGCCTCTCTTTTTTTCTCCCCATGTTCATTTGTTTTGTTTCTTAAAATCCACACATGAGTGAAATTATATGGTATTTGTCTTTCTCTGACTGACTTATTTCACTTAGCATAATACTCTCAAGCTCCACCACGTCGTTGCAAATGACAAGATTTCATTCTTTTTGATGGCTGAGTAATATTCCATTATATATATGTGTATATATATAAAATTTACTTATACATATATTCATATATATATATACCATATCTTCTTTATCCATTCATCAGTTGATGGACATTTGGGCTCTTTCCATAATTTGGCTATTGTTGATAATGCTGCTATAAACATCGGGGTGCATGTATCCTTTGAATTAGTATTTTTTTATCTTTTGGGTAAATACCTAATAGTGCAATTGCTGGGTCATAGGGTAGCTCTATTTTTAACTTTTTGAGGGGCCCCCATACTGTTTTCCACAGTAGCTGCACCAGTTTGCATTCCCACCAACAGCGTATAAGCCAACATCTGTTGTTTCCTGTGTTGTTAATTTCATCATTCTGACAGGTGTGAGGTGATATCTTATTGTAGTTTTGATTTGTATTTCCCTGATGATGAGTGATGTTGAGCATCTTTTCATGTGTCTATTAGTCATCTGTATGCCTTCTTTGGAAAAATGTCTATTCATGTCTTCTGCTCACTTTTTTTAAATCTTTTTTTTTTTTTAATTTTATTTATTTTATCTGAGACAGACAGAATGAGAGAGACAGAGAGCACATGAGAGGGGATAGGGTCAGAGGACGAAGCAGACTCCCCGCCGAGCAGGGAGCCCGATGCGGGACTCGATCCCGGGACTCCAGGATCATGACCTGAGCCGAAGGCAGTCGCTTAACCGACTGAGCCACCCAGGCGCCCCTTCTGCTCACTTTTAAACTAGATTATTTGGGTTTTGAGTTTTATAAGTTCTTTATATATTTTGGATACTAATCCTTAAAGGATACATTTTTAAAAATGCTATTTACATATCAAAAATCTGTAAGTGACAAAATCTGGAAGTGACCTAGCAATAATCTACTATAGATGCTTAAGATCTTTATGGAGGATATTATAAAACTTTTTTGAAGGGCATAAAGGAAGATTTACATGAAATAAAAACATATGCTAACTTTTAGATGAAAACTGAGAAATATCTAAAGTTTCCCAAAATTTATCTATAAAATTCAGTGCAGTTTGGGGAAGTTTCGGGAAGGGGGTAAATGGCCAGAGTTGAGATTTGATGTAGTGTCAGGATCACTTCAGACTATAAAGCTCTCGCAGACCATGTTATGAGTTTTGGAATCTACCTTAAGAACAATCAAAGCCAAGAGAGTTTTCAGTGGGATGAGTCCTGATCAGACTTCTAAAAGATCCCTCTAGGTGCTGTGAGAAGAGTGGGTAGATAGGGGCAGGGATGGACATGGAAAGATCACACTAGAAGTTATATTACATGCCAGGGATGTATGGTATTATGAGAGAGACATTTTAGAAGGAGATATCTAAAATGGGAAAAGGTCTCATGAGCAAAAATGTATTTTGTTACAGTTCTTCCCCTAATTTCACACAGGAAAGGCTAAAGCTCCAAATGCAATGACACTTTCAAACATTGCTAAGGCCAGCAAAAGTGGCTTGGTTCTTTACATTTGGAGCTGAAGGGTCAGGGAAGGACACAGGCCTCATGTTTGGGTAGAAGAGAGTTGAGATGAAGGAGGGAATGCTAAAATCACCTGGGAGAGCTCTGTTCAAATTATATACATTCTGGCCACTCCAACCTTCTAATTCAGGCATGAGAAATTTTATTTGGGGGATAAAGTTAGGTGAATTATTGAGAATTTAGTATGACAGCATATGAAAATCCAATCATATTGTTGTCTTACTACTTCTAAGAAAGGGTATGCTGACCGTTCTTGGGTAATGGGACAAAGGTTGTTGCACTTGCAAAGGCTGAGCTCTTCACAACCCCCAGAAAAACATTTGCTCTATTGTGAGATCTTCAGTAGTCCATGAGGAAGTAACAGGCAGAGGGAAAGCAGGTGGCAAACTTTAAGTCAGGGACAGCTGCAAGTGTACTGGAGAGGACTGAGCAGACACAAAGGGTGACAGCCTGGACACCATGGAGTGTAGGAGCATCATGGCTGAACACCCAAGGGAAGGGCCTGAGCTGGACAGCAACATCATGTGGGACCGAGGGCCTAGACTTCTCACCATTTTTCCAGCATTGTGTGGAGTAAATGAAGGAGCCCCAAGAATGACTGAAGCTTTCTCAAACTGAGCATCCCTCTATCCCTAATCCCTGGCCCACTGAGAATCATGGCTGTAAAAATTCTGGAGCCTCTTTCTTAAGAGGGGATCTTTCCTAAGAAGGACCCTTTTGGTAGGTTCTGAGTTTTAAAGTTTTCTCTAGTAACTTTGGAATGGCTTACATTTATTATCCAGGTATACCTAGGTTCAATCTGGAAGAGACCTCATCGAACCCTCACTTCACAGCTGAGACAGCTCAGCATTTGGCCAAAGTCACAAAGGTAGAGCATGATTTCACAGGGACTGGAATTAAGGTCCCCTGCCTCCCTTTCCATAACTACATTCATCACATGCTTTCCACTTTAGTAAAGGTAACTTGATCCAGAAGCCCAATTTATTTCTAACCTCCTGCTATTAAATGTTAACTGGTTCTTGGTTTGCATTCAACTTACAGAATCACATCATGACTGTACAAGGGGAGAAATTCAGCAGGATGAATTCTTTACTTTTGGGCTCCCTACTGTTCTCACATATATTACTACAACTGCCAACAGGGAATCTGAGTTTTGAGGAGTCAGTGAAATAAATCCTGCAGAGTCATTACATCATGTACAACCACTGGGGGACAAACATCCATAGAATACACGATGCCTCTGGCAGACTAACAGCTTGTTTTGAAAGAGGCTTGTTTCTAGCAAAAGATATTGAAAGGGAAAACAAATTACTTTTGTTTTTGATTGAAGAAGAGGGCAAATTTAAAATGTGTTAGTGTGTGTCCTTATGCATTTGTGTCTGGTCATTTCTTGCAAAAACATCCATGTGTTACCAGTCATTCCTATATAGGTCTGTAGTGGTGTTTCCCAAATGACTCTCAGGGAGTTTGGGTCTCTGAGACATTTCAAGAGAAGACACACACAGAGAGTGACAGCCTATGCCTCCTTCTTGGAGTGTCATTATGCCCATTTTGCATACCAAAGGTTTTGGAGGTCCTTTCATTTAGTCCATTTGGAAGACTTCTTTGGCCACAAAACCCTTGTTAATTTTTTTCACTTAATATCCTTGGAAATCAAGTTCCACAGAACAATCTTTGGAAAATGCTGGTTCATGATTACTCCCCAGGAGCTTAACACTCTGAAGGGGCATTTTGGGTCATAATGGCTTTCTGTGGGGTCCCATAAATGTAGCTCTAGCTGTGAGCCCATCACCAAGGTGACCTCCTGACATCAGTAGACTCTCTTACATCACAATGCGATAGCACCTTTCAACATCTTTTCCCAATTCCTGCATGTCTACATTACTCTCAATGAATATTAACCATTAACCACAGTTGAGACCCAGACCTCAGCAGGGACATCCCTGACCCTCCAGCTCCTGCTTTCATACTGACTGTCTCACCTGAGCAGAAACTTTAGCATTTATTCTGTGTCAACAAGATATCCTTACCCCAAGGACCAGGAATTCAGTCCATGGAAGATTTGGTTGTTTTACCCTTTATTCTTTTTTATCCCTCTTCATTCTCTTCTCAAGCCCCTCAAAGGCAATCTAATTTCTCTCCTTGTCATATGCATGCAATTTTGGAAATGACTTTGTTTTGAGCATACCTTTGGGAGGACTCCCCTTTTACTCCAAGCATCAAATACTTAAAGGGTTTCTACCAAACTGACAGAATGTTCCTCCAAGAAGAATTTTGATTACATTTTCCCATAACATCATTATTGAAACTACATGTATATAAAAAGAGAGGGAAGAGGCCAATAATAGTGCTTGCTCAATAAATGCAAGTTCCTCTCTCCCTTCCTCTATCTGTTGGTCTAGAAGTGCCATAATCAACTCTGGCTGCACATTATAACCATGTGAAGAGCTTTTAAAATACAGACATCTGGGTTTGACTTTTAGAGATTCTGATTTAAATGATGGGGTCCATGCATCAATTTTTAAAGCACCCCAGGCTATTCAGTTGTAGACATCAGGGTAGTGTTTCACTGATTTAGAACATGAAACCAATGAAGGTGAAAAGTGCCATCACTTACTAAATGATCAGAAAAAAAGAAACAATGAAATATTCCACAGGCAACTAATATACCTGGTGACTCACAGCATCTATTGAGCTATCCACCTGATCAGCTATAGCTCTTCAGATAGAGCTTTTCTACCAGATGCTCAGAAATGTGTGACAATATAGTGAATTATCTCTGTTTTTGCCCACTGAACTCCAATCTAGTGAGAAGGGGAAAATAAATCTAGAACATTGGGACACTTTCCTGATAGCTGTCATTAGTATGATTTTATGGTTAAAATTTACAGCCTGGGATGAATATTCAATTAGCTCCAAGGCACCCAGTGCAGGGCACTAGTAACTACCATTAGTAATATAGCTTGAAAATCCCATTCTGATGGTTGATTTTTAGGGCCACTCCTTGTACCAACCATTTTAACCTGAACTTCCTTGGAAGAACAGCTTAAAGCAAAGGGCTTGAGTATAATCCCAGGGATCAGGAGTGAAGGACAAGAAGAAAGTAGAAGGGATGTCAGGAGAGCTAATATGAGGATTTGTTAACAACAAAGCTGCCACTAGGTGTGACTAATTGCTCAATTCTTACCCAGTGGGAAATTGATGAGTAGTGAACTTGGTTATCCATTCTATATGGATGACTGGCCTAGAGTCTGGAAGGCACAGGACTGGAAAACTAGGGACAAAGTCTGAGAAGAGGTATGTAGACTGGCCCATAGGAGTGGGCACAAAGTATGCAGATCTAATTGCCCACAGGAAACATCTGCTGCAGAGGGGTCTTTCAATATCCCCAGAGAAAAGTGGACTCATCTTGAGTATGTCAGCCAGTCCTTTTTGTTGATTTGCCTCTGTGCTGGACAATGGGCCCAACAACAGAGTGGTCATGTGACAGACAGAGGCTTGCACAAGCTCCCTGTGATCTAGGTAATGCTACTCTCTCATGTCTAACAGCCAATCTTTTGAAGCAAGGGGATTATAATAGACATCTTCCATTCTAGGGGGACAGAAACTTGTCCTTCCTGGAACTGATATTTAATATGAACATAAGTCTGCTGTATGTAGTGTTTACACATAGTTGTATTGCAACAATTATGGGCAAACAAAGGCAAGGTAAATGAGGGCTCAGATGGCTCAGAGATGAAGGTCAATGTCACCCCACCAGTTGACCAACCTATGCCAATGTACTCTTGGACGCTGAGACAAGAGTAATTTCTTAAAGCGCAAATTTGATCATGTCATTCACTTGCTTAAAACTTTTTAATGGCTGGGCGCCTGGGTGGCTCAGTTGGTTAAGCAACTGCCTTCGGCTCAGGTCATGATCCTGGAGTCCCAGGATCGAGTCCCGCATCGGGCTCCCTGCTCAGCAGGGAGTCTGCTTCTCCCTCTGACCCTCCCCCGTCTCATGCTCTCTCTCTCTATCTCATTCTCTCTCTCAAATAAATAAATAAAATCCTAAAAAAAAAACCCAAAAAACTTTTTAATGGCTGCTTATTGACCTTACCATAAAAGGCCAAATTACTTATCTTAGCTAAGAGACTCTCTAAGATTTAGCTTCTGCTTCTTTCCACTCTTTATCTTTTGCCACTTCCTTTCTTAGAGTCAGTTCCGATAACACTGAACTACTTTCATTTCCTTAAAATGGAACCAGGCCTTTCTATGTGCTACCCCTCAGCCTGAACCCTCCACCAGTTGATTAATGCCTACTCAGGAGGCAGCAAATGTTCTTGGTCGTTTTCCTGGATGTTGCAAGACTGAGCTAGCATCAGTCATGCCCACCCACACTTCTAGCCTTTACTGTAACACTCATTATGTCATATTGTGTATCCCTGGATTCCCTATTAGACGATAAGCTTCCCTGTACTCCCAGCACCTAGCAAAAATTAGGCATTTGACAAAAATGTGAAAGAATAAATGAATCGAGCATTTTTTTTCTTATTAAATTGTTCACTATTCCTTATGATCATTTAAAAAGAGAGTGTATGATCATTTAAAAAGAGAGGGCACTCTTTTTTCCTCATACACTTCTCCAAAGTACTTAAGAAGTAAATGAAAGTATGAACAACATGAAATTGATTGAGAACTTTACCAGGGGTAAACTTGATATCATTGGGGTTAATCTCTTAAAGTCATTATGCAGGAAAAATAGACGAAATTGCATACATGTACTAAATGCAGTAAGTCGCAGAGAATGACAAATACCATATGATTTGTGGAATCTAAAAAACAAAACAAACCAACAATTTTTTTTAAAGCAGGTCACATAAATACAGAGTACAAACTGATGGTTGCCAGAGGGAGAAAGGTGGTGGGGATAGGTAAAATGGGTGAAGGGAAGTGGGGGATGTAGGCTTCTACTTATAGAATTAATAAGTCACAAGGATGAAAGGTACAGCACAGGGAATATAGTTAATGGCATTGTAATAGCGATGTATGGTGACAGATCTACATTTGTAGTAAGCATAGTATAACATATAGACTTATTGAATCACTGTTGTACACCCGAAACTAATGTTACATTGTGTGTCTACTATACCTTGATAAGAAATAAATTTCATATATAGATTCCCAATCATTTAACATTCTTCTTCATTTTTACATTTAAAAAATCCTGTGTTGTATTTTTGTCATAATAGTGGTTGCGAAGATGATCACACTGCCTCTTGACCATTTATCTCATGGATGGCCTTGAACTTTATGTGATATCATAATAATTAGAATGTGGACTTCATAGTGACTGACAGAGAACAGCAATTCAATATGGCTGTTCCCTGCTCTGCTGTCAACATGGGGTCCTCAGGAGATAGTCGCAGTTTCTTTCCCTGTAAAGTATCTTCAATATCTGTAATGCATATACAAGTGTCTCCTAAAATTAAAGGAACACAACTTCCTCTGCCTCCTGACCCAACTGAGACCCATTTCTCAATGGGGATCAATCAGGTTTACATAAGAGAGAGAGAAGGGAAAGAAAAAAAAAAGCCTGCTTGAACAATATGGAAACAAAGTCTATCCAGTATGGTGGTTAGAGTCAGGCTTTGGACTTAGATATTTGAGTTCAAATCTTGTGCTGTTTGGCCTCTCCCTAACTTCAGTCCTTTTATGTACAATGGAGATAATCTACTTCATAAGACTGGGGGAGGCATTAAGTAAAATATCAGATGTAGAGTCCTCAACACATGGTGCACTCTCATTGTTCTCATGGAGGCTATCACCGCTGAATTCCCAAGAAACTGGGACAATAAAGGAACCTGATCAAAAGAGTCTCAGGAACCAGAATGTTTAGAGAGGGATGAATGGGGTGGGGGTGAAGAGAAGGAGGGACTGAGACAGGGTGAGGGAAACGGGGCCATTTTCTCCAGTTTTTATCAAACCACAGCTTCCAATCTGGGTTTAGAAATCTAGGCAATCATCCCAGGAGTCAGTAGTGCAGAAATGAATTGTGATAAGCTCAGCTATATTATGGAAAACATTCTCAGCAAACTGCAGGGGAGAGATAGCAGGAAGATCCATGGCTAATGCACCGCTCTTAAAGGACTTTCATAATTCACTGGGACACACGGGGATGTTTTGTGCTTTTGCCTATTTGTAAACAGATAATAAGCACAGTGACTCACTTGTCAAGCAGAAAACTTTAACTTTCACAGTAAATCATCTCCTTGCTGCAAGCCTGGAGTAAACTGGAGGTTAATTTATCATTAATTCATTTCAACTTTTGCATATGGAAAAGAGTCAAATGGGCTTTGGAACTTTTCCTGATGTAAGAATTGTAAGAATTCATACCCATAAATAATGCATATTAACATATGCTCACATATAAAGGTTGAAATGATCAATATAAAATTAGTACTTCATTATTCCCCAAACACTTTTTTTTTAAAGATTTTATTTATTTATTTGACAGAGAGAGACACAGCGAGAGAGGGAACAAAGTGGGGGCAGCGGGAGAGGGAGAAGCAGGCTCCCCGCAGAGCGGGGAGCCCGATGTGGGGCTCGATCCCAGAACCCTGGGATCATGACCTGAGCCGAAGGCAGACGCTTAACGACTGAGCCACCCAGGTGCCCCACCCCCAAACACTTTTATATCCAATTTTTCATTTGTGTCGAATAGCAAATACCATTAGATGGGCAGGGGAAATGTTATCTCCATATTTTTTTTTTTCTTTTTGAATGTCTGAGTTTTAATTTTTTTTATTCTTATGTTAATCCCCATACATTACATCATTAGTTTTAGATGAAGTGTTCCATGATTCATTGTTTGTGCATAACACCCAGTGCTCCATGCAGAATGTGCCCTCCTCAATACCCACCACCAGGCTAACCCATCCTCCCACCCCCCTCCCCTCTAGAACCCTCAGTTTGTTTTTCAGAGTCCATCGTCTCTCATGGTTCGTCTACCCCTCCGATTTCCCCCGCTTCATTCTTCCCCTCCCGCTACCTTCTTCTTCTTCTTTTTTTTTTTCCTTAACATATATTGCATTATTTGTTTCAGAGGTACAGATCTGAGATTCAACAGTCTTGCACAATTCACAGCGCTTACCAGAGCACATACCTTCCCCAGTGTCTATCACCCAGTCACCCCATCCCTCCCACCCCACCCCCCACTCCAGCAACCCTCAGTTTGTTTCCTGCAATTAAGAATTCCTCATATCAGTGAGATCATATGATACATGTCTTTCTCTGTTTGACTTATTTCACTCAACATAATACCCTCCAGTTCCATCCACGTCGTTGCAAATGGCAAGATCTCATTCCTTTTGATGGCTGCATAATATTCCATTGTATATATATACCACTTCTTCTTTATCCATTCATCTGTTGATGGACATCTTGGCTCTTTCCACAGTTTGGCTATTGTGGACATTGCTGCTATAAACATTGGGGTGCACGTACCCCTTCGGATCCCTACTTTTGTATCTTTGGGGTAAATACCCAGTAGTGCAATTGCTGGATCATATGGTAGTTCTATTTTCAACTTTTTGAGGAACCTCCATACTGTTTTCCAGAGTGGCTGCACCAGCTTGCATTCCCACCAACGATGTAGGAGGGTTCCCCTTTCTCCGCATCCCCGCCAACATCTGTCATTTCCTGACTTGTTAATTTTAGCCATTCTGACTGGCATGAGGTAGTATCTCATTGAGGTTTTGATTTGGATTTCCCTGATGCTGAGCGATGTCGAGCACTTTTTCATGTGTCTGTTGGCCATTTGGATGTCTTTGGGAAAATGTCTATTCATGTCTTCTGTACATTTCTTGATTGAATCATTTGTTCTTTGGGTGTTGAGTTTCATAAGTTCTTTATAGACTTTGGATACTAGCCCTTTATCTGATATGTCATTTGCAAATATCTTCTCCCATTCTGTTGGTTGTCTTTTGGTTTTGTTGACTGTTTCCTTTGCTTTGCAAAAGCTTTTTATCTTGATGAAGTCCCAATAGTTCATTTTTGCCCTTGCCTCCCTTGCCTTTGGCGATGTTTCTAGGAAGAAGTTGCTTCAGCTGAGGTCGAAGAGGTTGCTGCCCGTGTTCTCCTTTAGGATTTTGATGGACTCCTGTCTCACATTGAGGTCTTTCAACCATTTGGAGTCTATTTTTGTGTGTGGTGTAAGGAAATGGTCCAGTTTCATTCTTCTGCATGTGGCTATCCAATTTTCCCAACACCAATTGTTGAAGAGACTGTCTTTATTCCATTGGACATTCTTTCCTGCTTTGTCAAAGATGAGTTGACCATAGAGTTGAGGGTCCATTTCTGGGCTCTCTATTCTGTTCCATTGATCTATGTGTCTGTTTTTGTGCCAGTACCATGCTGTCTTGATGATGACAGCTTTGTAATAGAGCTGGAAGTCCGGAATTGTGATGCCGCCGGCTTTGCTTTTCTTTTTCAACATTCCTCTGGCTATGCGGGGTCTTTTCTGGTTCCATACAAATTTTAGGATTATTTGTTCCATTTCTTTGAAAAAAGTGGATGGTATTTTGATGGGGATTGCATTGAATGTGTAGATTGCTCTAGGTAGCATTGACATCTTCACAATATTTGTTCTTCCAATCCATGAGCATGGAACGTTTTTGCATTTCTTTGTGTCTTCCTCAATTTCTTTCATGAGTATTTTATAGTTTTCTGAGTACAGATCCTTTGTCTCTTTGGTTAGATTTATTCCTAGGTATCTTATGGTTTTGGGTGCAATTGTAAATGGGATCGACTCCTTAGTTTCTCTTTCTTCTGTCTTGTTGTTGGTGTATAGGAATGCCACTGACTTCTGTGCATTGATTTTCTATCCTGCCACTTTACTGAATTCCTGTATGAGTTCTAGCAGTTTTGGGGTGGAGTCTTTGGGGTTTTCCACATAAAGTATCATATCATCTGCAAAGAGTGAGAGTTTGACTTCTTCTTTGCCAATTTGGATGCCTTTGATTTCTTTTTGTTGTCTGATTGCTGTGGCTAGGACTTCCAATACTATGTTGAATAGCAGTGGTGATAGTGGACATCCCTGCCACGTTCCTGACCTTAGGGGGAAAGCTCTCAGTTTTTCCCCATTGAGAATGATATTCGCTGTAGGTTTTTCATAGATGGCTTTTATGATATTGAGGTATGTACCCTCTATCCCTATACTCTGAAGAGTTTTGATCAAGAAAGGATGCTGTACTTTGTCAAATGCTTTTTCTGCATCTATTGAGAGGATCATATGATTCTTGTTCTTTCTTTTGTTAATGTATTGTATCACATTGATTGATTTGCAGATGTTGAACCAACCTTGCAGCCCAGGGATAAATCCCACTTGGTCATGGTGAATAATCCTTTTAATGTACTGTTGGATCCTATTGGCTAGTATTTTGGTGAGAATTTTTGCATCCATGTTCATCAAAGATATTGGTCTGTAATTCTCCTTTTTGATGGGGTCTTTGTCTGGTTTTGGGATCAAGGTAATGCTGGCCTCATAAAATGAGTTTGGAAGTTTTCCTTCCATTTCTATTTTTTGGAACAGTTTCAGAAGAATAGGTATTAATTCTTCTTTAAATGTTTGGTAGAATTCCCCTGGGAAGCCATCTGGCCCTGGGCTTTTGTTTTTTGGGAGATTTTTGATGACTGCTTCAATTTCCTTAGTGGTTATAGGTCTGTTCAGGTTTTCTATTTCATCCTGGTTCAGTTTTGGTAGTTGATACATCTCTAGGAATGCATCCATTTCTTCCAGGTTATCTAATTTGCTGGCATAGAGTTGCTCATAATATGTTCTTATAATTGTTTGTATTTCTTTGGTGTTGGTTGTGATCTCTCCTCTTTCATTCATGATTTTGTTGATTTGGGTCCTTTCTCTTTTCTTTTTGATAAGTCTGGCCAGGGGTTTATCAATCTTGTTAATTCTTTCAAAGAACCAGCTCCTAGTTTCGTTGATCTGTTCTACTGTTCTTTTAGTTTCTATTTCATTGATTTCTGCTCTGATCTTTATTATTTCTCTTCTCCCGCTGGGTTTAGGCTTTATTTGCTGTTCTTTCTCCAGCTCCTTTAGGTGTAGGGTTAGGTTGTGTACTTGAGACCTTTCTTGCTTCTTGAGAAAGGCTTGTATTGCTATATACTTTCCTCTTAGGACTGCCTTTGCTGCATCCCAAAGATTTTGAATAGTTGTGTTTTCATTTTCATTGGTTTCCATGAATTTTTTTAATTCTTCTTTAATTTCCTGGTTGACCCATTCATTCTTCAGTAGGATGCTCTTTAGCCTCCATGTATTTGAGTTCTTTCCGACTTTCCTCTTGTGATTGAGTTCTAGTTTCAAAGCATTGTGGTCTGAAAATAGGCAGGGAATGATTCCAATCTTTTGGTACCGGTTGAGACCTGATTTATGACCTAGGATGTGATCTATTCTGGAGAATGTTCCATGGGCACTAGAGAAGAATGTGTATTCCGTTGCTTTGGGGTGGAATGTTCTGAATATGTCTGTGAAGTCCATTTGGTCCAGTGTGTCATTTAAAGTCTTTATTTCCTTGTTGATCTTTTGCTTAGATGATCTGTCCATTTCAGTGAGGGGGGTGTTAAAGTCCCCCACTATTATTGTATTGTTGTCGATGTGTTTCTTTGCTTTTGTTATTAATTGCCTTATATAATTGGCTGCTCCCATGTTAGGGGCATAGATATTTACAATTGTTAGATCTTCTTGTTGGATAGATCCTTTAAGTAGGATATAGTGTCCTTCCTCATCTCTTATTACAGTCTTTGGTTTAAAATCTAATTTGTCTGATATAAGGATTGCCACCCCAGCTTTCTTTTGGTGTCCATTAGCATGGTAAATGGTTTTCCACCCCCTCACTTTCAATCTGGGGGTGTCTTTGGTTCTAAAATGAGTCTCTTGCAGACAGCATATCGATGGGTCTTGTTTTTTAATCCAGTCTGATAGCCTGTGTCTTTTGATTGGGGCATTTAGCCCATTTACATTCAGGGTAACTATTGAAAGATAGGAATTTAGTGCCATTGTATTGCCTGTAAGGTGACTGTTACCGTATATTGTCTGTGTTCCTTTCTGGTCTATATTGCTTTTAGGCTCTCTCTTTGCTTAGAGGACCCCTTTCAAGATTTCCTGTAGGGCTGGTTTTGTGTTTGCAAATTCCTTTAGTTTTTGTTTGTCCTGGAAGCTTTTTATCTCTCCTTCAATTTTCAATGACAGCCTAGCTGGATAGAGTATTCTTGGCTGCATATTTTTCTCATTTAGTGCTCTGAATATATCCTGCCAGTCCTTTCTGGCCTGCCAGGTCTCTGTGGATAGGTCTGTTGCCAATCTAATGTTTCTACCCTTGTAGGTTACATATCTCTTCTCCCGAGCTGCTTTCAGGATTTTCTCTTTGTCTATGAGACTCGTAAGTTTTACTATTAGATGTCGGGGTGTTGACCTATTTTTATTGATTTTGAGAGGGGTTCTCTCTGCTTCCTGGATTTTCATGCCTGTTTCCTTTCCCAAATTAGGGAAGTTCTCTGCTATAATTTGCTCCATTATACCTTCTGCCCCTCTCTCTCTTTCTTCTTCTTCTGGGATCCCAATTATTCTAATGTTGTTTCGTCTTATGGTATCGCTTATCTCTCGAATTCTGCCCTCGTGATCCAGTAGTTGTTTATCTCTCTTTTTCTCAGCTTCTTTATTTTCCATCATTTCATCTTCTATATTACTGATTCTCTCTTCTGCCTCATTTATTCTAGCAGTTAGCGCCCCCATTTTTGATTGCACCTCATTAATAGCCTTTTTGATTTCTACTTGGTTGGATTTTAGTTCTTTTACTTCTCCAGAAAGGGTTTCTCTAATAACTTCCATATTTTTTTCAAGCCCAGCTAGTATCTTTAAAGTGATGATTCTGAACTCTAGATCTGACATCGTACTAATGTCCGTATTGAGTAGGTCCCTGGCAGTCAGTACTACCTCTTGTTCTTTTTGTTGAGGTGATTTTTTCTGTCTTGTCATTTTGTGCAGAGGAGAATAGATTAATGAGAGAACAAAATGCTAGCAGAGTAACAACGTCCCCAGAAAATATACTCTAAACAAATCAGAAAAGACTTGAAGCAGTGGGAAAAGAAAGGGAAAGAGAGGAAAAAGAAAAAGAAAAAGAAAAAAAAGAAAAAGATAAAGATAAAAACAAAAACAAACAAAACAAAACAACAACAACAACAACAACAAAACCAGAATGTGATCAAATATGATCAGGCTGGTATATAGATCAGTTCCACACACTAGATTTGGGGTGTATTTTGGTCTTTTAGAAGAAAGTGCCTCCCAAAATTTTAAAGAAAGAAAAACTTATATATGTACAAAAATAAGGGTTGATATGATGAAGGGATGGAATATGACTGTAAAGATGGAAATTATAAAAAATTTTATAAAAGGAATTGATAAGAAGTTGTTTGAAAAAAGAAAGAAGAGGATTTAAAAAAAGAAAAAAAAAAGGGAGAGGATGTGATCAGGCAGGGGAATAGAAAACACCATATACTAGAGATTTAGGGTATATTTTAATCTGTTAGAAGAAACTATCTCAAAATTTTAAAGAGAGAACAACTTATATATATAAGCCAAAAATACGGGTAACTACTATGAAGGGATAGAATATGACTCTAAAAATGAAAAATAAAAATGTTTTTTTTTTAAAAAGGGATTGATAAGATGTTGGTTGAAAAAGGGAAAAAGAAAAATTCAAAAAGAAAAAAAAAGAAAAAAAGACAGTTAAAAAAAAATTAACTTTGAAAGACTAAAGAATCATGGTAAAAAAGCCATGAATTCTATGTGCAGTAGTCCCCTAGCGCTGGAGTTCTGCCGTTCTCATTGATCAGTAAACTTGGCCTTGGCTGGCTGTTCTCGCTGATCTTCTGGGGAGGGGCCTGTTGCTGTGGTTTCCAAATGTCTCTGCCGGAGGCAGAATTGCCCCGCCCTTGCCCCCTCCCGGCTAAGTAATCTGCTAGGGTTTGCTCTCCCGGGCTTTTGTTCCCTGCAAGCTTTCCATACAGCTTTGGAGGCGGAGAGTGAAAATGGCGGCCTCCCAATCTCCGCCCCCGGAGGAGCCGAGAACTCGGGGCCCCGCCTCTCAGTGCGCCCCCAGAGAAAAGCCGTCAGTCACTCCCGTCTCCCCGGTCTCCAGCCGCACTCCGTGCTCACCCGGCCTGTGACCGCGCATTTCTATCTCTGGCACCTGACCCCGGGTGGAGTCTCCAAACCCAGCAGATCCCTGCGGTGCACTCCCGTGCGGCTCCTCCCGGGGGAGGAGGGGGGTCTCCCCGGATCTGCCGCTTGTTGGGTCCCTGCTGGAGGAGCAGGGGCCCGACTGTGCCGCGGATCACGGTTTATGGCCACCCCGAGCTGAGAGCCCGCACCTGGGCTCCGCCTCTGCAGCCGGCTTCCCTGCTCCGATACCTGGGGGCTCCGCCACACTCAGGCACCCCCGGTCTTTCTGTGACCCGTGCGTCCTGAGACCACACTGTCCCGGAGGGTTCCACCCCCCGCTTAGCCACCAGAGTGACGTCCCTCAGCGGAGCAGACTTTTAGAAGTTCCGATTTTGTGCTCCGTGGTTCTATCACTTGCCAGAAGCGGCCTACGGAGGCCCCTCCCCCGCCGTCTATCCTCCCGAATATCGCCTCGGATTCACTTCTCCGCACGTCCTACCTTCCAGAAAGTGGTCGCTTTTCCGATGAGAGAGTTGTTGCTCTTCTTTTCTTTGATCTCCTATTCAGTTTGTAGGTGTTCAGAATGGTTTGATCCCTATCCAGCTGAATTCCTGAGAGGAGACGAAATCCAGGTCTCCTACTCCTCCGCCATCTTGCTCCACCCCCTGTTATCTCCATATTAAAAATGGGAAACTCTGCCTCTGACAGATTATCTGGTTTGTTCAAGGTTTCAGGGAGCTAGTAAATGAAGGAACAAAAACCGTAACCCCAAACCAAGAAGATGCTCCAGTGGACACCACTGAAGCTGCTGTCACGTATGTTCACAATCCCATGTGCTTCGATAGATTTTTATCACAGATGTTTGGCAGGCAATGTTGCAGTATAGGAATTTAGACAAGGGCATGTGTTCAGATATCTCATGGATATTTCCATGATTTGGCCCATGAATAGAGTGTCTGCCTCCGATCCTTCCTGATATCACTTTTCAGGATGGACATTGTGGAAAGTGTCTATTCTTGATGCAGAGAAGTCCAATTTCTCCCCTTTTAGAAATTAAATAAACTTACAACCCTTTCAATTGAGGATGATGCAAGGTGTATGTCTGATGTCACAGGTGTATCTGGACCACACAGTCTAGAAGGATACAGTCGCAGAAACAGACTCTCTTCTCTCCCTCTCTGGATAATGGCGTTCTGATTTTCCTTTGAGAAGTTGCCCTCTCCTCTCCTTTCAGTCTCCAAAATTAGGATGTGACTGCCCTACACTCTAGGAGCAGGCATGGGCTATAAGAACTGGCCAGTGCATACCTCTAGCCATAATGACTGCTTTAAAGTGGGGAACCTGGACAGGGGAACCAGAATCATGACTTTTGCAAAAAGTATCAGAAAAGAGACTCTCTTTCCATTGGATTTTTAAAGCTGTGGATCCTAAGTCTGGAGGTGCTGGGTGCCATCTTTGACATGATAGAAAAGCTTAACTACAAAAATCAGAACAGGAAGATGGTGAGAATGTGTTCCTAGCAACATGAGTTGAGCTTTTGATTTCAGCCATACCTGAAATTGCCCCTGGACTTTTCCTCCCTGGACCAATAATCTTTTTTTTCCCCTAGGATCATGTGATCTGTCATGGGCCTCCAGAAGAATCTGCAGTAGAGGAAAAACTCCCAACCTGGGAGATGTGAAACTTATGCCAGTCTCTGTCATTTAGAAGTTGTTTGACCTTTGGTAAATTATTTTACCTCACTGAACTGAGATCCCTTATCTATAATATTAGAAATCTGTACTAGATGTTCTTCAAATGCCTTTCTAGAGCTGAATATGGAAGAGGAGAGACAGTGGCCAATCTTCCACCTTGGGTAGAACTAGGAAGTAAGTTATATCTTGCAGTGAGCTCATTCTCTGTTCCCAGCACTTTCAGGATAGCAGCTGGGCAGCTCCATCCAATAAAGGCTACTGCAGAGAAAGGCCGTACCCAGACCTTGTTGGCCACGTTGATTCCTAAGAGATCTCATCTCATCTTCCCCACTTCAATTCAATCAACCAAGCACACCACATAATTCTCGTATCTCTTCAAATCTAATCAACACATCAAATGACCAAGTAAATATTCAATGCCTACTATCAGCAAGATGTGGTGCTAGGTACTGTGATTATTAGCAGTCTGTTTTTATGTGTATCCTCCTTAGAAGGGACTGAATTCATTTTCATCAAATGAATGCCAGAGAAACAGATGAGCTTTGGAGTAAAGAGGAAGTAACATTTTGAAGAGTACTTAATCCTCCTTATTATCCACCTGCTCATTCTTCTAGCACCCAATGACCAGGATATTGTTTCTGGGCTGTTGACACTAGTTCTATTCTCTGCTATTGTTTCCCAGTGGATGAAACTTTAGCTTAAGTGAGCTAGACTTATGTAAGAGCGAGTGTAACAACATAATCCTACACAATTTGCCAAACATTTGTTGAGTTGTGGGGTCACATTTTTCATACTACATTTGCATGTGGGAGAGAAGCTTATTCTCTTGCTGATGAAACTCCATTCCCACTGATGGTGGGGAAAAAAACCTTAAATTTGTACAAGGTATTTCAGTCTCTGTTGGCTTATACAGTCTCTTAAAGATTTATTTAGTATTTTTTGGATAAATAGTAAAATGCAAGACTCATGTTGCCTTTAGAACTCTTCTTAGATATCCACAAAATGGCACCTCCTGTAAGATGGCTCTTGGGTGGAACGAAAAGCTTACCTGTTCTCTTTGCAGTAAGGAAAGGGGTGATGTCTACCTGCTGGTCCTGGTGCGTTCCTCTGGTCCTCTCTGGCCTTTGAGAAGCTGTCCTGCCTGTCCATTTGGCATCCTCCCGGTAGGAGCTGCTGATCCCCATATTCAGCATGATTTAGGATCTGGTGACCTGGTGGAGGTCTAGTGTTCCCCCTTACCTGTGTCTTTGCTAGAGCTGCAGATCATCTAGGTCTCAGCTTCCTGCTCCATCCCGACCTGGGTCTAGGTTGTCCACCCGCAGCCTCTGCCACAGGGGTCACATTTGCCCCACAGTGATCCATGGTAGGCCCATTGGACCTCCTCACTCGTCCTTATGCTCCCACCTCTGGGAGCATGTAAGAATGCTTGAATGCCTTCCATCCCCCACACGAGCCGACCAATCACCAGATCTCTTTTTTGCATAAGCATGGCATGCCCCATGTCTATTTTTCTGTTTCTTGCTGTTTTCCCATTTTGGGGTAGGAGTTCCTTGAAGGTGGTCTCCTCTCCAGGCCCCAAACAGGGTCTGGAACAGAAACCCTTTCTGCTTCTGGCTTTTCTCATTGACCTCTCTAGGTTTGACCCCAGGGACATGTCCTCTCTCTTGCTCTAGCTCTCCCTACCCCATGACTTTCTTCTGGAATCAGAGGTATATCTGCTTCATCTTTCCGCCCAGTGAGGCATCACAAAGTAATATCTTCTTGCGGCACCTGGGTGGCACAGTCAGTTGAGCATCCGCTTTCAGCTCAGGTCATGATCTTGGGGTCCTGGGATCGAGCCCCACGTTGGGCTCCCTGCCCAGTGGGGAGTCTGCTTCTCCCTCTGCCCCTCCCCCTGCTCATGCGCACTCTCTCTCAAACAAATAAAATAAAATCTTTTTTTTTAAAAAAGATTTGAGAGAGAGTGAGAGAGAGAACATGGACAGAGGGAAAGGGAGAAGCAGACTCCCTGACGAGCAGGGAGCCCTATGCGGGACTCAATCCCATGACCCAGAGATCATGACCTGAGCTGAAACTTGACACTTAACTGACAGAGCCACCCAGACACCCTAAAATAAAATATTTTTTAAAAAATCAATATCTTCTTTCGTGAACTATGACTTTTTGATACCTCCCTCCTTTTTCCTGAACAATAAACTGGGCTTTAATGATGGATGGGCATTGAGAGAAAATCACTTATATGGGAATGGAAATCGTAATCATTTTAATATTTTCTAAATATGATTCCTTTTACATCTAGAATATATAGAACTCTATGCTCATTTCCAGGAAGGGAGCTGAGCATGGGCTTGGAGGACATATAGAGGTGAATAAAACATGGTTTCTGCTGTCAAATAGCTTTTGACCTAGTGGAGGGGATACAGGTGGGCATCACTGGCTTAAGGCATGTTTAAAGAACCACATGTGACCTGCACCACGGTGCTGTGAGCTCAGAGAGGTAAATGGTTGTCCAGCTCCCTTAATTTGGCAGCAAGTTGGAGACCACAGCCAGAAACTTGATTGGTCACGGTTTTGAGCCTTGATGATTTCTGTCTCTTAGCAACCACAGGTTAGGACCAAACTTGAGAGGAAGGGACCCACAAATAAACTTCTTCCCTGTGGGCTCTATGGCAGTGGTATTCTCACCTTGGAAGAGGCTGTACCTTTTCTCTGGGTAGGGGTAATTGATAGAGAAGGGCCTGGGATAGGGCTGCATTATCTTAGAGCAGGAGTTCTCAAAGTATGGCCCACCTACATCAGTTACTGGGGAACTTGTTAGAAATGCCCCTACCCCACCCCTACTGGATCAGAAGCTCTGGGAATGGGGCTACCAGTTATTCCCTACAGTGTATGTCTTTTCTACTACTCACACAAAACACTCTACTTCTGACACTTCAGTCACTCAGTGTGTGAGGCCCTGCAACAAGCAATTCTGCAACACCAGCTCAGTATCCCACAATTTCACAGGATTCTGATGCTCTCTACCTGGAGATAGGGTCAGATCCCACTGGTTGAGGACTCAGTTCCACATAACTGCACCAACCACTTCAGATGCCAATTACAGGTAGTAGGTCTCAGGTTACCCACAACTTCTGTTCGATTTGGCTACAAAGGAGGTTCCCATAATCCATTCTTGGGTTCCACTAATTTGCTAGAGCTGCTCACAGAACTCTAGGAAACACATACATGGACCAGTTTATGTACTTATTTTTTAAAAGTTTTATTTATTTGAGAGAGAGAGCACAAGCAGGGGAAGGGGCAGAGGGAGAGGGAGAAGCAGGCTCCCCGCTGAGCAAGGAGCCCGATGCGGGACTTGGACCCAGACCCTGGGATCCTGATCTGAGCCAAAGGCAGATGCTCAACGGACTGAGCCACCCAGGTGCCCCTACATGGACCAATTTATGAAAGGGTATGCTAAAGGGAACAGATGAACATCTAGATGAAGAGATTCATAGGGTGAGGTCTGGGATGTCCCAAGTGCAGGAACTTCTGTCCCTGGGAGTTGGGGTGCATTACCTCCCAGTTTGAATGTGTTTGCCCAGCCGGAAGCTCTCTCAACTCAACTTTGCGGATTTTTAGGGAGGTTGCCTCAGGTAGGCATGATCAATCATTAACTCCATTTTCAACCCTTTTCTTTTCTCAAGAGAATGGAGGGGGGGCTGAAAATTCTAAACTTCTAATCATGTCTTGTTCTCTCCAGTGACCAGCCTCATCTATGCCCCATCTAGGAGCCCACCCAGCCCCCTCATTAAAACAAAAGACACCCTATCACTTAGGAATTTACAAGGCTTTCAGGAGCGCTGTGTCACAGGGATGAGGTCAAAGATCAAATATTAGAACCAGAGGTGCCTTTAGTGCTTTTATCACTTAGGAAATACCCAGGGTTTTAGGAGCTCTGTGTCAGAAATGGGGACAGAGACCAGCTGAGCATGTCTTATTAGAGATCACAATGTTGTAGCAGCACGACTCTCCATTTTAACAAATCTTCCTCGTGATTCTATTGCATGCGAAAGTCTGAGAACCACAGCTCTAGTCTCCAAAACTGTGCAACTCAACACCTGGACTCAGGGTCTGGCAGCATCAGCATCACCTGAGAACTTGTTAGAAATGCAGCGTCTCAGTGTCTGTCTCAGCATTATTGAACAAAGGTCTTTTAAACTAAGATTCCCAGGTGATTCTTATAAACATTCATGTTTGAGAACCACGGCTCTAGTGACTGGACCTATAGTCAACCTGGCTTGTAGGTCATAGGTGGACAAGATTATTTTAAAGAAAAGTATGTTTCCTTCTCCCTCTGTTCCAGCAGGCCTCCCCCAGTCAAAGCTCCAGCATCTGGGAGGCAAGCATCACACTATAACTCAATTGTGCATGCAAAAGGAGTAGCTTTATTTTTTGTAACTGGTCTCTTCTTCCTTCTGGGTCACCAACCTGCTGGGTAGCAGGGTACAAAAAATATTCTGTTTGTGAATTAAAAATATCTCCACCTCTTCTTGCATAAACTGTCTAATTGTGTTAACTCAGCTCCTTTGGGGTAAACACTCAAATTATCAGATATGTTTCACATATCCTAGCTCCTCCCACGATAGCTCTGGAGTAGGAGGCTTACAGGACCTTGTGGTGGCAGGGGTGAGGCAAGGTTAAGCTGTTCACACGGCATTCTATACAAATTAGAAAAAAAAAATGCACCCTCCTTAAGACACTTTCCTTCCTGTCACACTGATTTTGTTTGAACACTTTGCTGCCAATGCTCTAAAGCTGCCATAATAAATGTACAAATCTACAGTGTCTGCTGAAATGAGTGGTGCTCCTTAGACGTAGGTTTCTTGTGCAGTGCTCAACCTGCACAACTGTATGCTAATTTCTATTTTTGTACCACATTGATATGCCTCATAATGAATATGGGGTTTCTCCCAGAGGCTTGCAGCTGCCTTTAGGGAAAGCAGGTTACCAACATTGACTATTCTCCCCTACCCACTCTGGAAGTTCCTACTGCTCCTCAGATCATGAGATTCAACATTTGTTTCCAATGTATTTATTCTAATTCTTCCTTGTCTCCTCCCCATAGTCCACTGGGGTCAGGAGGCCAGGCTTTTAAAATTTTTTTTTGCATAACAAGAGCTCTGTTTATATCCTGGGTCCTCACTTCCCTTGGCTTCTTGAAGACTCCAAGTTTAAGTCACCCAGTCTGGTTCTTTATATGAAATGTGAGCCAAAGGAGTTTTAAAAATTCTTTTCTTTCTCCATAATGTCTAGCTTTTGAGACTCTGCTCATTAGTGACTCACAAATAATATTGACTTCCTTTTTCTAGCTAAAATTCACCCTTTTCCTGAAGCGTGAAAACACATTGCTTCAGTGCATGGGCCCCTCAGGGCAGTGGTATTTACTAGATTTGAAAACATATCAAGAAAGGTCTCACAAAAATTGAATCATTTTAGCTTTCTCTTGCAGAACCTTATCAAAGCCTGTAAAAAGAAGCTCAAAAACTCCAATGTTTTTATTTTTTTAGCAATTCCCTGATATGAGAGCCTTGGTAAGCATTTTCTGAGTCCCAGGTTGTAGCAAGAAACAGTTTAAACAGTTATTTTGTTGCCATTTACTAACAAGGGCTGCTAACTTCCCTGGCTAGATGAATCCTCATTGCCCTCTCCATCATACCTCCTCAGCCCTGCTTCTTCAACAACCTGACATCATCCTCACTTCATGTTCCAAAATTTGGGGGTTTTAAAAAGGGAAAAATAACTGACTCAGGTTGATTTGAAGAACAAGGAGTCTTATTTGGTTCATGTAGCTGCAATGCGCAGAGACTCATCACATCATGGGACCCAGCTCCAGGACTCTGTGATTCCCTGAATTCTTATTTCTTCCACGTGGTGGTTATTTCATAACCACAAGATGGCCACCGAGATTCCAGCACCTCATCCGCGGTGCATATCATCCAGAGCAAAAGCAAGAGCCTTTGTCCCAGCATTACAAGCAGGTTAGGTCACGTGCCCACCACTCAACCCAGCATTGGTCCAGGGCATTGGGCTGCTTTGATTGGCTTAACTCAGGTGCACGCTGCACTCCGGAAGCCAACTACATGGATTTTGAAGAGAATGTCAGTCAACCTGATGCACAGGCATCTGGGTCATTAGCCGGCTTCTACTCAGTCTTGTCAATGAGCCCTGTGCCCCAGGATAGTCAGGGAGGCAGCAAAGAACCAGTGAGGTGCAAAGGACCATGACGGCTTAGATAACGTCCCTGGTGATTGCTAGCGTCCTCTATTTTCTTAGCATCATGTCAACCTCCCTGATTCTGGTATAAACCTGAAAGAGGAGGGCAGTCCAGGAATGACGGGGATAGAATGTCCTATAGCTTGGCGGTATCCGGGCTGGGAGTTAAAATTAAATAGACTTGAAGAAAAGGCAGCAATATTTTTTTTAGCACTGAATCAGTGAACAGAATCATGCCATTGTAGAGTCTGCAATAAGATCAAGTCCATTTTTTAACATCTTACTAAAAATGTAGGGAATGAACATCCTAAAATTCCTTATGAGTAAGGGATGATAGATGGAGATCAACATGACACTTCCTGTTTTTATTAGTTTGAGATGAGTAAAATGTCATTGATAGCATCTGCTTCTGTTTTTTTTTCAAAGATTATATTTATTTATTTGAGACACATAGGGAGTATAAGAAGGGGGGGTGGCAGGCAGAGGGAGAAGCAGGCTCCCTGCTGAACAGGGAGCCAGACATGGGGCTCCATCCCAGGACCCTGGGATCATGACCTGAGCCGAAGGCAAACACTTGACTGACTGAGCCACCCAGGGGCCCCTATCTGTTTCTGTTTTAACAAATATAACAAATGTTAACTAAGGCTTTCTTAAAAGGAAACTCTTTCTCCTTAAACTTATTTTCCCATATAATCTTAAAAATTTTCAACCCCAAATACAAATTGTTCCAAGGATTTCAGATACTCAACTCCAGGGCTGGGACAAAGGGTGAAATTGTACCATTCTTGGTTCCCTCCATTAATTGATTTATTATTTATTCACTCAACAAACAATCCTGATCACCAGTGAGAACACCCTTTACAGTAGTCCTTTTAGGGGTCAGAACAAGATCTGTAGAGCAAGAAGGAGAGTGTCTGCCTCTCTCAGACCCTGCTTTGCTTTGGCAATCTTTTAATCCAGGGAAGATGGGGCAAATGCTACAATGCAGTGGGTCCGCCTTTCCTGTAGTCCCTTTGAACACAGAGGTCACACTTTCCATTCTCTGGTGAACTGCTGGGGACACACTGAAGGCATTGTCCTGAAGATTCACAACAGCATTCCTTAGCCTCAGCAAGTGTCAATTCCATGAAAGGGTGAATGGCATGAGAGAGGATAGTGTTTAGTTATCAATATTTTTAAATCAATATTTTATCAATATTTTTTAAAACACTAATAGAACCTAATAAATCTGGCATTCACGTGCAGCCTTCCAAAGGCTCATGGTACCCTTCTCTGGGGGCATATCTGCAGAGGCACTTTTTAGTCCATTATTTTAAGCCTTTTGATGTGATATAATTAACTGTGAAATGAAATCAGGGTTTCCAAGTTAATCCATTTGTAAGTAAGTGTCAATAGTCTTGGAGCCAAGACCAGAGATTTTACAATAATTTCGAAAAGATTTCTTTTAGAAGGATGTTTATGAGTTCAATTATACGTCCAACAAAGATCAATGAAATGCCAAGAGCTCATGTTAATATTTTTCATAGCACTGGCAAGTCAAATCATTGTAGAGCAAGATTTCTTGATTGTATTTGATTCTAAATTAATTGAGCACACATTTCCTAGATAACAAAATTTATATTTTTATTCTCAAGCTTACACCGAACAATATGGAGACTTCCCTAGCTCGTTTCTTTATTGGCTTTCTTTTTGAACACATAATTGCAACGTCACTTGAGGAATCATAACCTCTTCCTAAATGTGTAAAAATCCACTGGTGTTTCAGAAAGGACTTAAGAAAATTATAGGCAGAAGAAACAGATCACATGTCATTATATGTTTAATGATATGCAAACGCTGGTAAATTATGACCTCATTACTCTTCTTTCTTTACTGTTCTTTGAACAGATTCAAACAATTCAAAATAACAAATACATTTTTAGTGCTGAGATATAACAATAATAAATTTGAAATTGAAAATCATACATATATTGAATTACATCTTGAATTTCATAGATAATAATTTTATCATAGTAGACAAAATTGCAAACTTCTTTTTTTTTTTTAAGATTTCATTTATTTATTTGACAGAGAGATCGAGAGAGAGCACAAGTAGGCAGAGAGACAGGCGGAGGGAGAGGGAGAAGCAGGCTCTCTGCTGAGCAGGGAGCCCGATGCGGGGCTCGATCCCAGGACCCTGGGATCATGACCTGAACAGAAGGCAGACGCTTAACCGACTGAACCACCCAACTACCCAAAATTGCAAACCTCTGATAGCTCAAATATTTTGTTTCTACTTATGTGAAAGGCAGTGGGTATTTTCTTACATGGGTTAGATAAGCAAACAAGGACGAGTTATCCAAGTTGTATCCACATCCTGCAGAAATTACACAGTTATGTTCTCTTCCATGTGGACTGACCAATTTGAGTTGCTGGAAAAAATGATACTAAAATGATACATGGAGTTTAAACCAAGTGAAATTACCTGATGATTACTGAGCTTTCCAGAAAGCAGAGAAACAAATGATGCAAACTGAATTTCACTTTCATTTCTAATTTATAGGGGATATTTCTTGTTTCTTGGATAGAAATCACATTACAGTACTTCGCTCTTTGGGAGTGGCGGTTAGCTGGGAAACTACAAGGTTCTAAATAGAACATGATCGACATCTAGTGGCCACAGGCAAGGCCTCGGTGTGATTTTTCTTGGCCAGGAACAGATGATGTAGCAAAGAAAGGATCTTTGGAGAAGGAAGATGAATTCTTGAATGGCTTTCTTCTCCCTCACCCAAGGTTGACCTAATTTTGCCATTGCGTATTCCTGCAAACAAGGGGCATTCAGCTAATGCAACTAAATAACATGAACTTAGTCACCTTGTGCTCCATCTTTAAGCTGTATGAAATGCCAAAGAATAAAAGAAATGAATGGTCAACTTTTTTTTTTTTTTAAGTTGAATCCAATCAGGTGTTTATATTATGAACAAAGAACAGCACAGGACATTCCTCATTTCTTTTAAATTAACCTCCTGTTATTCTCCCCCATAAGTGTCTGCCCAGAAATGTAAATAAAACAACCCAGTCAGAATTGGATTTTTCCAGAATATTATTTTCCAGAATAGTCCTTGGTAGCCACTTCTAGCTGAAGGAAAGAGAAGGGAGGTAGGGATAGGCAGGGAGGATCTCCACAATGTCCCCCCGACTGCTGATCTAGTAAACAACAAAATGAAAACACCCACAAGGTGCATTATTTCAGAAATTAAGAAGGTAATATGTGTTCTCCTAGTTGGTATTAGGCATCTTACGCAATAGTACAAACATGTGCTAAAAGATCCCAGGAATTTTTGTTGGTTTGTTTTTGTGATATGGGGCAGGTTGTTTGTGTCAATGAACATGTGTTATTTGTGTGTGGGTGTGTCTGTTGGAGGAACAGCCTACCGATGCATGGCAGGGTCACCCGATGGATTTAGACAAAGAAGTCTATTATCACAAAGGCCTTGTTGGGTCAGGGTGTTACAGGAGCTGTCGTGTTCCCAAAGCAACCTGTGGATGGGTTTAGCCAGGAAAGAACAGAGACCCCATGCATAAATGACAGAATGATGACAGTGGTGGCTAGACTAAAGGAAGCCCAGGGCGAGATAAAAGTGTCGCAAAAGGAGATACTTACATGCCATGCAGATTCTATTTTAGAATTGGTACTGCATAATTCAAAATAAGTAAGTCAAGTTCACAAGGTCAACAGAGGCAATTGGTAAATAATTGTTTACCTGATCCTAACATTAAAGAATGGAAACATAATGTCTTGGGGAGAATTTATGGCTTAAATTGCAAAGAGAAAATGGAATAAATGAGGTTGAGGAAGCTGATTTGCTCGGGTTGCCCTACGGAGATGAGGCTGTATCATTTGATCTAAACGAGGTGGTTATTTTTGATGTGTTTTCACTTCTTCACTCACAAACCTTCTTCAGATGAGGTAGGAAAAATGGAGGTTTTAAAAACCTGTGCTCAGTTTCCTCACTGGCCTATCTAAGATGTCTGAGTTCATTAGATTAAAAAATAGGTGCGACTGGATGGCGCAGTCAGTTTAGTGTCTGAATCTTGATTTTGGCTCAGGTCATGATCTCAGGGCCATGAGATCGAGCCCCATGTCGGGCTCCCCGTTCAGCGGGGAGTCTGCTTGAGATTCTCTCTCTCTCTGCCCCTCCCCCACTCCCTGCACATATGCTCCTTCCTCTCTCTCTAAAATAAATAAATAAATAAATCTGAATAAGGAAATTAAAAGTCAGAAATTTAAACAAATTAAAAATGGGTGTCCACCCCTCTATTCATGGTGAGGTCCACAGTGTGTATCTCCTCAGCCTTGTGAACTCCCCGGAACAGGCACTATTGAGAATGTGCCCCAGAACCAGAAAAAACGGAGGCCCTTAAGTTACCTTAAGGGATATGTTTAGCCCCCTGGAAAAGTAACCCCAGCAGTGGTGTGCTGGGGCCAGCTCCTGTCAGCTCACGTTGCCACATTCCTACCCCAGTGTCCTGGGGACTTCTCTATCTCTTGGGTAGCTTTCCACTAATCCTGATAGAGATCAGAATAACTAATAATGAACATCTAGAAATCTCATTACGTTCTACAAAATGGTTTTCACACCTACTTGTTAAAAGCAAGTGTTACTCTTGCCCCTGCAGTGTATGGAAACTGAGCCTTAGGGAGAACACAAAAATTCTTTAAGGTCAAACAGTGGGTGGTCGGTGGTGTTCCAGTCTGGGTCTTCGGCCAACAAGTCCCAGGTGATAATAGCTATAGGGTCTTTCTCCTTCCAGACATACTTAGAGGTTAGTGGAGGACTGTAATTAGGAACTGGAGAAGCTTTTCAAAACTGAAGGATTAACTTTCCAATGGCGGGACTGTAGAAAATTTTAGATCATATCTAGAGTGCTTTGCCCTAAAATCAGGACAGCATCCTGCCACCATGGGTTCTCTGAGACCGGCCCTGCTCAGACAGGATGGATAGGCTGCTCGAAGGTTTTGGCCGCCTGTTCATTTTTAACCTTATCCTACAACATTCTAAATCAGTGATCCTGTTGTTAATCATTAGGTAGGACATTCTTATTAAGGGTGCCATGAATTTGTATTTGCTCCATCTCTTTATATAACCAACTGAGGAAAAGTCTTAACCAGCTCTCTGTAACAGATGAGCTTAGTTACTATCCATATGATTTATTATATTTCCAGAGGCATTCATTAATAAAACAACTCTCCTTTCCCCCCTTATCCTGATCTAAGTCCAATGACTCTCCTGAACAATTCTTCATGCATATAAACCTTTTGCATCCCTAAAGAAAGAAAGGGTAGAGATGTTAAAAACAAATAAACAAAAAAATAAGCATAAAGGAGGAAAAGCAACTCTGGAGGGAAGTCAGGATTTTGGGATTCAATCCTGGCCCTGCTTCCAACTAACTGTATGATCTTGGATAAGACATTTAATCAGCACCTGAGTTTTCAGATGTGGGCAAATTGTTTTTGGATCTCTTAGTTACAAGCATTCAACTTACAGCCTGTCAATAATTTATCAATAATGAATCAAGGAGCCTAAACTATTTTAATTACTCTTCATTTTAATGGTGTATCTTTAGCTTTTAAGCATATGTAAATGTATCTCAGTGTAACCAGATAGAATCTATTAATTCTCCAGAAACTTTATGATCAGAAAAATACAAAGAACAGAGAATACACAAGTGACCTCAAAGCAAGGTGGTTTTCTCTTGTGTACCTAAACCATCACAGAAAACCTTAATAGAAAATGTAGTCAGTTTGTGTACTCACTGTTTTTATTATTGAAAAGATATAGTCTTTCTTATTCCCAGGATGTTTGTTTTCTAATGTGAGGGCACGACATGGTACCAAGACATTTGCTATCAGATCATTTTGCAGGGAGGGGAAGTAGAAGGAACAGATAGGAAACAGGAAAGAGAAAGAAGGAGAGAATGTAGTGTATGATAAAAAAAAATCCTTAAAAATCTGGAAAAATACTCTGGTTCATAAAAATGTTTACTTAATGAATGCCTGCTTAAAACTAGGCAGAGTAATTTCCACAATGAAAAAATATAAACATGAAAGAATATATTATATCAAGAGTCTCTAAATATTCTAAGTCCAAAAAGAAGTCCCCGACTGTAAGATTTAATGGAATAAGTTGTCTATAATATGTCTTTTTTTTATTTTTATTTTTTTAAAGATTTTATTTATTTATTTGAGAGAGAGAGAATGAGAGAGAGCACATGAGAGGGGGGAGGGTCAGAGGGAGAAGCAGACTCCCTGCCGAGCAGGGAGCCCGATGCGGGACTCGATCCAGGGACTCCGGGATCATGACCTGAGCCGAAGGCAGTCGCTTAACCAACTGAGTCACCCAGGCGCCCTATAATATGTCTTTTTGTCTAAACATTAAACTTCTGGTAATTTCGGCTATGTTGTGCTCAACTATAAATTTTTTTTTAAAAAATTATGATTTTAAAGAAACTAAAGAAGGTCTCTGAGCAGCTGAAAGAGCATTCATGTGGCTCAGAGCTTTATATCACGGAAGAGGCCTTCAGACTCCTATTTACTTTTTCTTTATAAAAAGTCTTACCAGGTTTCCAAACTGATGTAAGCTTCATAAGACTTCATGAGACCATTTCTTTTGTAACCCCAGTACTTAACACAAAGCCTAGTACATAGGGGGGGGGCTCAATAAATATTTGTTACCTAATGAGAAGATTAGAAGCAGTATGTAGTAGTTAGGGTTGTTGGAGACAGATACATACAGTTTAGAAAAGTGATAGTTGGTGGTCTGAAATCCATGAAAGAGTGACAAAAATCCTGAAAACCAGACACAAAGCTCACTGAATCAAGGACACAGAGTTCCATACATCTACTAACCTCTAAAAGGTTATAGCATGGATAAAAAAACAAAACAAAACAAAACAAACCAATTGCCATCGATAATAATGATCTAGAGTCATTAGGATAATATCAAATTTTGTTTAATACTCAATTTAATAAAAGTCAGGGAACCATACGGTACACTTCTAAAAGATTTTCATTGAAGAGGATTAAAATATTCAATTGGAACACTTCGTCCCCTCCTATGCTTGATTTCCTCTTCTAAATGTAATCTTGATGATATGATACTGTGTACCTTAAAAAAATTCTTTGCTTCTATTCCAAGATTTCTAATTCCACAGTGTCTCTGGTAGACACTGAAAGTATGTTTTTTCTTTGTCCTTTTGAGTTATTAAGCTTCCCAGTACAGAATTTTAATATATTCCACATATCAGATCTTCCTGTTTCAGTGACAAAACAGTACAGAATTGGATCTGCAACACAATTTAAACTTGTTAATGCAACCGTGATTCTATACATTTTATAAGTCTGCTTCCCAGACTTGTGGTCTTTAAAAATAAGTTCACTGAAGTTCACATCATGCTCTAAGATGCTGCGAATCAGCAGCATCACATGAAAGGGAGTAAAGCACAAGACAAAAGTCAATGTGATGCTAACAAGGAGTTTTATGATTCTCTTCTTTTCACTGTTTTCCGTGGCTTGATTATGCTGCACGGCTTGGTAGACCTTCTGGTTGGAAATCATGATAATGACCAATGGTATTGCATAGCCTGTACATGTCCTAAAGAAGTTGAAACGGATTTGCCACTTCTCCAGGGGGTACTTGTCATAGCATAAAGTAAAATTAGACTTCTTGGCATCACAATATTCTATAGTTGTTTCATCTTCCCACAGAATAATACCATTGAACATGGTTTCCAATACCCAGATGGATAGGCTGACCATGAAGGCAAATCTTCTTGTCCTTAAAAAAGAAAACCTCAAAGGGTGGACCACAGCTAAGTACCGATCGACGGCGATGCAGGTGAGGAAGGCTGTGCTGCTGTAAAAGTTCATGTACATGAAGAATGCGCTCCCCTTGCACAAGGCAGGAGAGAAGCTCCAGTTGTCATTATTCCAAGTGTAATCAATCCATAGAGGGAGAGTTAATGTGTAGAGCAGATCTGAGAGTGATAAACTGAAGAGGTAAATTCCTAGCTCATTCTCCTTCTTTGCTTGCAGAAAAGACACACATAGAGATCCGATGTTGGCTGGGACACTGACTATGACCACAAAGATGTAAGTAATCGGAAATAAATAGTGATCCAGGTCGTGCTGTTCTTCAATACACGTGCTGTTCATTTTCTCGTATGAAGGTGGGAACTACATTTATTCTTAGGAGGTAAATAGCAAGGTCAGTTTTGTCTCCTTCCAGTTTGTTTTTAACATCTTTTTTATTAAAATGTGTCCATTTTTCTTTGTTTTCAAAAGCTTTGATACATTCATCGGTGCTTTTAAAGGGTGGATGTAGACCAATTTTCACAAAGATATCAATGGTTGGAAGTCAGAATCCAGCCTCCTGACAGTTAGTCACGATGGCCAGTGGATTTTAACGAGCAGAAGTCCACGTTCTTATTATCACAGAATGCTGATGAAGAACCCTCAGGGACCAACCGGGTCATCCCTCAGCATCCACAGAGTGTTGTCCCCATTTTGTTTTTCTTCACAAAACTCAGGAGATTGGTGCACACATGAATATAGAAGGCTTTGTTTTCACAGAGATTAACATCTCTTTTTACCATGCCTTTGTTTCTGTAATGAAAGATGAACTAGAATAGTTTAGATGTTCAGCAGATGCATCATGCTTTTGAAATAATCTTCTTTTCCTTCATTTCTTGAAGATATCAAAAATGTATTAAATTACAACAAAGGTGTTTAAAAAGGGAAATTATTTAATTGACTTCAGTGAATGAAATCAAGCTGAGAAATTTTAGTCTATTTCAAATAAGAATTACCCACAAGGTGAAAGATTAGAGGGAATTCTATTTCTCACTGGACATGATCACAAAACTAAAGTTACAACGTTATTTTCAGAGCTAATAAAAATGGCAAATGTAATGATTTGTTTGTAATCAGTAAATGCTTTTGAGTTGTATGATAAACTGTATAGTTACATGATTTCAAATGTTTAATTTCGTATGCAATCTAGGTATGAGGCACTTTCACTATCCGCTTATTAGCCAAGAAAATATTGTCACAAGAAATTTAATAAAGTGAAATATTTTAGAATATAGCAGCTTGCTAAAACTTCATAAATAATTAGACGACACTACCTCTTTTGTTTTCCTTTTGCTTCCTTCATGGGCACTTTATCTTTCCTGTACTTTTGTGAAAGAGAGGGCAGAATATTCTTAATTCTGGGCAAGATCTTGTCATTATCAGTGTCTACCTTTGTACCTGATTGTTTATTAGCTTAGTTTTTTAAAGGTCTGATGTTATAGATTCACATAGGAGCAGAGACCCCATCCTTCTCTTCATAGTAGAGTAGAGAAATACTTCTGTCTCTATTCCTTTGCTAGTGAGGCCTATTAGTGCTTTGGATGATTTATGTGATGCGGAGCTTCACAGGACCCTCTGTAGAGTAACTATGCAGAGAACTTGTTGTGTGCTTGATGACACCCAAACCACCCATTTCCAAGTATGAGTGAGCCCTGAGCACCACCAAGGCCTTCCCACCACAAGTCCACAACGGTTCTGCTAGAAGAAAACACCATATTCAGAGTATCTATTTATATGTCACTCTTAAAACAAAGTGGAGAACTAAAATTCCCCAAGTCTTCTTGTTTTACCACACCTAGAAATATGAACAAAATGTGAAAAAACAACCTTTTAAATCAATAGGTGAAACTTCCAGAGAGGAAAAAAAAAAAAAAACTGTGATGGAAAAAAGGAAGTGGGAGCTGAGATCAGGAAGGTAGGTGAGCAAAAAACTCTGGACGTCTGGAGGCATATGTGGATTGGAAGAAGTAACTAGAGCCTCTAATGCAGAGAAGCTGGAGACGGAGTTCAGACACACGCAGGAAGTGGTTCTCTCTATCCCACATGTGTGGGGATCCTGGAGCCTCTGCTCTCACACAAAAGGTGAACTAGAAAAATAAACATAAGAAACAACAAACTGGACAGCTCCTTACAGACAGCAGGGAAAGTTGGCAAGTTTCCGTGAGGAGCCATGATGAAAAATCCCTGAGTATTCATGGCCTCTGGCTGGACCTCACTTGGGAATGGGGCCTGAGTCTACACTCTTAGTTTAGTCCTGCGATCTGCACACCAGCCATGAACTCGTGCTGAATCTATGTGCTCAACTTCGTCAGTCATCAAGGGAATGCAAACTAAAACCACAACGAGATACAACTACACACCCACCCGAATAAATAAAATGAAAAAGACAGAAATTACCAAGTTGTGGTGAGGATGTAGAGCGCCTGGGACTTTTATATACTGTTGGTTGGAAAATTGTTTTGACACTTACGTGTACCCTGTGGTTCAGCAATTCCATTTCTAGGTATATGGTCAACAGAAGTACGTACAAGTGTTACGAAAGACATGGGTTAGAATTAGGATATTCATAGTAGCGTTATTTATACTATCCCCCAAGTGGAATGAGCACTTGTAGTAGAATAGGGAAGTAAATAGATAAATAAATAGATAAGTAAATATTAACACAATTGAAATCTATACATCCATGAAAATGCACAAATTATTGCGGCATACAATAGCACAGTTGAAGCTCAGAAACATAATGCAGAGTGATAGAAAAAGGCTGGCACAAAAGAATATATACTATCTGATTAAAAAGTAGGTAAAGTTAATCTACACTGTTAGAAATCAGAGCAGTGGTCCATTTATTAAAGGCTTTCTATGTGCTAGGCACCATTTAAAATGGCATGCATGTTTTTTATAATTTATGTGTTACTACAATTCTGTGCTATTTATTATAACCTTATATTACAAATAAAGAATTGAGCCACATATTAAGTCATTAGCCCGGAAATACCTATTTAATCATTGGTAGAACTTGGCCACAATCCTAGGTTGGAATGTTAAGTAAAGCCTCTTGACTCTTAACCATTTTGCTTTCTGCTTTTTGCATAAAAATGCCTTAGAAAGCTGAGGTATTTTTGCAGCAATGCAGACCAGCTTTGTTGAGAAAGAAGAGAATTATTTTCTATTTTCTACTGAAATAGTGGCACCGATAGATTAGTACAAGTCTTCTAGCCATAATAACAGATCTAATTAAAGAAAATAATTTGTGAATAATCACTTCGGTAAATTGGATAGAAAGTGACCACATGTTTTCTAGAAAACATCACTTTCATATTGTCTGTTAGACTACACAGGCTTCAAATAAACTTGTAAAAATCATCATCTCATATCATGTCTTCGCACTTAGTAACAATGTGTTGTTATGTGCCCATAGATTTCTTTTCTGTAATGAAGAATGTATCGGATTAACTTAGGCTCTAATTTTTCCTGCACTTGATTTGAGAAATAGATGGCTAAAAGGAGCATATATCCTGCTACCACACTCAAAACAATTTCCCAGTTCTTAAGATTCATGAGGCTGAGCTTCGAAGAGTCTATTGTTGAGTTCAGGAATCCTCTGTGAACTATTTCAAGGTTGAAATTAATTATCTTTCACCACTCATAATGTGGTAAGGAAGAAAATGTAGATAAAACCGATTGTGAGATTGATCTATATATAGCATGATATGTCTGCAATGTTGCAAAAATCATGTGTTGTTGAAGCCTTGGCTATCTATCTTGCATCTATCTTGTCAGTCCAGATGCAAGAACAAACCCTACCTAGAGGGGAGCCTGGGTGGCTCAGGGTCCTGGGATGGAGCTCTGCATCAGGTTCCCTGCTCAGTGGGGAGTTTGCTTCTCCCTCTCCCTCTACACCTCCCCTGCTTGTGCTCTCTCTCTCTTTCTCTCGCTCCTCACTCTCTCTCTCAAATAAATAAATAAAATCTTAAAGAAAAAGAATGAACCCTAGAGGTTATACCACCCGCAGGTATGGCTGGGCCCGCCAGGGAGCCTGTAGGAATGCGACCCCATTAGCTTACAAGTAGTTAATCAGCACTACCTTAAATATATAATTACTAAATGTACCAAATGAAATCTCTAACAGAAGGGATAAAGATATTTTTCAGAATCTAAGTCTCCTGAGATGGAAAAGACCTTCACGGGGCTGGATGAAGCAGGATCAGAGCACCTGTTAACATGACCTCATGGGCCTCCACTCAGTAGTGTCCACCTTTGGGGCACCTGGGTGGCTCAGTGGTTTAAGCATCTGCCTTTAGCTCAGGTCATGATCTCAGGGTTCTGGGATTGAGCCCCATGTCAGGCTCCTTGCTCAGCAGGGAGTCTGCTTCTCTCTCTCTCTACCTCTCCCCCTGCCCACCGCTTACTCTCTCTTTCTCTCAAATAAATAAATAAAATCTTAAAAACAAAACAAAAAAAACAGTGTCCACCTTCTCAGGAGACCCCTGCTAGCATGATCTCATGGGCTTCCACTCAATGATACCCACTTCCTCAAAGACCCTTGCCCCAAATTTTGCCCTTCAGAGCCCTCACTTGCCAGCCATTGGGGAGCTCAGGACTCTAGACTATTTAGCTCCCCATTCTTCTGGGTGGTGTCACACTAATAAATAGCCTACCTTTCTTCACTGCAAAACTCAGTGACAGTTTTAATTGGCTTGCTGCCTATTAGGTGGACAAACCCTTGTTTAATTTGGTTATAAAGTATCATATTAAACATTTAAATATCAGAAAAAAAAGAAGTCAGGTAGTGGTTACTTTGGGGGAGGGGCCGGGTAATGACTGGAAAAGGGCATGAGGGGGACTTCTGAGAATTTGTCATATTCTGGTTTTGCTCTGAGTGTTCATTCCATGAATGTGTTCAGTTTGTAGACATTCATCAAGCTGTATACTTAGGATATGTGCATTTTTCTGCATGTATGTTATATTGCAATTAAAAAGTTAGAAAGTAGAATCAAAGGCTCTGTGGGATGAGCTATAAAGAATCTTGACAGCCAACCATCATCTAAATTACCTGCAGATGGAGCATATAGACCTTCTTAAGAACTGATAAGATTTTACTTCTTTTCTCACATATAAAAAGAAATCATAGAAACCAAAGCAAACAATAAATAATATAAACAATATGAAAATGAATTGGCCAAAAATGAAAGTTTGCCATATGAAAAAACAAACATCCTAGGCACCTGGAAGAAGTAAATACAAATCATCCCTTGAGGAAAATTCTCTCAACCTAGGCTTCAAAGAATTCTCTCAGAAGGAATGGATGGTTGCCAGAAGGGAGGGGGCACGAGGGTGAGAAAGCTGGGTGAAGAGGAGTGGAAGATACAGGCTTCCAGTTAAGGAATGAATAAGTCACAGGGATAAAAGGTACAGCATAGGGAATAGAGTTAGAGTTACTGTAAGAGCCTTGTGTGGTGGTGACAGAGGGTAGCTACACTTGCGGTGAGCATAGAATAAGGTATAGAGTTATCGAATCACTATGTTGTCCACCTGAAACTAATGTAACGTTGTGTGTCAACTATATTTCAATAGAAAATATTAAATAAAAAAAGAATCCTCACAGAGTTCTAACAAATATGAGTTCGTTAAAACACACACACACACACACAAATTAACCACTATAAGATTCATCAAAAAATGAGGAAGATGAGTAGCAGATCCACAAGAGCTTTAGAATAAAATTAATAGATATACAGCACAAAACAAGTATGTTTAATAAGAAATAAAGGAGGGGCGCCTGGGTGGCTCAGTTGATCAAGCGTCTGCCTTGGGCTCAGGTCATCATCCCAGGGTCCTGGGATCAAGCCCTGCTCAGCGGGGAGCCTGCTTCTCCCTCTGCCTCTGATCCTCCCCACCCCTCTCGTACTCTCTCTCTCCCTCAAATAAATACATAAAACCTTTTTTTTTTTTTTTAAGATTGTATTTATTTGCGAGAGAGAGAATGAGAGACAGAGAGCATGAGAGGGAGGAGGGTCAGAGGGAGAAGCAGACTCCCTGCTGAGCAGGGAGCCCGATGTAGGACTCGATCCCGGGACTCCAGGATCATGACCTGAGCCGAAGGCAGTCACTTAACCAACTGAGCCACCCAGGCGCCCCATAAAATCTTTTTTAAAAATAAGAAATAAAGGAAGGAATTTAAACTCATGAGTAAGGAACAAGATGTAAGGAACAAAGATGAATTGGCATATTTTTAATAAGATTGAAATAAGCTTTCCAGAAATAAAAAAAATGTAATAATTTAAATTTAAAAAATCAACACAGGGACTAACTCACTGATGAGCGTTAGCTGAAGAGAAAACTAACATACTGCAAGATAGATCTAAGGAAATCATATGAAATTATCAGAGTGTTAAAGAGACGGGAAAAAAACCAAAGAGCCATGGAGGATAAAGTGAAAAGGTCCGCATATGTTTAATTAGAGTTCCATAAGGGACAGAAGAGAGAAAATAGGGAATAATGACTGACAGCTGTCCAGGACTGATGAAGGACATGGAATCCTCAGATTTATGAAACCCAGCAAATCCCAAATAGGATTAAAAACAAAGATGGAAATCTACATTCCTTAGACACACTGCAATGAATCTGCTGATCCAAGACTAAGAAAAAAAAAAACGGCCAGAGAGAAAAAATAGAGTACCTACAAAGAATGAACTGTAGAGTGACAAAGGACTTCACAGAAGTAGTAACAGAGACCAGGAGACAGTGGGTTGATATTTCCAAATGGCCATGAAAACTTATGTCATCCTATAATTATATACCCAACAGAACTAAATGTCAAAACCAAAGCAAAATTAAGGACAGTTTAAGATAAACTACCACTGAGAAAATTGACCCCAAAATCCTCATTAAAAGGACTTCTAAAGGATACAAGTGAAGACAGAAAATGACACTAGAAAAAAGTCTGAGATGCACAAAGGGTTGAATAAGCTACGGAGGACGGAACCCTCTCCGATGGCTGCACAGGGTCCCACCTATCACTAGGCTCACATGTCTTGGAAGAACACCTCAACCATGAAAATATCCTTCCTTGGGACCAGGACTGAGAGGTCAGGGCAGGGGTGGGGAGGGGCCGGCAGTGGGTGCCCCTTCCTCCTCTATTCATCTTAATAAGTATGCATCTTTTCTTTTAAGGAAGAAAAGAAGATGGATAAAAGGGAAACATAAATTTAGGAGGATTTATAAAGTTGGAATGAATTTCTTTCTCTGTAAAAACATTTCCCGCCTTGACTATAACCATCACAAGATCAAATAGTTTGATGAAGCAGATACAGAGTGTCCTCTCTTGGATAACAGAAGCAGTGGTAATGAGGTTGTCGTTATGCGTGTGGCTCTGGAGACTTTTTGAAAGGCTCTCACAACCCTTGGGGGATTTGTGACATGGTGCTTCTTCTCTAAGTTTCAGTCTTCACAGGTAAAATTAACACCCACGTTAGAGAGTTATCGTGACAATAAAGTGAGAACACACATAACGTTCATGGCACATGGGAGGCCTTCACTATGTATTGGACGATGGTACTGTTTTAATGACACACTGCTAGTCTGCAGGTGTCCTTGTGCTATTCCCTACATGTCCTGAGAGGAGATCATCTTCGGCCATCTACCCAGAACATAGCAGAGACGCCAGGGGCACTCAGAGTGTAATTTGTACAGCAACATTTTACATATGATACCAAGCTCAGCAGATAACAGCTGTCGAATTAATTTGTGTGAACCTGAGATTTTTTTTGCTTCTGAGATTTTAATGGAATACATAGTTCTTATTATTCATACCTCTTTTCAGATATCATTTTTACTACTTTAATAAAATTTTGACAAAATTGTTTTTAGAACCAGCGTTGAGAAATTTGGATAAGTTTCTAATTTTGACTCGAATTTTTACCAAATGCCAAAAGAAGATAATCCCCAGTGTATTAAAATATATCTATTATTAAGCAGGTCCTTAAATAGTACAAATCATTGATGACAATGTTTTCCTACAGGATATAGGAAACACTTCCTTCCCTTCATTGATCGGTTTAATAGCTGCTTATTAAGACTACTATGTGCCAGATACTGATAGCCACTTGTTAAGTAAGAATTATGACTTAATACTTATTAATACTGGATATCCTATTTCCAAATTTCACATTATTTCTGATGACATAAAAAGTATCACGAGACCATCGTACCAACCAGGAAATGGCACAGGATGACTCTACAGCTGGGAGCTGGTAGATTTCTTCACAAACACTTAATTCAGTTTGCCAATATGAGGTTTCCTGAAAAGGGAATGGAGCATAAATATTCCTCTTTTGCATATTGGTAGTTTTACCTAACTCTTTCTAAATATCATTTTTGACATCCTTTTACCACTGCTCAGAGAAGGGGAAACCCTGTGTCAATCTCATTTCTCTCTCTCTTATAAAGTTCTGCTTCGTTGCATTCATATAGCCTAAACTCGATAAAAGGTTGTGAACATTACTGACAATCATGCCAAAGTATGTCATCTACATAAAAATCTTATTTTATTGTTTAATCATACACTTACCCATGTTTCTTGGGGGTGACGATCTTGTCCGCCGAGGAGCTGGATAAATCTGCTTGCACCGAGATGAGAAACCAACCCTAGTGAGGGGACAGGAAATTGCACTCATATTTCAACACAAAACAATGAGGAAGCAACCTCTTAATGAGGATTTACGTTATCCAAGTTTGAACAAAAGAAGTCTCCTAAATATTTTAAAAGACGTTTTTGTTTATTCATTACTGTAGTATAATTTTTAGGATTCACTTTCCTCTTTGCATCTTAATCACAATGTATACTGGTATTATATGTTTATTTAATAGAATATGTACTAGAATTTCATGTAATCACTCGCTCACTCATTCATTTATTCTGTCTATACATACATCTATTATACTCTTAGGGCATTGTTCAGGGAGTGATGCCGGATCTGGCTACGGTGCACAAGGACCTCATCACCCGCTGAGAGAAAGACATGTTCAGTCACAACCATAATACAAGAGCGAAAACGGGTAAGTACTCAAAGAGACGTCCAAAAAAAGAAAGAAAGAAAGGAGAAAAAAAGAAAGGATGAATCACTGGATGTATGACGTGGGAGCGGATGGTCTACATGGATTCAGCCAGATGAGCTTCCTGGGAGAAAAGCAGCTGGGGAAGAATGGATGTTTGGTGTAAAATGAGCATGTTTCCTTGCTTAATGGCGGCAACTTTGTGAAGCCTGCCTGCTTGCCTGCCTGCCTGCCTTCCTTTCTTCCTTCCTTCCTCCCTCCTTTCTTTTTCTTTCTTTTCTTTCTTTCTTGCTTTTCTTTCTTTCTTTCTTTCTTTCTTTCTTTCTTTCTTTCTTTCTTTCTTTCTCTCTCTCTCTCTCTCTCTCTCTCTCTCTGGACCAACAGGACTAGCTACATAGTATTTCTTTGTAGACCATTTTCTCCTTTCATTACCCTCTCAGAATAGAGAGCAGAGATTGCTAAAAACCATGCTACAACCAGATGACCTAACTGGCTCAGGCAAATCAATTCTTTGAAATTGAAAATTTATTTGAGAAAGACAGAATTGTTTTAATGAAAACTCATTTAGTACTTTAACATGCTGACAGTTGCTGCCAAATCTACAAATGGTTTAATAAGGGGTGAAATTAACTCCCAGAACGTTTGAGATATAAAAATGTCAGAGACGTCACATTTGAGCCTGGCCCTCGTAAACTTTTATTACAAAGGAAGGGGAAACATTATAAGGACAGAATTAATGTGGGGTGGTTAAATTTGACTTAAATTTAAAAACAGTCATCAGGACAATCTGAGTCTGTTTTTGTGAAAGGACATCAGAGGATGTTGCTGGTAATGGTTTCTTGTTTTTGTTTTTTTTTTTTTTAATTTCCACACAGAAGCAGAAAAGATGGTCTTGTGATAGAACCAAGACTTTTAATCTTGGAGTTATTCAGGACATAACAGGAATGTAACAGATTTTCTCTACTTCCATTGTGGGTTTCTCAAGGAGAATAACAAAAGTAAGAACTCATATTTATAAAGTACATGAGAGTTTGCAAAGTAATTTAGCATACAGTAACTTAAAAATTTAGAATACTTCATATTTTTAAAGAAATAATGAAAAATTTAAGTATAATGTGGAAAATTAATAATAAAGCCCTTCAGACTTTACAAAACTGAAAGTAATGATTTCATTTTCCCTGTGACTCTAATCTAAAATTCTCATTTTTCCTTGGTTTTATACATCCACTTATCTGTGGCTTCTGGGCATTGCTATTTCATGACTCTCACAATCTCTTATTTTGCCTAAATAGACTAGATTTCTGCTTTTAGGGGAAAGGTATATTCATACCCACATCAAAATATTTGTGTATTTTGCTCTTCAGGACAAAAAAAAGGTTATAGTTACAAGACATAAGAAACACAATCAAACTTTCACTTCGAATTAAATAGGAGAAAACCTGTGCAGTCACTTTTATACTAAAACTTGGCCAGTTCTACACAATAAGACATTTAACAACTGATAGTAAATTTTTTAAAAAAGATTTTATTTATTTATTTGAGAAAGAGAGAGAACGAGTGTGTGGGGGGAGGGGCAGAGGGAGAGGGAGAAGCAGATCTCCGCTGAGCAGGGACCGCCTGAGATCCCAGGACCACGAGATCATGACCTAAGCCTAAGGCAGACGCCTAACCGACTGAGCCACCCAGGTGCTCCAGTAAGTTTGCTTCTCATGTAGTCCAGAATATATGGCAATACTGTATTTTCAACCACAGGACTACCTACCAAACAGTTGGAAATTTCAGGGCATTGAGTCTCTGTGACATTTTTAACAGCTCCACGGTGAGAGCCACTTAGCAGTTATTCAGAAGACTGCCTGAAGGGGCTGGTGCTGCTAATGGGCCGGCTGTTTGCTCTTCTGAGGCCAGCAGAAGCCAGTGGCAGGGCATTTGGTCCACCCATGGAGGAAAGGGGAAGAGAATGTGGTTCTGCCTGGTTCCAACTTCTCCATGAGGCAGGCAGTGCAAGAGCCTAATCTGCCGATGAATTATTCTCTGCGAGGCCACAGGGCCTGTTCGGTGCAATTTCACAAGCCAAAGCAGCCAGCAGACATGGCAGGGGATGTTCTGAAACACTGACCTATTTCCCTTTCCCACCCCCACCCAATGCAAGTAGCTATTTTGCATGTCTTGCACCCCTCTGGCGGAAAAGTGGACGGGGTAGATGGGACGGAGAAGGCAATCCTACGGTTTGAGATTCAAAAAATTTCTGTGGCGTAGGAGAGTGGAAATTACTGAAGCACAGTGTATGCTAGGGAGAGTACCTGTAGAGACAAAGCAAAGCTTCCCTCCCCCAAGAGCAGAAAAAGGGTTTTCCTGCCTGGTGGGGGTGGGACTCAGGTTTGCGAGAGAGGAAGTTACGAGAGCTCAGATGTAGCATCTGAGATAGGGACTTGGCATCCTGACTGCTTGCACCCCCCTGCCCAGCAAGCCCTGCGATGAGGTGGGGAGGCAGTTACTCCAGATGAGGTGTCTGATCTGGGGAGGAGGGTGAACCTGTGGCTCAGGTCCAGGGTGAAGTCTAGGCGGTAAGACTCAAGGGTGTGTGTGGGGGAGGCCAGAGACAGCCTCAGCAAGATGTCCCGTGCCCCTAGCACAGGGGGAGTAGAATCATTTCTGGAAGGCCACAGAGGGCACACAGAAGTGATGGAAGGCCTCAGCCCATGTCACGGTGCTGCCAGTGGCCCAGCGTGTCACACGAGCTGCCTTGTAGCCATCGATGAGGAACAAGTTGGGTGAGTCCTGTAGGTGCTAACTACTGAAGACCAGATGGGAACAAGGGCATCTCAGGAGAGGCCAGCATTGAGAGAAGGTCACCTTGAGATCCAAGGGTTGAGCTACAATCCTCTAGCATTGACAACATGAAAGCTCCCTGGATCTTTTCTTTTTTTCCTCCCCATTTTATTTATTTATTTATTTTTAAATATTTTTACCTCTTGCCCCTAGATTATGAATTTACATTTTATTTTTTTTCAAGTTTATCTTATTTTTTAGTAATCTCTACACCCAGCATGGGTCTTGAATTCACAACCCTGAGATGAAGAATCACATGCTCTTCCAACTGAGAGAGCCAGGTACCTGGCTATTTTCATTTTCTTTTATTTATTTTTCTTTTCTTTTTTTTTAAATTTAAATTCAATTAGCCAACATATAGTCCATCATTAGTTTCAGATGTAGAGTTCAACAGTTCATCAGTTGGATATAACACCCGGTGCTCATCACATCACGTGTCCTCCTTAATGCCCATCACCCAGTTGCACCATCCACCCACCCACCTCCCCTCCAGCAACCCTCAGTTTGTTTCCTATGGTTAAGAGTCTCTCATAGTTTGTCTCCCTCTCTGATGACTTCCCATTCAGTTTTCCCTCTGTTACCCTATGATCCTCTGCACTGCTTCTTATAGTCCACATATGAGTGAAACCATATAATTATCTTTCTCGATTGACTTGTTTCGCTCAGCATAATACCCTCCAGTTTCATCCATGTCATTGTAAATGGTAAGTATTCATCCTTTCTGAGGGCTGAGTGATATTTCATTGTATATATAAACCACATCTTCTTTATCCATTCATGTGTCGATAGACGTCTGGGCTCTTTCCACAGTTTGGCTATTGTGGACATTGCTGCTATAAACATTGGGGTGCAGGTGCCCCTTCGGATCACCACATTTGTATCTTTGAAAACTCCTTGGATCTTAGCTGGCATTGTGGGCTGAATTATGTCCCTCCACCCCTCTGCCAAAACTCATAGGCTGAAGTCGTAACCCCCAGTACCTCAGAATTGGACTGTATTTGGAGATGGGGCCTTTATTTATTTTTTAATTTTTTAAATATTTTATTTATTTATTTGACAGAGAGAGAGACCGTGAGAGAGGGAACACAAGCAGGGGGAGCGGGAGAGGAAGAAGCAGGCCTCCCACTGAGCAGGGAGCCCGATAAGGGGCTCGATCCCGGGACCCTGGGATCATGACCTGAGTCAAAGGCAGATGTCTAACGACTGAGCCACTCAGGTGCCCCGAGATGGGGCCTTTAAAGAGGCGATTAAGTTAAAATGAAGTGCCCTAATCCAATACGACTGGTGTCCTTATCAGAAGAGGAGATTTGGACACATAGAGACACCAGGGATGCCTGGGCACCCAGGAAAGACCACATGAAGAGAAGCTGGCCACCTGTGACCCACAGAGAGAAGCCTCTGAAGAAGCTCAACCTGTCAACACTTTGATCTTAGACTACATAGCCTCCAGAACTGTGAGAAAATTAATTTCTGTTGTTTAAGCCACCAGTCTGGGGTACTTTGTTGCGGCAGCCCTAGCAGGCTAATGCAGGCGGAACCCAGAGGAAGGTGAGGTTGGACCCCGAATGAACTGCGATTAAGTTTCCACCATCTTGGCAATGAGAGATTCAAACACCATTTTAGCTGGGTTACAGAAAGATAAAGAATGTTTTATTTCTTGCATCTGTGGTTCTGGCCTGAGACTGGAATCGTTTACATCCATGATTCTCCAGGTGTGGGTCTTGGATTAGCAGCATCGATGTCATGTGACTCATGTCATGTTTGAGAGCTACAGTTACCCATCCCTCCCCAGGCGTAGGGTGTCAGAAGCTCAGGTGGGAGTCCAGCGATGTGTGTGTTCTAACAAGCCCTCTGAGTAGTTTTGATGCTCCCAAGTTTGAGAACAACTGGTGTCCGGGATGGGTGCCTGGGTAAGAGATGGTGAGGGGGAGAACAGAACCCCTGAAAAGAGAGGAGTGAGGAAACACCCTCTTTTTGAATTCTTGCCTTTGGTTGCTTTTCCCACTGTCCCTTCATCAGTGATTCAATTCCATTTTGCACCATTTTACCATTAGTTTATTTGGCTCCAGCATTTTTCAAAAACTTGAGCTAATAACAGCCTGTCATTTCTTGTAAATGCTTTTGTAAATGCTTTTGACTTCAACGTCAAGTCAGATCACCTTAAGTATAGTAATAGTTAAAAGGGAGATATGTTATCAAACTAGACTAGAGGTTTTAATATGCTAGATACCTTTCTAGAAGATCTAATATGTATTTCTTGATGTCTGTAAATTACGTAAATAACTTTTAATGGCCTTTATTATGTCCACGAATGTTAAGAAAGATATTAACTCCAAATTGTTTCCTCTGATGTACAGACTGCTGATTAACAACTTTTAAAGTCAGGATAATAAGTGGACATCCTTGTCATCCGTGTGGAAGCATCTGTTCTGTTGAGTCTGCTTATGGTAAGGATAGCCAGCTAACAGTTTAAGATTTAAGATCCAAGAAGTATTTCACGAATCCAGGTTTAACCAAGGCAAATATATTATGATATCTAAGGAGGTTCAATACAAAGGATAGGGCAGAGAAGTACAGATGATTGGCCAAAAATTGGGTCAGCAGGGGCAGAGGGGCTAGAAACAGACAGGAGAGAGGGTGTAGAGCCAGCTTGACTGGTGTGGACTCTGTGGTATCGGGACAGGTGAAGACAGGTTCTGTTACCCACAGCTGTGGCTAATAAAAAAATCCATAGAATGGGCAGAGCAGAGATTATAGTGAAAATCCAAGAATGATAAAAATACCTGCAATTTTAAGGGCATCTTGTTGGTGCCGTGGATTAAGCGTCTGACTCTTGGTTTTGGCTAAGGTCGTAATCTCAGGGTTGTGAGGTCAAGCCCTGCATGGAGCTCCATGCTCAGCACGGTGTCTGCTCAAGATTCTCTCTCCTTCTTCCCCTCCTCACCCCCATGCTTGCTCTAAAATAAATAAAAAAATAAATCTTTTAAAAAAAGAAATATCTGCAATTTTATAGAAAATAATGCTAGTCTTTATTCTCCCTGGTACTTTTTTAGAGGATGCTAAAATATCTTTGCAAATGTGCAATAATTGAGCTAATTACTTATGGCGTTTTATAATACTCACTTCTTTAATTCACCAAATATTAGTTACTGCAAAATTTAATACTGTGTTTTATGAGTGGTTCGCTGAAATGTGTCATGAGTATGTGTAGCGATTTTAAAATACGTTCACACATTCTTTGACACTCTTCCTTTGAAGAGGTAAAGCCTTATTTCCCAACCCTTGAGTGTGGGCTAGACTTGGCAACTCACTCCTAGTGAACAGAATAAAGCAGAAGTGATGGTGTGCTATTTTGGAGACTAGGTCAGAAAGATCCTGTGACTTCCTCCTCACTCTCTCTCTTTGGTCTGAGGGAAGCCAGCTGCTGTGCCATGAGGAAAGGTCCACATGGTGAGTCTCTGAGTGCGCCATCTTGGAAGTGGATCGTCAAGCCTTCAGATGATTACTGTTCCTTCTAACATAATTACTGTGGCCCCATGACAAATCCTGAGCTAGAACCAGCCAACTAAGGTGCTCCTGAATTCCTGACTCACAGAAACTGAGAGACACTAAATATTTGTTGTTTTAAGCTACTGATATTCAGATAATCTGTTACACAGCAACAGGTAACTAATTCAGTATAGATATTGTTGAGTCCATCTGAATGTTGTGACATGGAGAATGGCTGCCCGTAGTCCAATGTAGGAGGAAATTATGAAATCAGGATTAATTCAGGCAAGTGTCAATATTCAGGAAATTTTCTCTTTTTACAACCTAAATACTCCGTTAACTCTCTGGGTTTATGACATGTTTTAAGTCATTTGAAACAGAAGTTTCTAATAATCATGGTTACTTATTGATGATTAAAAAAAAATCGTATGTTAAAAAAAGAAATTTCAATTCCATGGTTTGGGCATGCAAGAATTGTAGATGGTAGGTGTTTTAGTCAGCTCAGGCTGCCGTGACAAAATACCATATACTAGGAGGCTTAAACTGATTTTCTCATAGCTCAGGAGGCTGGGAGTCCAAGAGCAGGGTGTCTGCTATTCAGTTTCTGTTAGGGGCTCTTTTTCTGTCTTGTAGACAGCTGCCTTCTTGCTCTGTCTTTACCAGGTGGGGTGGGGAATAGAAGGGTGGAGGGGGGGAGAGAGAGAGGGCTTGTGTGCATGCAAGTGCACTAGCGTGAGCACTCGGGTGTCTCTTCTTATTAGGACACTAATCTTACTGTATCAGGGCTCTCCTCTTATGATCACATTTAACCTTAATTACCTCCTGGTAGGCCCTATCTCTAACTACAGTCACCACAGGGGGCTAGGGCTTCAACATATGAATTTTGGGGGAAACAATTGAGTCCATAGTATTAGGCAATAAAGTCTGAGATGGGAGTGGGAAAGCATGTTGTTGTCCAAATTCTCCTTTCCTGATGTTGGGGAGTGGGGCAGTAAGGGGTAGTGGGAACCCAAACAGTATTTGAGGCTTCTATGGGGCTTCCATTATCTAAAACTGTTGGTGTCAAAATCACATAAGCAAAATGGGGAGCCAGGGCTGCTGAGGTAGCCTCTAAGTTGAGGTGGAAGGCCAAGAAACAATATTGACAGCCGGAGTATGGAGCCAGGGATCTAAAATCTAGGGCGCAAGATCAGAGAGCAGGAAGACAGTACGAATGCAGCAGGTAGTTCATGCAAACAGGCATGAGTACAAACGATGGGCTTATGTTTGCTGCAGGCTGGTGCATGGGAGGACTGGCTGCTACTATGGTCTGTTTCCACCCAAGTGCCTAAAGGATTAGAACTTTTAGTCCAACTAAAAGTTGGACAGGAAGTTGGACTAAAAGTTCTAATCCTTTAGGCACTTGGGTGAACACTTTTGATACCAAATATGTATGATTTCCCCTTATACCAACAAACAATTGTCCAACACTCCAGACACCGGTTACATGTCCTACAATATAATTCGATTTTGTTACTAATTTCCTGGAGCTAGAATTAGATCCCACAAGTTAAGGGCTCTGTTCCACAAGACCACCCCCACTTCAGATGCCAGTCAAAAGTCCTGGGCCTCCACTACTTCTGACCAACAAGCAATAAATGGGGGTTCCTACAACCCCTTCCTCAGATTTGATAATTGCCTGGAATGGCTCCCCAAAATCAGGAAAGCATTTTACTCACATTTATCAGTTTCTTATGAGGAATATTTATATAAAAGATTATGTAAGGATATTTTCAATGGTACAGATAAATGGCCAGATGAAAAGGTACCTAGGGGAAGTCTAGAAGTGTCCTGAGCTCAGGAGCTTTTGTCCTGTGGAATTGGGCACTCCACTTTCCCAGTATGTGGTTGTATTTACTAACCCAGAAGTTCTCCAAACCCCACAGTTTATGTTTTTTTTTTTTATGGAGATTTCATTACACAGGTATAATGATTAAATAAATCATTGGCCAATTGGTGATTAATTCAATCTCCATCCCCTCTCCCCTTCCAGAAGGTCAGGAAGTTGGACTAAAAGTTCTAATCCTTTAGGCATGCCTTGGTCTTTCTAGTGATCACCCCTTATCCTGAATCTCCCTGGGGGCCATAAGCCACCAGTCATTTCATTAAGATAAAAAGGGATACTCATCATTCTGCAGATTCCAAGGGTCCTTTAAGCTCTATCAGGAACCAGGGACTAAGGCCAAATATTATAAGCAAAGATGCTTCTATCACCTTGATCACTCACAAAATGATGAGGGTTTTATTTGGAACTCTGTGCCAAAACTGGGGGCCAAATATATATTTCTTACTATATCACAATACTACAACCACATTAAATGGGACAGAGATGGGGTGGACATTTGTGGGTCCCAGGCATTCAAACCATTGAGAGCAGGACTCAAGGTGGCAGGCAGAGAAAGAAGGACCTGGCCTGGTTCCTGGGGAGTAGGCAATAAGTAGGGAACATGTCAGGCCCACGTGAATGCCCTGAGGTTGGGCTAAACTCTAATCCTGGCCCCCAGAATTACAAATAGAAAACAGAGACAGAAGCCCAGGCCAAGGCCAACATAGTAGTAGGATTAGACTAGAGTCATTTCCAACAGTTCATTTTTTCATAGGGTCTTTGTTCTGACCAGGGTCCATTCTGAGTACAGTGATAAAACTGGTTAAGCCTCTCAGTTCTATTCTGTTTTCTACTCCTTCCCTGACTCTCTCAGATGCCCTGGACCTGCTTGTTTTATTCCTTCCTCCTGCTATCCAAATGTGATCACTTGAAAGATTCTGTGGCTAATGCATTTTAACAGCATCTTAATCACATGGGCTGAATCCCCCAGGATGGAGTTTTGGCAGCGGGTTAAAGAGGTACTATTTTGAACCTTCAGATTAAGTATTCTTTCAGCAAATCTTTCCACAAATATTTATCAACACTTATTAGGTGTCTATTATGAACAAACACAGTCTGTGCCATAGCGTAACACTGTGTTGCTGTAATAGAAATTATAATGAATCACACATAGGGCTTAACCTTTGTCCAACCTTAGAGTCTTATAAAGAAGATGCATGAGAGATCAGAGGCAGGGACGTTTGCTTTAAACAGATAAATCAAGGGAAACATAAAGAGGTAGCATTCAGATGTATCTTTAAAAACGAGACTTTAGACATTTAGATATGGAAGAAAGGATATTTCCAAACCACAACAGCATGAGGTAAATCATACAAAAGAGCACCTGTCAGATGTGTCCTGGGAAGAGCAAGTGATCATCTTTAACACAGTCTATAAGAAGAAATGGGGAACTATTTTTTCCTCCTTCCAGTCTTAATGTGACTTTTGTGTGCACAGTTGTGAATTCTCAAAACATACAGTTTTCCCTTGGACACCAAAGTATACATTTATGTTTTATGAAGAAAATTCTAAATTCTCCTAATGACTTTGGTTGTAAGTTTATTGATCAGAGATCAACCATATACTCGATAGTGTGTTATTGTTGAGCAATGGGGTGATACTTACCCACGGTTAGAGACAGTATGGGCTGAATTGTGTCCCCCTCAAATTCATGTATTGAAGCCCCAACACCCAGTGCCTCAGAATGTGACTGTATTTGCAGACAGGGCCTTTAAAGAGGTGATTAAGTTACAATGAAAGTGTTAGCATGGGCCCTCGTCCAATCTGACTGGTATCCTTATAAGAAGAGATTTGGGCCCATAAAGAGACACCATTGACTTGCAAGCACAGAGGAAAGATCATGTGAGGATACAGAGAGATGCAGCCACCTGCAACCCAAGGAGAGAAGCCTGAGAAGAAACCAAATCTCCTGTCACCTTGACCTTGAACTTGAGAACTGTGAGAAAGTAAATTTCTGTTGTTTAAACCACCGTTTTGTTGTATTTTGTTATGGTGGCTCTAGCAGAGTGGATATTCTTCAGCCTCATCGTTAGCCACAGAGGTAGACATTTACTGAGTGTGCCTAGCCCAGGACCCAGCATCCACTAGATCTGGTCTGTCCAATACAGGGGCTGCTGACCACATGTGGCTATTGTGCACTTGAAGTGTAGCTAATACAAACTGAGATGTGCTGTACATGCAAAATACACTCTAGGTTTTTGAAGACTTAGTATGAAAAAAAGAACACAAAATATTTTATTAATATATTTTATATTGATTACATATTTGGTCATACATGGTATTTGGGAATAAATAAAACATACCATTAAAATTGATTTCATCTGCTTTTTAAAAAAATGTGTACTAGAAAATTTCAAATTACACATGTGCTTTGCCTTATATTTGTTGGACAGCATTGCACTAGATGTTTAAAAAAATCTTTTGAGTGGTGGAAACCTCTTGCACTGTCATTTTCTTCATGCTTAGGATTTGGGATTAGGTGGATTCTAAAATTCTTCCCCTGACAGCAGTGAAGGAAAAGGTATTGACAATCCAAAGAAGAACAGACATATCAAGGGTGAAACATAGGAGGAGAGCAAAACTTCCTGGAGCTCTCTTATTTGAGCAAATCCACACAGTCACAATGACCAAGGGAAGGACGAGAGGTGGCAAAGACAGTGTTTTTGTTTTTTTTTTTTAAGATTTTATTTATTCATCTGAGAGAGACAATGAGATAGAGAGAGCATGAGACGGGGGAGTGGGAGAGGGAGAAGCAGACTCCCCGCCAAGCAGGGAGCCCAACGCCGGACTCGATCCCTGGACTCCAGGATCATGACCTGAGCCGAAGGCAGCCGCCCAACCAACTGAGCCACCCAGGCGCCCCGGCAAAGACAGTGTTTTAAGGCCGGGGGCGGGTAGGGGTGGGGCTGCAGGGGGGCGGTGGGGAATGCAGACACAGGCTGAGAATTCTTTTGGATGATTGCCTTCACTCAGGATCACCACCTCGTATACTGGTCATGGTTCTTTGCTGAGGGCAACAGCGCCACCTGTGGCTGACTTGGGCAGCAAACGAATGACTTAGAAATCAGGACAGGGCGCAGAATTGCTGCTGAAGCTGTGGAACCAGGCTTGTGAAACGGGCCAGAGCCAGAGGACCAGAAAGACAGTCCAGGTCACCCTGCCTGAGCCATAGGTTAGGATGGCACTTCTGACCCTGCTGTTCCAGGCGCTCGGGACTCCTCTGATGGAGCCTCTGTACCTGCTCCTCCTCTGGACTCTGATACGGCTCCAGGGTGCTTTCTTGGCTGTCCATACATCTAGTTACCCTTACACGATCAAAGTCGCAGGTTCAAGGAACTGGCTGAGGGAGGCTGGTCGCTGCCAGAACCCTCGCTGCTGGGGGCAGGAAGAGGGATGATCTGCCTCCTTTACTCCTGAAGGAGTGTGGAATCCGCCTTCTACGAAGACTCGCCCTGGGGAATCAGCCACACGGGGCATGGGTTTGAATGACTGTAGATAACAAAAACGGAAAACAATTTCAGATTAGTATGAAGACAGGAACAGTCTTCCCCCCCCAGAATTGTCTTAGTTTCGTGGAGAGTGGTAAAGTAGGCGGGGACTTCAGGGCTGATTCTAACTACCGTACCACATTGTTCTCAGCTATAGCAGTTTTTATCTGAGTTTTACTTAAGAAAATGTTTAGTAAACAATATATAATTTATTCCATTATGTGGGTTCTGTCCTCTGAACTATTGTTATTGTCTTTATATAAAGTCCCGAATTAACAGAATTCCTACACATATTTTAGAAGTCACTGAACAGAATGACATTATTAACAATTGCAATCAAGCCATGTACATCAAAGTAAAAAAAAAAATCAGATTAACAGCAGATGTTACAGGATAGTTCATGAAGAGAATATATTTTATATTCTTTTATGCCCCAGGAGATTCTACTTTAAGAAATGTTACTACATTCTTTTATAAATAATCCTTTTTCCTTATCCCCTTATATTCAGTGATTTGTTATTATTTAAAAAAAAAATTAAAGGTTTTATTTATTTGACAGAGAGAGGGAGTGTGCACTTGAGCGCACAAGCTGGAGGGGGTGGGCAGAGGGAGAGGGAGAAGCAGACTTCCCACTGAGCAGGGAGCCTGACCCCACTGGGGCTCCATAGATCCTAGGACCCTGAGATCATGACCTGAGCCAGAGGCAGATGCTTAACTGACTGTCCCATATTCAGTGATTTTTTAAAATTAAACTTATTTTTTTTGCATTGAGATATTAAATCATATTTAGACCCCCAAGTTGTACAGGAATTTACCCATGTTTTGTATTAGAAAATGTAAGGTTTCATATTTTACATTTAGAGCTCTATCCATTTGCAGTTTATGTGTGGTGTGAAGCATAGATCTAAAATTTGATCTTTTTCCAAATACTTATCCAGATGTCTCCATATGTTTTAAAAGTTCCATACTTACCCCAGTAATTTGAGGCACCATTTTCACAGTGATTTTTTTTTTTTTAAGTTCAAGTCAACTAATACATATTGAGTACCTACTGTGGTTTGGACACTGCATTTAGAAAGTACAAAGAGGATAAAGACTTGGCCTCTGCCCTTGAATTTGAGTGCTGGATTCAGATTTCTAAAAGTAGAGCCATTTTCCAGAGACAACAGACTACTATCAGACTTTATTAGTAACTTTTCATTAAAAGGCAAGATCTCTCATCTTTCTCAAGAGACCATCTGATTTTAATCACACTTTTCACTTTGGAAAAATGAGAAATTTGTGGTGGCTGAAGTGCGGTTGTTACTCCAAAACACTGTTCCTTTAAGACAAAGACAGTCTTTACTTTCAAAACTCATCTGAAATTTGAGAACTGAGAGGCACTCATTTTCTTGTTTAGCTCATGCCCCAAACCACAGAAGCAAGGGAAGCTGAGCACATGATTACTTGTCTGATAACTGCTATTTGATTTATCTCACCTCTTGAGCAAATCTGACTCCTCTGTCCAGCCATCCATGGATCTCTCTTCCTCCTTATATTTAATTGCCTTTTTATTAGAAACTTCTTTTCTAATGGTTTACTGAACAGAGATTAGAAATTTGAAATGAGATATTTTCTGTGTAAGGAATTACTTTGGTATATGAACTAATAAGAACTAGTGATATGTTCTAGGGATGAGAACACTTTTTCTGTTAAATACTCTGTGTTTCCTCTTCTACAGAGATCACAAAGTATACAAATATTTGTGGTGTGCCTTTCAAATACTGGTGTAATGGTGTGTTACAGGATGATGTATGCTGGGCACTGGTTTCAACTTCTCAATTAATTTGTGTATGGTATTTTCTTCTATTTTCACCCTGGTACTTCCCTTCTAGTTGCATTATTACACCTATGTTATATACACATCACAGATACAAAATCTCAGAATTGGTAGGGAGCTTAGCATTCCTTTGATTTATCATCTATGGCTTGCATCCACTGGCGCTCAAATTCTAGCTTAAAATATTGTATGAGAACGGATAGATCAGAGTGAGTTCTGGGAAGGTAAATCTATGGAACCTGCATAGTTCCTGACTTGTATCATAGAATGGTGGTGGTAAAGAAGGTAGAGTTCAGACATGTGCTGTACTGGAAAAAGAAGAAATGGAAGAAAAAGTGGCCCATTTGTAGGGATATAACTTATCATCCAAGCCAGAACACTTTTGAGGGTGAAAGGGGCACTATTAATAATTATACTAGAACAATAGACATAAGCTGGGACTGTTCTTGGTAAACCAAAATAGATCTACAGTAATTTAAGAGGAGAAAAAGCAAGCATAGCTATTGTTCATTAAGAACGAAGGGATAGTAGAAGGGCCTGACAACTTCGTTTTTGGGACTGCACAGATACTTTTCTTCCTAGTATAATTGTGATCCTGAAACTTAAGTCTAGGTTTGTAGTTATGGGGCAAAACAATCTGACTCCAAATAGGGCCCTGAAGATAAAGACTTGTGTGTCCTGTAGCCTTTGGGTCTTCTCTTTGACATTTTGGGGTCTCCAGGGCTTGTGAAGACACTGAAAACCAATTCCATGGGTCTACAAAGGGAGATTATGGGATCAGAAATGCTTTCTCGGCAGCTACACAGTCTCTTCAATTTTCTCTGATACCAAGAAAATCAGAAATCTCAGATTGACGCTGAACGTGGCAAAATCCCATGACACAACTTCCCTACCAATTTAGGGTTATCTGCCTGGAACCACGTCAACCGGCAACGTAGGGTAATTGATGAAGCTGAAAGCTAAATACCTATAGTGGTTACCAGAATGGAGAACCTTGACAGCTAACGTTTGCCAAGTGTGTAATGCATTCAGCTCATATTTACTGAGGGCCTATTACCCTGTGTTTCAATTAATCACATGTTCCCCACATACTTATCCAGATGTCTCCGTATGTTTTAAAAGTTCCATACTTACCCCAGTAATTTGAGGCACCATTTTCACAGTGATTTTTTTCTTTTTTTAAGTTCAATTCAACTAATACATATTGAGTACCTACTGTGGTTTGGACACTGCATTTAGGAAGTACAAAGAGGATAAAGACTTGGCCTCTGCCCTTGAATTTGAGTGCTGGATTCAGATTTCTAAAAGTAGAGCCATTTTCCAGAGACAACAGACTACTATCAGACTTTATTAGTAACTTTGTGGCTGCTCTTATTTCATCGTACACAAAAGGAAACTCAGGCTCAGAAAACTAAGTGACTCAACCAGGGCCACACCTGAACTGGGACCTAGTTAGGGGCTGCGAGTTGGGTATTTTTTCTTGCTTTGCCACAGACCGCACGTGGTAGATGCGCTCTCAGACGGTGAGTTCCCTAAGCGGTCTTGAACATCCCCTGCGTTAACGTGCTCCAGCAGATGAGGCCGGAAGAGAAGCACGGAACTGAGTACACTTGAAGGCCCCACCCCAACAAGGTCACAACCAGAAAAGGCTCGCTCGGCTACTCCACAACACTACTGCGGCTGCGTAGGCGACCTGTGGCCCTCACTCAAGATGGCGGCTTCGGCGTCAGCGGCCTTCTGCCCTTCCCCATCATGGCGGCGGCCGGACCCGCCTCCCTGGGCGCGGGAATCATGTGACCCACACAATGGCCGAGCGCCTACTCCAGGCTTCCCGGCAACGCCGAGTGAAAGCCATGACGGCCGCCGCAGGTTCGGCGGGCCGCACCGTGGTGCCCCTACTGCTGTGCGCGCTGCTGGTACCCGGCGGCGCGTACGTGCTGGACGACTCCGACGGGCTGGGCCGGGAGTTCGATGGCATCGGCGCGGTCAGCGGCGGCGGGGTGAGCAGCAGGCGGTAGGATGCGCGGGCGTGGCCAGGGGGGCGCCCCACAAGCCCCCGCGACGCAGCCCCGCGTGTCGACAGTCGCCGGTCCCGACTCCGCTCGCGGCGGGCGCTTCTGGGCCAGGGGTCTGTGCTCCTACAGGGTTGGAAGCGGGTCTTGCTCGTTTAGATGAACATATAGAGGCAATTAGTTTTAAAAGAGGAGGGTGCGGAGGTCCACCGAATAAGTGACAGGTGTAGATAGTGACAAGGCTGGGGCTCGTACTCTCATCCCGGGCGACGGAGCCTGGGCTCGCTTTGCCGCAGAGAGGGCATTCCTGAGGGTCGTTCCAGAAATGGTCAGGGAGCCGGGGAGCATCTCTCCTCCCAAGGGGCTGCCCCACTGAGGGTCGGGGAGTCGGAAGCCCTGGACCACAAGTGTAGGGTGCGATTGGCTAACTTCAGAGGGGCCAGTGCGCAATACGTTTTGTTTGGAGGCGCGACAGGTGCCTCAAGGCCTCTGTAGGAAGGTAAGAGGTCAGGCTGGGTCTGTTTTTGTTTTTTTTTTTAGTTGTTGTTTGTTTTTAATGGCAGGCTATGCTAGTATTAACTGGTAGTCTAGGTTGTTTACTGTTGGGGGGCTGTGTTTCTTGGGAGTCATCAAGGCCCAAGGTGGGGTGAGTTGCCCAACGGAAAGGTCAGTGCCTCTGTGACTCTTTGGTGGCTATTTTTGTGTACAGGGAGGGGGAAACATTGGATCAGCATCCAAGGAGGTTCGCCACCTTTAGGGTGTGTAAGAATCACCTGGTATGCTTGTTTAAATGCACTCCCCATTCTGACTGTAGTTCTGGATTGGGGCCTGAGAATCTGCATTTTACCAAGTACACCAATTGATTCTCATACTGAGTAGTGAGAGACCTTTTTCTTTTAAGTAAACTTAATTTTAGAATAGTTTTAGATATACAGAAGAGTTTCCAAGAGAATACAGAGTTCTCATACACCCTGCACCCATTTTTCTGTTATCAGCATCCTACATTGGTATGGTACATTTGTCACGATCAGTATTGATAACTTATGAAAATCCATACTTCATATTTCCTTAGTAGTTACCTAATGCCCATTTTCTGTTCCAGGATCCCATCCAGAATACTAACTGCATTTAACTGGCATGCCTTAGTCCTCTCTTGGCTGTGACAGTTGGGATGAATGAGTTCATTTTCCTGGACATTCCTTAAGATTTATGTGAAGGGAGACAGGAGGGCCATTCCAGCTTTGTGTAAAATTGTATGGGCACAGCTGGTAATTGTCTGAATTTCCTGGTCATGCTGTCATGTGGCCTCTAGGCCTGGGAGCTTGGTTTAGTAGCATGATTCTTTTTGGCTCTAACAAAATTTACTTGCTTCTATCACATGCCCTCTGTAACCTTTTTCCTGTCTTTGTGTTATTCCCTTCCATTTTACCCCAAATCAACTAGAGTTAATTTTATTTGATGTTAAGGCCTAACTCTTAAATGGGTTGTTTGTTGGGTTGAGTCAGATGGAGCTTGTATATTCAGATGCATTTCAGAACTAGCTTGACTGATTGCTTGCTGAATGGATGTTTTGTGCTGATCTCAGCCTACTGATAGCCGGTGTTGTGGCTGGACTGGCCCTTATGGTTCTTATGATTGTAAGATGTTCTCAGCAATAACCATCAAGAAACTTAAAAAAAAAGGTTTATTATTCACAGATCCTGGCAAGCATATGGCACACTTGGGACCACACAGTAAGGTTGTGGGGGGCCGGGGGGAGGAGAGGGGAAGAGAGAGAGAGAGAGCACTGGAACTTGAGTGTTCTGTCCTGCTTTTATTGCGGGCTCACTCATTGGTGAATTTAAAACTTAAGAGGGGGAGTTTAAAGTGCAGGAAGAGAAAAATCAAGCAGCCTCTGTGGTCAGTTACTGAAATCAACCAAGGTCTTTAAAACAAAGAAGGCTGGGGTCCCAGCTGGGGGAGCCTGGCTCTTTATCTAGAAAGGCAGTGTGGTTCTTTGAAACAGCCATCTTTGAAGTGGATGCCTCTTTGAAGAGGATACCCTCAGGCACTTGCATTACAAAAAAGAAAAAAAACTGTCAGGGTTTATACTACAGTCCACCTTGATGCTGAGGCATTAGTCAATGGTGACCCTGGATACCTGATAGGTTAAAAGTCAGGGATAGGGCATGTTGTAACCCAGAAAGTACACATCTTAAGTAGGACTATACAGCACTTCTATAATAATTATACAGACAGTAGTCTGCAATCTAGTCCGTAGCCATTGTCCCAAGCTTAAAGGGACATGAAACCAGGTCAGGGATCCTAGGACTCAGGAATGTGTTCAAAGATTTGGGTAATATTGTGAAATAATTAAACATCTTTGGCCATCTCATGAAGTAGGTCTGATCAAATAGGCTTTTCTTTCTTTCTTTCTTTTTTTTTTTTTAAAGATTTTATTTATTTATTTGACAGAGAGAAATAGTGAGAGAGGGAACACAAGCAGAGGGAGTGGGAGAGGGAGAAGCAGGCTTCCTGCGGAGCAGGGAACCTGATGCGGGGCTCGATCACAGGACCCTGGGATCATGACCTGAGCTGAAGGTAGACGCTTAACGACTGAGCCACCCAGGCTTTTCTAAGTGTGCTTTGCTGGATTTTTTTTTCATAAGGAATCTCAGATTGGACTCTAAAAGTCTCTCAGGGCTGGGCAGTCAAGCCAAGGACTTGCCTTCATACTTCACCTATAATACCTGTAGATTTGAGTGAATGCCTCTCTTCTCAAGGTCCCCCAAATATCCTGATATTTTTGGGCCTCACAATAAGTGGTTTCCATTATTCACCTGGTAAGGCTGCTGGGAACACTTAAAGGCTTAAAAATAGCCACGTTAAATACCTATGGGAGTTCATTACAATGCAGTTGGCAAGGAACTTTGGTTATTTCTGTGACATATAACATTCTACGATAATAACTAGAATTATAAGTGACAGCATCATATCAGGACACAGCAGATGTCTAGGAATTTCATATGATTTCTGGAACATTTATATCAGTCACACATATCCATACAAATTTAATCTAAAGAGGGTTTCTCATTACTTATTTGATAATGCTTTCCATGTAGTTTAACATATCAAATAAGCCTAATTAGTTTAACATCTCTCTTTTAATAAGGAGAAGGAACAAATCATTTGAGATGTTCCAGGGACCCCATGGAAAATCCCAAAGTTAGTTCAAGGTTTAAAAAGGCTTCATTTAGAGGCGCCTGGGTGGCTCAGTCGTTAAGCGTCTGCTTTGGGCTCAGGTCATGATCCCAGGGTCCTGGGATCGAGCCCCACATCGGGCTCCTTGCTCAGCGGGGAGTCTGCTTCTCGCTCTCCCTCTGCCTGCTGTTCTGCCTAGCTGTGCTCTCTCTCTCTCTGTCAAATAAATAAATAAAATCTTAAAAAAAAAAAAAGGCTTCATTTAGAATTTGATTCTGGGAAATTTGTCAGAAATATCAAAAGATTTTGAAACCCTTGATTACACTGGATCATAGATTGCTCTGAAATACTAGTTATCCATTTAAAAAACATTCACCAAAATTACAGCTAAAGACTTCATAGGCAAATACAGAAAGCTACATAGTTTATTAGGAAAAAAAAAAAAAGAACTTTAGCTCTTTAAATAGAGAGGACTTGTTTTCTTAAGTAATCAAAAGACATGATAAAAGACAACTTGAGATACTGGAAGTTATTTTGGTAAAATACAGAATCTTTATTTCCTAGGCAGATTACTTAAAAGGTAAATAAAAACATTGCACAGTCTTATCAAGAACAGACCAGTAATCCAAGAAAACTATCCTTTTAGCAGATAAAATAAAATTAAGCTTTAGTTTTCAGAAGTACACTATTTATTAAAGCTTATTTAAAAAATACAATAAATTACTTCATTTTTAGCCAGCTTGTCTACACAAGATAAAATTCTCCCTCTCTTTTTTTCTTTCTTTCTCCTACTTTCTATATCCATTTAGTTTGTCTACTTTAGGACAAAATTACTTTCATTTGCCTTAACAAAAATGCATATCCATACCTTATACCATAGCTAAACTACATCCTATTTCTCTTGCCTAGGTTGTTTCTCTTATTTCTTGTACTTTTAATTACATATATTGTTAGAATTCTTGACTCTTAGAAACCCTAATTTCTAGTGAAAACTAGTGAGTAAGCAGTTGTGAGCTCTTTACTAGCATTCTGTATATTGACAAATTTATGAATACATTTCATAATTTCTAGAGGCATATGCCTCTTTAAATTAATTAATTAATTTTTATTATGTTATGTTAATCACCATAATTACATCATTAGCTTTTGATGTAGTGTTCCATGATTAATTGTTTGTGTATAACACCCAGTGCTCCATGCAATACGTGCGTAGTAAGTTTTTCAGTATAGCACAGGACATGTTTACCAACAGATCCAGACATCTAGCTTCTCTGTTACAGAAAACCAAAAGTAGATAAACCTGTGGTTCAGTAATGTTTCAATATTTAATATCTAGCAATGATCTATATATTTAATGAATTTCCATCATTGAACTTGGCAAAACTCTAAGGTTTCAAGTTACCAAAAAGATTTGGGTAACGTTTTAAGTACACATACCATAAAACATAATTGTTGTTGTAAAGTGGATGCCTTAGCAATCAAAGCTTAAGTCAGATATTTGCATTACAAAAAGAAAAAACCCAATCACTGTGGCTTACACTAGAATGGATGACCTGGTCTTTAGCTGATCTCTCCAACTTTGTGTGTGTGTGGGGGGGGTGGGGGGTAGGGGGGTGTTGGAGTGGGGACAGACAAACCTTTTCCTTAACCCAACTTATTCTTCTTGATTTTTATGTTTTTATTTTCTGATGTTGCAACCTTCCTCATAGGTGCTGGAGCATATTTCAGAGTCACCTGGACTAATGGGTCAATGTGTGTGTTTTTTACTACAGTCATTCTTCTTTTCATTTTTGTGGTTTAAACCTACAATAGCCAGTATTTCATGAAATGAGGACCCATCTGTCCTAGTATCTTTACTTGTGGCATTAAATCCAGTATTTGAACTTGCTGAAAAATGGAAGTCTTCGTTATTTATATTTATTAACTCAGTTTAAGAGTATTAAAATGAGAATATTGCATAACTCAGAGTAGGATACTCTTATCTATACGATAGTGTCCCTGTGTATAGTGCGTGTCTCATCTTAGAAGCTTAATATTAATCGAAGGAAAATGGTTGCAACACTACCTTTGCCCATCACTTTAGATTTCTATGTGGAGTCCCTGGTACGTGGCACAGTTTATAGCAGTTCTCACTTGGTCTTCCAGTCTGATAGGGAAGGCAGTATGGGGCAGTAGTTAAGAATGTGCTTTTAAGGGCAGATTGTCAGGGGTCCATTCTGGGCCCTGCCATTCACTGTCCAGCCACGGACAGGTTACTTAACCTCCCAGTGTCTCAGTTTCTTTTCTGGGGAGACCTTGAAACCTGGTGGGAGCATCATGAGGATAGATGTAAAGTGCTCAGGGTGGCATCTGGCACATGATTATTTTGGTTAATATCATCCTGTTTCATTGATTAGGAAGGAGGAAGTTACATGAAAAATGTATTTGGGTATAAAATATCTGCCATTTATTGATAACTTACTGTGTGTCCCCTCTTGTGCTAAGGCTTCTTCCTGGGCTGGTTGGAAACAGCCCCAGGCCTTTTCCAGGGAATGTGACTGTAATTTGTTATTCCTTGATGGTGCATTTCAACATTTGGCTATACTGCTCTGAACTATTGCCATTGACTAATGCTTTTGTACTGAGAATGACATAGGCTTGCAGTAGCATGGTGATATGGTGTGTTTGCTTAAAGTTGGCACTTTCTGTGTTAAGGATAGGATTGCATAGACGCAAAATAACCCCCAAACAGCCAAACGCACTGTTCTAATGACATAATTCAGGGTCAAAAGAATTGTTTCCCTTTGATCAAGGATGGGTTATTGGGTATATACAGGGTTCATTCACTTAAGGAGTGCCTGCTTTAATATTTGAGCCTCCGCCAGTCTGTAAGCTCTTTGAAAACAGTGACTGTGTTTTTAAAAACAATTTGTATAATGCCTGTCATTTATTGAGAGCTTACTGTGTGCCAGCTACTGCGCTATGTCCTTTACATACATCTTATTTCAGCCTTAGAACAGCTGAAGGAGTTATAAGGAGTAAGATAGCCTGCTTTACAACAGATTGCCCTTGGTCACATAGCTTGTAAATGTTGCAATCGGGATGTAGGCTCCTTCTGACTCAAAGCGTCCTGTATTATGTTGCCTTTGCTGGTGGAACAAACAATACCATAAACGATATTAAATGTTTACTAAATAAGAGAATAAATGGGGACATGAACTTGAGTAAGACATAGTCCCTGTCCTCAAGGAACTCAGAGGTGAGTCAGAGAAGTATGGCAATGAGGAGGGTGCAGGGTTAGAAGAGTTACAGTAGAGATGTAGACCCGAAGCCAGAGGAGTCCACAGGACTACATCAAACTACTACTACCTACATCAAACCAGTGGGCGGAGAGGAAGGGGTCCTTCCCTGAAGAGGATGCATTGAAGTTGGCCAAACGAGGGCGTGGAATGCATTCCAGACAGAAGAAAGAGAAAAAGTAGTTAGATATGTCAAGATAGAAGGCGCGAGAGTGGTACTGGGTAAAGTGTCAGAGTTAGGATCCAAATAGTTAAAGAGATTTGGGTATAAAACTGAGCAATTTAACTTTATCCTGAAAGCTCTTGGCAGAGGGGAGGTCTTAGTAGGTTTAAACAGAGTACTTTCATGGTTGTGTTTTGGGAAGATTAATGTGGCAAGTAGTGTGGAGAATAGAATATAGGGAGGCAGACGGGAGGCCCTGAGACCATTTAGGCTATTCTAACGATTGAGGGGGGCCTGGATGAAGGAGGTAGGGTTGAAGTGAGGGGATGGATTTGAGAGATACTAAGGAGGTCTTGGTGACTAAAGATGGATGGGAATTGGTGAAAGGGTAACCCTAAATTTATGGTTTAGGCAGATGTTGTCCTTTGCTAAGATAACAAGTAAAGGAGAAAGAACAGACTTAGGAAAAAGTGCCACGTTTGATTGGTGATGTGTTGAACTTGAAGGGATGAGAGGGTAGCTCCATGGGTCTGTGTCTCAGTGGCAGGGGCTGGGAAGATTGTGGGTGTGAGGGAGATAGATATAAGGGTGCCACTAGAACGTCAGTGGAAGCATAAATGAGAGTCTGAAACGGAACACTGAGCCCCATAAAAGTCAAGTATCTTGCCCTTGGTGTCAGTTTTTTGAACCTAAGTCCTGTCTGGCTTCCAAGCCTAGGGGCATGCCACTGTTTCATGTTAAAACCTATTTCTTTTATTCCCCTTGTGTATATTGCTCCCCAGAAGATACATTATTGGTCCACTGTTGGTTTTGTGATTTCTTTGTTGAAGCAGTCATCGGCCATGGGTTAGTTGTGATCAAGTGTTGGTCTCTGCACCCTCCACCTCTCTCTTTCCATGCATTCTGATGCCAGTCTTGTGTGAGGTTTCCTTAGTACAATTTGGCCTGGGGATCATTGTATGGTCATTCCTAATAGTAACAGCACTTATAAATCTCTAGTAAAGAAGGGGGGGAGTAGTGATTCCTTTCAGCATTGCTGCTTGTAATAATTTCTTGCAAGATGTTGAAGGAGAAAATTACCTGATATTTATCCTTTCCATCCTGGCCCCCCAATGTTGTAGTTGACAAATGGTCTTAAGATAGAGAACATAAGTTTCATTTCTTCTAATAACCACTCTCTGAGTTAAGGTCCCCAAGACAAGTCTGTAATCATGGTGTTCATCAGTAGACTTTGTTAGCTTACCTCCCAGCCAACCCTCATCTCAGTAGAAGAGAAAACTGCTGTGGCTTAAAACCTGAGTTTTAGCTATTGGATAAACAACAGCCCTATTTGCCCAAAGATGGGTAAAACATAGGCAGGTAAACAAATAACCTGGGAAATGACTTTTCCACATGGGCCTGCCGGGTGGAGTGCATCAGCACTTTGAAAACATGTTCGTGATTGGATTTGATTTATTTATACTTTTGAACTTTTTTTTTTTTAGGCAACCTCCCGACTTCTAGTAAATTATCCAGAGCCCTATCGTTCTCAAATATTGGATTATCTCTTTAAGGTAATGAGAAAATAATTACTTAATGGCATCTGTGGTATTTTTGAAGCTATGGTGAATTCTAGCGGTAGAATTGATCGCCTTCACAATTTTAGCTTTAAAAAAGAATGGCAAATTGCTTTTGGAATAAGTTGCTATTTATTTGAAATTGGTTTTCTCATCTGTAATTGTCTTAATGTGCTTTGCCCTTCATGCAGTGAATCACAGTGTTAATACTCCTACTTCCTTCCCCAGCCAAACTTCGGTGCCTCTTTGCATATTCTAAAAGTCGAAATAGGTGGTGATGGGCAGACAACAGGTAGGAGATTTGGGAAATGGGATTGATTTCCTTCAACGTTTTAGTCTATACTTAAACTTCGGGGCTGTAAATCAGAATATAAATGATATGAACATTTTTGATGTTGATTATTGCTTATAGATTATTTCATATTGTTCCTTTTTTATTCTATTAAAAATATATCAAAATACTCATTTTTTCTCATAAAAATAGCATTTGGACTTTAGATTGCTTATATAGTTGGATTAATCAGTAGTAAACAAACCCACAGTTTTTAAAAAAACTATATTCACTGGGAGGATAGAGACAGTTTGAAATTTTTATTGAGGAGTTCAAAAAATAAAACTCTTAATGTGGAAAACATGTAAAATGTTATAATGTTAATAGCTGTAAATCAAATCATGTGGCAAACATGTAAGTCATCAGTATTTTAGAGGTACAGCTTTTTTCTCTTTTAAAAACAAAATTATTTTTAACCATTAAATTTTCAGTCTTCATTATCACCCTTTTGATTGGCTTTGTGTAGTCCATGTAGTCAGTTAATGTACAGGAAGAAGGAAATTCTCTCAGTGATAATGCAGCTAATTACTTACAGGCCAGATTCCATCATAGTGAACTTTATAGTATTGTCTGTATACGCGTGTTCCTGTTGGTGACTTGGGAGTAATTTTTGTTAAAGAGATATGTCTGTGTGGTCATATTAGTGTTTAATTAATATTGAAAGAAAAAAGAATGAAAATCAAAAAACAAAAGAAACTTCTGTAACACAGACTTCCTCCAAGTTACCATAATAGGACATGTATTTTATTGTCCACTCCTCTTATGCAGGATTGGTAATGGTTGGCCATCTACATTTGCTGAAGTGAAATTAGAGGTAGAGATACAGGAGTGGGTAGTTCTTGTGAATCTGATGTTTAAGAAGAAAAGGGCAAGACCCCTCTCCTTGTGAGGCCCTTCTTAACATGGGCAGATGTTTGTGAAATGTGGTAACATATGAGGACTGATATCAGCTACCTACCTTGTCACACCATGGAGGTTAGGATAGAATTTTCTTATAGAGTGGTATGCAGATGTATACTCTTTCCTTTTTTCTCTCAAAGCGCTGTTGTCTTGGTGTAACAGGGCATGTTATAGGCTCAAGGCCTGGGGTATGAGAATGGGGCTTAGGAGCCCGGAGATTCACATCTAGGATTGAGAAGCCAGAAGTTGAGGTGATCTGAACTCATGTGTTGAATGTGGGGATTTGAAAACCCCAGAAAGACCAGACCAAAGCCTGGGAGAATGTAGTCCTAGGACTTTTCAATTACGTGAATTGATAACACTTCTCTCAACGCTGCTTATAATAGAAAGATGTGGTTTTGTTTTTCAAGACCTTTATGATACTTAGAGTAATGAAAAAACATGAAATAATACGCTTTGATCATCCATCCTCAAGTTATATAAGTTCATTCTTATTTGTCCCACATCAGGATTGGAACCAGAAAATGTCTTCTCTGAAATGTGTGTATGTATAGGGGAGAGTGGCCCTATGAAACACCATTAAACACCATGAAGTGGTTTCCTTTCTCTTTTGCTCTCTCCCATGCAGATGGTACCGAGCCCTCCCACATGCACTATGCATTAGATGAGAATTATTTCCGAGGATATGAGTGGTGGTTGATGAAGGAAGCTAAGAAGCGGAACCCTAATATTATACTCATGGGTAAGAAGTGAAGTTTGCCATGCTTTTGCAGTCTGTTTAACTTTCAAATTCTGAATTCTGTATGTGGAGTCACTATTAATACTGAAGTACTAATAATGTTAATACTACCATTATCCTACTAGCAGCAAAGCATGTGCCAGGCTTGATTCTTTCTTTGCCCTTAGATATTATTTCTGCTCTTTATATGTAATACTTCTGGAGTGAGGCATTACTCTTCCCATTTTACAGAAGCAGTAGAGACTTAGGTTATGCCACTGACTTAAGGCCAGGTAATTAGTAAATGGTAAAATCAGGTATAGAACCTAATTCCATTCTGGTTGTTTTTGTGATTGCTAAACTCTTATCTTCAACAAAATTTCTTACCAAAATTTGTAAAAGGGCAATACTCTCTAGAAAATTATATATTAGGTGCAGTAGTATATACCAACTATTTGTAAAATTATGCATTACATGCAGTAGTAGACCCCATTTCTAAAAGAGGTACACATAAAAGTTTGTTTTGAACCTCAGCAACGTGGTGGTCACTGTTCTAGGCATTGGAGATACCGAGCAATCCAGCCCCGGCTTCCCACCCTTGTGGAGCTTACGTTCTAGTAGCAGGATCATTGGATTTCTCAAACAGGACTACTGTATTCATTTTACAGTTCTCATATAGCGATGCAGAGACCTGTAAGATATTGCAAACATACCCAGTGATGGCAGTCATCATTTGAGATGAATTTGATATTTTGAAACAGGCTTCCACATCCAGTCTGTGTGAGACCAGTGAGATCCATTTTATAGGCTTGATTTCAGGTTATTTTAAAAATCATTTTCAACAATCAAATTAAAGGACAAGCGTTAAGTTTTTCTAAATTAAAAAAATGAGGAGTTAGTGTGTTCTTTCAAAATGGTCTTTTGCAAGAGATTCCAGAAATGTTTGGAGCAGTAAAAAAAAAAGCATCATTGACTTCAGCGCATACTCACCCATTGGGCTGCTTTCAAGGTCAGTTCTCATTTAAATGTAGAAAATCTGGCACGCTGAACCATGTTCTAACAAAGACTTACACATGCTGGGCCTTGAGAATGTATTTGGCATTTCATTGTTCTAAAATGTTCCAGTATTTTAATGTCACATTTCTTATGGGATACACAATGAGGCATTCCTCCTGCGCTTAGAAAAATAAACATTTTGTTCTTTTGTTCATTTTGATTTTTTTCAGTGGTGAACTAGATTGGTGATATATATTAACAGTTGAGGAACTTAACTGTTGAGCTTATTTTGATATATTAATAACAGAATTAGGATTTAGAATTGTGATTAGTGCTTCTCTACTATTCTCATTTTCTTACTTGAAAACAGTAATTAAGGTGCTGGCAGGATGTGGGTTATTTGATCTAAATCATACCACAAAGAAATATTTTCCTCTTGAGTCATTGGCATTTATACTGATATGATGACAAACTAGTTTTGCTGAATTTGATTATCTGACTAATTAGTATTTTAAGGAACCTTAAGTTTTAAGAAGTTGTACTAGTGAATGAGGAATTTGTATTATACTTAACCTGTAGGAATGATTAGGCATAAGCCTTTCAGAATTCTTTGATTTGACTTCAGAGGAAAGAAATTGAATATTAAATATCCCTATAGCAGGTGGTGGGCATGTTAAGTTAAATTGTATGTTACATTTCTTTCTGTTGGTTAGGATCTTTGAAAGAGTGTTTTTATTTCTTTTTCTTGAAAGAGCATTTGGAATTATGGAAGCTGATTCTAGGGATCAGTAAGTAGTTGCTGAGTTCATAAACTAGAAGGGATTTTGAGAATTTGTGCACAGTATATAATCTTTAGGAAGATCTGTGTTGGCTTTTTGCTTAGCCTGTGTTCTTCTTGGTTTCTTTTGCCTTGTTTCTAACAGTGCCAGCATGGGTATACCCACTCCACCTTTACCTTTTCCTTTCTGCAGGCTTGCCGTGGTCGTTCCCTGGATGGCTGGGAAAAGGTTTCAACTGGCCTTATGTGAATCTTCAGCTGACTGCCTATTATGTCATGACCTGGATTGTGGGCGCTAAGCATTATCATGATTTGGATATTGATTATATTGGGGTTAGTAATACATTGAAAACTTGATTAACTTTTGGACGTTTATTTGTAATTTCTTAAAGTAATTTGATTCTGTGGCATTTTGTCGACTAACCATTTTGTGTCTTGGGACTGATTTGTTCTATTGGCCTCTGATAACAAATTAACTACACGTGACCTTTTATTCCTCCTCTTGCCCGTCCAAATTCTAACCCCTTTTGAAAACTAAGTGTTTAATACCTTCTCTGAACTACCTTTTTTTTTAATTTTGATTTTGGTATCACCCAGCCCACATTCTCCCTCTTCAAAGCTTTCCCTAGTTTCTCTAGCCATGCAAGAATACTATATTTACCAGACAGTTTAATGATTAGTCTCATTTTGCTCTATGAATCTTCTATTGTCCTAAACCAGGGGTTGGCAAACTTTTTCTTAGTGTGTCAGACAGTAAATATTTTAGGTTTTGTGGGTCACAAGGCAGTATTAAGGATATAATGTAGGTAATTATACAACCGTTTAGAATGTAACCGTTTAAAACTGTAAAAACCGTTTCTAGCTCTCAGGTTATAAAAAATACAAGCGGTGGGTGGGCTGGATTTGGCAGGCTGGCTAAAATTTGCCTACCCTTATCTTAAACTGTTATTTAACACCTTTTAATGACTGAAAAAATGTAAAAATAATGTCTTTCCAGTTGGTCTGTTGGCAGGCCGAAGGCATCGTACCTCACAGAGCCTCACACATACACATGGTGGTCTCTGTACATGTTTGCTTATTAATATGCCATCTGTCAAAACTGATTTTAAAAGCGTTCATGCAATTGGCAAGCAAGTATCGAGCTCCTACTAT